>NC_142461.1:15262727-15565757 GCF_049115385.1 Moschus berezovskii | reverse complement strand
CCCACCACTACTTCACACTTCATCTGGGAGGCAGTTGCAATTCCCATTTTACAGATGAGAAAGCTCAGCAGAAGTGACCTGGTCTGGGTTCTGGAGGGAGGGAGTGGCACAGCCCCTGGGGGTCCAAGACAAGGGCCCTCCTAGCTGCACCTGGATGGCAGCTTTCCTCAAAGAGGCCCGATAAGAGAGCAGATCCACAGAAGAAACACAAACATTTAAAATGGCACATGGCTCTGATGGAATCCCTAAATAATTCCCCACCCAACTTTTAAAGCATACATAAGTTAGCTCCTATACTGCATAAAGTATACAAAAATATTTTAAAAGGAAAAAAAATGGGATGAACAAGGGCGGTACACGAAAAGGAAAAAGAAGAAACATAACAAAAGCCTATGATCAAAATCTCACTTGTGAACATACAGGCAAAAATCCAAAATGAAACCCTAGCTAATCAAATCCATCAGTTCAATTCAGTTGCTCAGTTCTGTCTGACTGTGACCCCATGAACCGCAGCACACCAGGCCTCCCTGTCCATCACCAACTCCCAGAGTTTACCCAAATCCATGTCCATTGAGTCGGCAGTGCCATCCAACCATCTCATCCTCTGTCATCCCCTTCTCCTCCTGCCCTCAATCTTTCCCAGCATCAGGGTCTTTTCAAATGAGTCAGCTTTTCGCATCAGGTGGCCAAAGTATTGGAGTTTCAGCTTCAGCATCAGTCCTTCCAATGAACACCCAGGACTGATCTCCTTTAGGATGGACTGGTTGGATCTCCTTGCAATCCAAGGGACTCCCCCAAGAGTCTTCTCCAACACTACAGTTCAAAAGCATCAAATTCTTAAGCGCTTAGCTTTCTTTATAGTCCAACTCTCACATCCATACATGGCTACTGGAAAAACCATAGCCTTGACTAGACTCATACTCAAAACATTCACTTTCAATGGTCAGATTATTTAAATGGAAGGCAGGGACAATGAGCAAGGTGATCACTGGCTTCATCGTAACATGGAAAATATAGATCTACAATTCAAATTTCATTTTCCCTATATATGTCAACATGGCATTCAATAGCACCCCATCTTGATTAAAATTACAGACAAAATTAAACTCCACAATAAAGAGAAACTATTTAAAATAAGGAGCCAACTCTAACTTAATGGAGATATACTAGAATGGCTTCATTTCAGAACTAGTAGCAACCTTAGTTATTACAGTTAAGCCCCCTCATTTTCCAGATGAAGAAACTGTAGAAACTACAGGGCCCAGAGAGGTTAAGTAACTTGCCTAATGTTACCCAGCTACTAGATGGCAGAGCCAAGAACCAGACCCATGTCTTCTGACTCCAAGTCTGAACCTTTCTGTCATTTCTATTTTACATAGCATGAGAAATGCTGACAATAACTATTATCTGGAAAAAAAGAAACAAAAAGGTATAATATAGAAAAATAAAGAAATAAAATACTATACTGCAGACAAACCTTGCCCACCTAGAAAATTCAGAGGGGAGAGGAGTAGTTACTAGAGATTAATGAGTTTTTACATGTAAGCCAATGTCTCAGCTTAAACACACAGGGGACCATCTCCACTCACACAGTAATGAAAGCATTAAGTTACTAAACTCAGGGATGTACTTGGGCCACAATAATATTTAACCCATGAAAATAATAAAACCTTGAAAGGAGAGATGAAATACAAGGACTCTGTCTTCTCCTAGCTGTTAAAACTTAGAAAAGCCAAAAAGAGAATTTCCTCCAATTTAAGAAATAAATAAGCTACTACTAATTAAAAGCCCCAGAGATAGGGATCCAATTTCCTTTTTTGCATACCATCAGGTGACCTAGCATCATATATTAAGCAATTCCCACTGATGTGCTTTGCAAGCCTTGTAAAAATCAAGTTTCTGTGCTCTAATCTATGTTTCACTGGTCTATGTTTTTATGCCACTCTCCAAACCAAACTGTTTTAATAAACTCCTACTATTTTAGTGGTTACTCCAGATATTTACTTTGTAATACGTATACCTCAGGAAGCTACAGTTAGAACTGGACATAGAACAACAGACTGGTTCCAAATAGGAAAAGGAGTAAGTCAAGGTTGTATATTGTCACCCTGCTTATTTAACTTATATGCAGAGTACATCATGAGGAACGCTGGGCTGGAAGAAGCACAAGCTGGAATCAAGATTGCAGGGAGAAATATCAATAACCTCAGATATGCAGATGACACCACCCTTATGGCAGAGAGTGAAGAGGAACTAAAAAGCCTCTTGATGAAAGTGAAAGAGGAGAGTGAAAAGGTTGGCTTGAAGCTCAACATTCAGAAAACAAAGATCATGGCATCTGGTCCCATCACTTCATGGGAAATAGATGGGGGAACAGTGGAAACAGTCAGACTTTATTTTTTTGGGCTCCAAAATCACTGCGGATGCTGATTGCAGCCATGAAATTAAAAGATGCTTACTCCTTGGAAGGAAAGTTATGACCAACCTTGATAGTATATTAAAAAGCAGAGACATTACTTTGCCAATAAAGGTCTGTCTAGTCAAGGCTATGGTTTTTCCAGTGGTCATGTATGGATGTGAGAGTTGGACTGTGAAGAAAGCTGATCGCCGAAGAATTGATGCTTTTGAACTGTGGTGCTGGAGAAGACTCTTGAGAGTCCCTTGAACTGCAAGGAGATCCAACCAGTCCATTCTAAAGGAGATCAATCCTGGGTGTTCATTGGAAGGACTGATGCTAAAGCTGAAACTCCAATACTTTGGCCACCTCATGCAAAGAGTTGACTCACTGGAAAGACTCTGATGCTGGGAAGGATTGGGGGCGGGAGGAGAAGGGGACGACAGAGAATGAGATGGCTGGATGGCATCACCGACTCGATGGACATGAGTTTAAGTGAACTCCGGGAGTCGGTGATGGACAGGAAGGCCTGGCGTGCTGTGATTCATGGGGTCGCAAAAAGTCGGTCACGACTGAGTGACTGAACTGAAGGTAGTGTAGGGAGATTCCTTGGTGGCTCAAATGGTAAAGCGTCTGCCTGAAATGCGGGAGACCCGGGTTCAATCCGTGGGTCAGGAAGATCCTCTGGAGAAGGAAACGGCAACCCACTCCAGTACTCATGCCTGGAAAATTCCATGGATGGAGAAGCCTAGTGGGCTACCGTCCATGGGGTCGCAAAGAGTCGGACATGACTAAGCGACTTCACTTTCACTTTTCACAAGGTAGTCTAAAATCAGTCAACATCTTTACCTTCTACCCAAGCAATTGAAGGGCTTCTCAGGTGGCGCTAGTGGTAAAGAACCTGCCTGTCAAGGCAGGAGACTTAAGAGATGTGGGTTTGATCCCTGGGTTGGGAAGATCCTTTGGAGGACAGCACGGCAACCCACTCCAGTATTCTTGCCTGAAGAACCCCACGGACAGAGGAGCCTGGCGGGCTACAGTCCATAGCATTGCACAGAGTCAGACATGACTAAAGCGACTTATACCAACTTGGTCACTCTACCTTCCAACTCACATTCTATTGCTATCCAGTATAGGTTGATAGATCAAAGCTGCTAGTTCACTATCTTCTGCCTTCCATTGTTATGGGGGGAAAATAAGCTATAAGTCTAATTAATATTCTTCTACAGGTATTCTTTTATCTGCCTCATTTCTCTCACTAGTTTTATGATTGTCTTCTGTCTCTGGTATTCAGCTTCACTAACATGTTGTCTACGTATGGATTTATTTTTAGGTAACATACTTGGAATTTGTTGGATTTCCTGAATCTGAGAATAAATGTTCCTCTCATTTACTCTCTGCCAGCTATTCATTTTTAATTTTATTTATTTTGCCTCAATTCCAAATCTACCCTTCTTCACCCTGCTTTGTGATACTAGAGTGAGACATTTCTTCCTTACTAACCAGCTTTATTTTGTTGATGTTGCTAAGTCATGTCTGACTCTTGGCAGCCACATGGACTGTAACTCACCAGGCCCCTCTGTCCATGGAATTTCTCAGGCAAGAATACTGGAATGGGTTGCCATTTCCTTCTCCAGGGAATCTTCCTGACCCAGGGATCGAACCCACGTCTCCTGAACTGGCAGGCAGGATCTTTATCACTGAGCAACCTAGGAAGCCCAGCTAGCTCTATGTTAGGCTTTGTCAAAATAAGTTGCTAAAAAAACACTGCAAGGGCAGATCAGGAAGAAGGAACTCTCTCCCTTTTAGTTTGCTGTTTTCTGTGCGGCCACCTTTGGTTCAGGGTATGAGGGCGTGGTTGCGTTCACCTCAATGGCCCTCAGTTAACTTTGGCCTGCACAGTCCAACAAGCTTCTCTCCACTCCACAGCAGAGTACTTCTGCAATTCAGTTGTGTTGGCAACCCTCTGCAAGTTTCCTTGCCACTAGAAGGCTGCATACCATAGCCTTTCCTCAAAGGTTTCAATCTCAGACTTGCAGGGAGGAGCCCTCCTCTAAGGTGCTTCATTTTTCACTTTCCCTTACCAGATGTGGTAACTGCTTTTATCCACTCCAGTGTTCTTGCCTGGAGAATCCCAGGGACCGGGAAGCCTGGTGGGCTGCCGTCTATGGGCTCGCACAGAGTCGGACACGACTGAAGCGACTTAGCAGCATTTTAGTAATTAGCCATCTTTAAAGTTAGCAATTCTTTATATTAAAATTTCCCTGTTCAAACTACCTGTCTTGTTTCTGCATCCTGATACAATCTCTTTCTGAAACTATGATTAGACATTATGCGCTCTCACTCTATCTACCACTTCCTTTGCCTTTCTTTTCTATTTGTCTCTTTTTGCTACATTTGCAAAATTCCTCAGCTCTATGATCCCATTCCTTATTTTCCCATATCTTCTCTCTTCAACTGTCTCTAATATCTTGTTTTGTTGTTGTTGTTTAGTCGTTAAGTCATGTCTGACTCTTTTGCGACCGCGTGGACTATAGCCCACCAGGCCTTTCTGTCCATGGACTGTCCCAGGCAAGAATACTGGAGTAGGTTACCATTTTCTTCTCCAGGGGATCTTCCGGACCCGGGGAATCAAACCCATGTCTCTTGTATTGGCAGGTGGATTCTTTACCACTGAGCCACCTGGGAAACCCCAATATCTTGCTTACCCTGTGTATAATTTCAATGTTCATATATTTCATTTCTAGAAGTTCTATTTAATCCTGTTAAAAATCTGGTAGGTCATGTTTTTTATATTTGCTTACTTTTTGGAAAGCAGAAGTAATTTTCAATTTACTTATTTTCAATTTCTCACCTCTTTAAACATGGTAAATATTTTTGTTTTATTTTTCAGTTCAGTTCAGTTGCTCAGTCATGTCCGACTCTTTGCAACCCCACGGACTGCAGCATGCCAGGCTTCCCTGTCCATCACCAACTCCCAGAGCTTACTCAAACTCACGTCCATCGAGTCAGTAATGACATCCAACCATCTCATCCTTTGTCATCCCCTTCTCCTCCCACCTTCAATCTTTCCCAGCATCATGGTCTTTTCCAGTTAGTCAGTTCATCCAAACAGGTGGCCAAAGTATTGGAGCTTCAGCCTCAGCATCAGTCCTTCCAATGAATATTCAGAACTGATCTCCTTTAGGATGGACTGGTTGGATCTCCTTGCAGTCCAAGGGACTCTCAAGAGTCTTCTCCAACACCACAGTTTAAAAGCATCCATTCTTTGGTGCTCAGCTTTCTTTATAGTCCAACTCTCACATCCATAAATGACTACTGGGAAAACCATAGCTTTGACTAGATGGACCTTTGTTGGCAAAGTAATATCTCTGCTTTTTAATATGCTGTCTAGGTTGGTCATAACTTTTCTTCCAAGGAGCCAGCGCCTTTTAACTTCATGGCTGCAGTCACCATCTGCAGTCATTTTGGAGCCAGAAAAATAAAGTCTGTCATTGTTTCCATTGTTTCCCCATCTATTTGCCATGAACTGATGGGACCAGATGTCATGATCCTAGTTTTCTGAATGTTGAGTTTTAAGCCAACTTTTTCACTCTCTTTCACAAATTCTTTCACTTTCATCAAGAGGTTCTTCTTCACTTTCTGCCATAAGGGTGGTGTCATCTGCATATCTGAAGTTATTGGTATTTCTCACGGCAATCTTGATTCCAGCTTGTGCTTCATCCAGCCCAGCGTTTCTCATGATGTACTCTGCATATAAGTTAAATAAGCAGGGTGACAACATACAACCTTGACATACTCCTTTCCCTATTTGGAACCAGCCTATTGTTTCGTGTCTAGTTCTAACTGTTGCTTCTTGACCTGCATACAGATTTCTCAGGAGGCAGATCAGGTGGTCTGATATTCCATCTCTTGAAGAATTTTCCACGGTTTGTTGAGATCCACACAGTCAAAGGCTTTGGCATAGTCAATAAAACAGAAGTAGACTTTTTCAATGATCCAACGGATGTTGGCAATTTGATCTCTGGTTCCTCTGCCTTTTCTAAAACCAGCTTGAACATCTGGAAGTTCACGGTTCACATACTGTTGAAGCCTGGCTTGGAGAATTTTGAGCATTACTTTACTAGAATGTGAGATGAGTGCAATTTGTGCAGTAGTTTGAGTATTCTTTGGCATTGCCTTTCTTTGGGATTGGAATGAAAACTGACCTTTTCCAGTCCTGTGGCCACTGCTGAACTTTCCAAATTTGCTGGCCTATTGAGTGCAGCACTTTCACAGCATCATCTTTCAGGATTTGAAATAGCTCAACTGGAATTCCATCACCTCCACTAGCTTTGTTCGTAGTGATGCTTCCTAAGGCCCACTTGACTTCACATTCCAGGATGTCTGGCTCTAGGTCAGTGATCATGCCATCATGGTTATCTGGGTCATGAAGATCTTTTTTATATAGTTATTCTGTGTATTCTTGCCACCTCTTCTTAATATCTTCTGCTTCTGTTAAGTCTATACTGTTTCTGTCCTTTATTGTACCTGTCTTTGCATGAAATGTTCCTTTTCTCTAGTCTTTCCCATTCTATTGTTTTCCTGTATTTCTTTGCATTGATTGCTGAGGAAGGCTTTCTTGTCTCTCCCTGCTATTCTTCAGAACTCTGCATTCAAATGGGTATATCTTTCCCTTTCTCCTTTGCCTTTCCCTTCTCTTCTTTTCACAGCTATTTGTAAGTCCTCCTGAGACAACCATTTTGCCTTTTTGCATTTCTTTTTCTTGAGGATGGTCTTAATCACTATCTCCTGTACAATGTCACAAACCTCCATCCATAATTCTTCCAGAACTCTATCAGATCTAATCCTTTGAATCTATTTGTCACTTCCACTGTATAAATGTAGGGATTTGATTTAGGTCATACCTGAATGGTCTGATGGTTTTCCCTACTTTCTTCAATTTTTAGCATCTGATAATTCCAGTACATGAAGTAATTGCAGTTTTAAATCTGCTCTCTATTGGTTTATGCTCGCTCCCTCTCATGGTGACTTGTTCCTTTGTGTTTTGTGATTTTTTTATTGTGAACTTAGGACTTCCCTAGTAGCTCAGGCGGTAAAGCGTTTGCCTACAATGCGGGAGACCTGGGTTCAATCCCTGGGTCGGGAAGATCTCCTGGAGAAGGAAATGGCAATCCAGTCCAGTATTCTTGCCTGGAAAATCCCATGGATGGAGGAGCCTGGAAGGCTACAGTTGATGGGGTCACAAAGAGTCGGACACGACTGAGCAAC
This sequence comes from Moschus berezovskii, assembly GCF_049115385.1. Classification (NCBI taxonomy): domain Eukaryota; kingdom Metazoa; phylum Chordata; class Mammalia; order Artiodactyla; family Moschidae; genus Moschus; species Moschus berezovskii. The sequence goes on along the minus strand of NC_142461.1, from coordinate 15,558,091 downwards.
TTCACTTCTTCACTTCATGTGCTTGAAACTTTATCTGTGAAAATTATTAAAAGCCTAGCTTGAAGATTCCTCAAGAGAGAGTTTGTGTTTGCTTCTGCAAGATAAAATAAATTCTAGGCTTCAGGCTTCCAGATCACACAGTTAATACGAATTTGGGCAACAAACCCAAGAAAAGGCTGTCTGTGCCTTCAAATTCTCAATTTTTTGCTCTCTTCCAACCACTAACAAGATCAAAACAGACACATTTTCTTGCTGTCCTCCTCTGTGGGGGTTTTTCCTTATATTATCTTATACTAATGATGATGTACTTTTTTTTAGGGTTCCCAGCTTTATATGAGGGATCTTATCAGATTCTCTATCTCGGCTAGTCCCTAGGAACACTCATAGATATCAAAACTGAAGATCAGTGCTAAAAGGATTCCGCATACATCCCCAGAGAGAAGGCCAGTTTCAGAGTTAGGTTTTCTCTCTGGATTAATTCACTTAACATTTTTGAATAGTCACTATTGTACGTGCTTGGGACACACTAATGAAAAATAATAGACAAAGATCCTTGTCCTCAGAGGGCTTATAGTCTAGTAGGAGGGAGGAAAACAAAATAAAGAAGTAAATTATATACTATGTTATAAAGTAATTTAAAAACAGATTAGGTGAGGGGTACAGGTATAACATTAAATAAGGTATAAGGTGTCAGGGTGTAAGGAGATGACCTTTCAGCAAAGACCTAAAGGAGGTGAGGAGTGAACCAGGGTGGTACCTAGAAAAGAAGTGATCCAGTCAGAGGGGAAAGCTGGTGCAAAGATGCTGAAGCAGGAATATGCCTGGTGAGTTGAGGGAGCTGCAAGGAGGCTGGAGTGATTAGAGTGGGATGACCAAGCAGTTGTGGGTGAGGGAGGAGGTGGTGAGGGTCAGGTCTCAAAGGGCCTTGGGAGCTACTGGAAGGGCTCTGGCTTTAATTCAGAGTGAGACAGGAGCCCAAGCAGAGTTTCAGTTAGAAAAGAAACATGATTTGACTTACACTTAAAAAGGGTTCCTCAGACTGGTGGTTTGACTGACTTTTACACTAAGTGAAATGGAGATTCCTGCTTTCACTTGTGTATTGACCTCTGAAGATTCCCTGCTATCTTGTAAGTCAGGACACAGTCTTCTTTGTCAGTGGGGAGGCTGTTCAGAGTATCTAGTCTACCACATTACTGGAAATAGAAGGCACCCCCTACCAGGTTTCCAAACATAGCACAAAGCTGTTGTCCAAAGAACAGGATAAAAACTAGAGATCATTGAAAAATAAAAGTAATGGATAGTATGGCAAAGCAGAAATAAAATAGGATTAGAAATCATTACTTAAGAATTTTTAAGACAAGAACTAAACAGATCCAGACCTTAAAAAGTACTACAGAAATGTACTCCAGATGGAATCTTACTTTTTAAACCATAAATAATTAGAATAAAATACAATGACAAATGAGAGAACCCAATCTTGGCAGCAAGGTTTCTCTGTACAGAGTGGGGTGATCAGAGCTTGTACCCTGAATTTCGCTTCTGAAGATTCTTGACAAACTCCCATGGTACTTCCCCCTCTGGGACCCTCCCCACACCTAACTATACCTTGCATTTATGAAGTACTAATACACATTTATTGAACTGCATTTTAGACCACTCAGTGAATATTTTAAATGTTTATAAATAAAAAGTCTACCTAACATATCAGTAAAGAAAATCATGTCTTGGAGAAGATAATGCAAACCACTCCAGTATTCTTGCCTGGAGAAGCCCAGGGACAGAGGAGCCTGGTGGGTTATGTCTGTGGGGTTGAAAAAGAGTCAGACACAACTTAGTGACTAAACAAGACCTTGCTAAAAATATTTTCAAGAGTAAAGGATATTTTCTTACCTCCATTATTGCTTTAAAAATAGCATTTAAAAAAGATAAAATCAGTATGCCCAAACATTGTTCATAAAAGACAAAGTTACTAAGTTATTATATATCCAGGGCTTCTCTGGGAGACAGAGGTTATATGCTGCTGCTGCTAAGTCGCTTCAGTCGTGTCCGGCTCTGTGCGACCCCATAGACGGCAGCCCACCAGGCTGTCCCGTCCCTGGGATTCTCCAGGCAAGAACACTGGAGTGGGTTGCCATTTCCTTCTCCAATGCGTGAAAATGAAAAGTGAAAGTGAGGTCGCTCAGTCGTGTCCGACTGAGTGACCCCATGGACTGCAGCCTACCAGGCTCCTCCATTCATGGGATTTTCTAGGCAAGAGTACTGGAGTGGCTTGCCATTGTATATTGGCTTCTAATTTAAAAGTGTTCACTTTATCAAACATGATTTGACTTTGGCTGGCCTTTTATAATTTACATAAAACAAAGTTGATTTTCCTCAATTCTATGATTTAGATATTTCCCACACTGAGAAAATAATGAAATTTGAATTAATATAAAAAAGAAAACCATGTCTCATAATATATTTTTTTAAGTTAAAACAATGTGCACTATGACACTTAAAGAAATGAAAGTGAAGTTTAGCAACAGTCATCTCTGAATGGTGGAATTAGCGGATTATTACTTTTTGTGCTAAATTTTCTCCAGGAAATATTCTATGTATTATATATATCTATATATATATACACACCATATACAATATACATATGGTAAATCTATAACCCACAGAGCAGGTAGAAAGAGATAAATATCCTTACTATTAATTGCAGAACACTTAGTTAAGACATATGAGAGCGTGTTGAAATATCTATGAAAGAAGACTTTATACCTATCAAAGAAACAAAAATGAAAGACTGAGGCATACCATTTCAGACAAATTAGCCAACAAGAGAAAGGGTCACAGTGTGTAATGCTGGTGAGCTCACTGTGAAACAGCACTGCTGGTAATAACACGTATGAGCCCAAGCGTGGAGGAAAGCAATCTGACAACACACATCAAGAGGAGTAAAATGCTCAAATCCTCTTATTCAGTAACCCTATTCCAGGACTCGCCGTAAGAAAATGGTTTTTAAAAGGGAACATACTTTAAGCATGTACACTGAGCCAGCTATACAAAGAGACTAACAAAGAACATTTTCTGACAGAGGATACTCAAAGAAACATGAATAACAAAAGATTAGCAATGCCCAAATGCTAATGAAGACATTTTACAAGGAGGCAGCGATTTTACAGGGAGACAATCATTTTATAGGAAAGTAGTTCAGAGTTTGGTCTTTAGCAACAGACAGATAATCAAAGCTGAATAAGACAAGAAAGAACCCTACCCCAAGGGTCTACAGTTTAAAACGCTGCCATTTATTAACTGTGTGACTTTGAGTAAGTCCCTTCACCTCCCTATGCCTCAGTTTTCTCACCTGTAAAATCAACTATAAAAACCATTTATACGGGAATATTTGAACACTCACTAGGTGACAAGGGATACTATGGAACTGCTTAGTGTTTAGCTTGATGATGATACTGTGTTTCTTAAGTCCTTATCTTTTAGTCGTTAAGTACTGAAATATTTTTGGAAAAAATGCAGTAACATTTGTTCTGTCCTTTTTGTACTTTTCTCATGACATTGTTGTAGTCTGTGTACTTCTCTGTGTATGTGTGTGCATCACACACACACACACGTTTCTACTCAGCAAGACTGTATTCCCAAGGCACAAGCAATCCTGCCTCACCTACTACCTTCTGCAGACCTCAGTGCACGTGGAAGGTGCTCACATATTTGTTGAATTAAACAAACAAACAAACAGAAGGCCACACATATTCCGATGATGAGAAAAATACCCTGAAGCAAGGATTATGTTTAATACAACTTTTTCTACCTGAGGTCCAAAATGGGCACGAAGAGCAGGGTACAAAGCTGCCATCCTGGCTAGTGAGGGGCACCTTCCTTGGGGAGGAAAGTGCAGATACCCTGGCCAGGCTGGGCCCTCCCGACACACTCTGAACACAACCATAGCTTGTTTATACACTGTCATCTACAGTGTCTCCATGGCCACACTGCGGGCCCCACCCCAGGTGTGGTCTCCTAAGCGGCTGACAGCCCGAAGAAGAAACCTGAGCACCCCCCAGAAGGGGAGCAGCACAGACCACTGAGAGAGTTAGGAACATCCTGGTGTCCAAGCCAGGAATACCAGCTGGAGACTCATCCGCCAAGCTCCTGGGGCAGGTGTGGTGCCGGTTTGCGACCACAGCCCTGCTCGCTCCTCGCTCCTCGGAGGAGCTGATGAAGGGAACAGGGAGTGGGTCAGGGACGGCCTGCGACAGGAAGAAGGGACTGGGAGCGGGAGGGGGACTAGGAAGCGACTGCTGCCTGCTGTGTAACCTGGGGCTTGGCTGGCCTAGGCCGGGCCTCCGCCTGTGTGGTAGGATGTGGGAGACCACAGGAATGCAAGCAATGCTAGTGCATCACCTTAGAAATCTGAATTCCTGAGCACTTCATCATCGGGGAGGCTTACTCAGACAACAAGCAGCTATGGAATGAGGACTCATCCAGTTGTGGCGGGGGGGGGCGCCTGGAGGAGGGAAGCTCCCTCTGCCTGCAGTAGAGGACGGGCAGGAAGAGCTACACAGAGGAGCCCACATCTGGCTGACTCTAGCGGGGGGAGAAAAGATGGAAAGAAAAACAACAGCACGTATTGAAAGCTCACGGTGGTCTAAGTGCTGGTTAGGCACTTAAGCTTCCTTCCTGAAGCAGGACCACACAAAGCCTGTGAAAATACAAGAGTGTCTGATTTTTCTTTCCCCTCATAATGAAGCCCACTAAAGCTGCCAGAGGCCCTGGGCTGGATTCGGCAGGCTAGAAGGAACGTTCTGTCTATTCCTATTCCCTTGTTAACATGGAAAAACTCAATAAAATGAATTTTTAGAGACTTCCCTGGTGATCCAGTGGTTAAGAATCTGCCTTGAAATGCACGGGATGCAGGTTCGATCGCTGGTCAGGGAACTAAGATCCCATATGCTATGGGGAAACGAAGCCCACACAGCACAATGAAGACCCAGCCCATGAGCAGTGATCAGAGATGGAGGTCAAGATAGATTCAGGAAGCTCAAAAACAGGAACCCAAATGGACAATTGCTAGAGTTAGATTGCCTAAAATATTATATGGTCATCAAGAAGCGTGTTGTTAAAGATTTGTGAATGGCATGGAAAGAGTCACACCGCATACGAAGTGAAAAAAAATCAGGTTACAAATGAATATGATCCCAACTTTATGGGGGAAAAGTATGACACATTATTTAAAAGACTGAAATCTAAATATTCAAGGGGTCTATCTCTATGTGGTGGAATTAGGGGTGATAAGCTTCTTCATTCTTAGTGTGTTTTCTCCAACAAATATGTTTTACTTTTTTAGATAAAGTAAATTAGATAATTACTAATTAGATAATTAATTAGTTAATTTAGATTAGATAAATTAGATAACACACACCAAAAAAATGTTACTTAAATGCACCCACACAACTGAAAACAGGCCCAGCAGGGCAGGCTCACCTTCTGCAGGATGGGGGCAGGGCAGGTGTTGTCAAACAGGACTGAGTTGAAGATTCCATACACGCCCTCGCTGAGGTGGTACGCAATGGTCTTGGGGGAGGAACCAGCTTCCTCTGCAGGGAGGGGAGGGGTCAGGGGGCACAAGCAGCATGTGAGGCGGTGGGACAACGGCGGACTCAGCAAGAGGACAGCAGGGCTCCTCAGCTATGGGGCGACTCCTGCTTCCTCCTGTGTTCATGGCTGGGTTGGAAACACCATGCAGCTGAGCAACCCTGCCTAGGACGCACTCCAGGCTTGCATCTGAGCCCCTCGACGCCCCAGCAAAGGCTGAAGAGCCACCCTCCAGAACTCAAAACCCCAAGAGACTGAGTCCCCGGCTCAGAAGCACACGCTATGGGGCAATGCATGAGCTGGAATGAGAGGTCGGGTCTCCAGGCTGGACTAGAAAGTATAATCCCAGATCTGGAAAGGAGGCCAGAAGAACCCCATCCCTACACACACACACACACACACACACACACAGAAGACCTTCCACCTGGAGCCCACCACCCGTCTCTGGAAAAAGTGCCCGGACCTTCAGGCTGGGGGTCCCAGAGCAGAGAAAAAAGCTCCAAGATCAGAATCAGACCTCTCACTCAAGAGGCTGCTGGGAGGACTGATCTAGCCGGAAGGTCAGGGAGGAGCACTGATGTTGGCAGTGTGGACAGAAAAGCCTTGAGTCAGCCTGAAAGTGTTAGTCGCCTCAGTCGTGTCCAACTCTTTGCAACCCCACAGACTGTAGCCCACCAAGCTCCTCTGTCCATGAGTCAGCCTAGCCTGGACTTGAAGCCTGGTGCTGCCCCCTTCTCAGCTGTGTGACCTTGGGTAAGTGACTCAACCTCTTCATGCCTATGTTCTGTTGTCTGCAAAATGGGCTTGGATCAGTATAAGTTGTTGTCAATTATTTTCATTATGTTGTGAGAAGCAGTAGGATGAGTAAGAGCCTGTACTCTGGAAAGGAGACAAACGTGGGGTCAAATGCAGGGTTTACCACTTACTAGCTCTTAAGCAATTCACTTGTATTCTCTCTGGCTCTCAATTTCCTCATCTGTACTATAAAATGTGTGCTCAGTCACGTCCAACTCTTTGCAACCCCATGCACTGTAGCCCGCCAGGCTCCTCTGTCCATGGAATTTTCCAGGCAAGAATACTGCAGTGGGTTGCCATTTCCTTCTCCAGGGAATCTTCTTGACCCAGGGATCGAACTCGTGTCTCTTGTGTCTCCTGCATTGGCAGGCAGATTCTTTACCGCTGTGCCACATAGGAAACCCATATACAATAGGTTTAATAAAGTATCTGTTCTCCCCAAGGTTGCTTTGATCTCAATCTTCATAAAATATAAACATGCATGGGGGGGGAAGATGCTAAAAGAGCATCTTGGGGGTGCGGAGACATGACTGTAAATTTACCTAAAGAAGGAGCCAGTCTCCAGATTTCCCCACCCCATAAAATCAGACCCAGCTCAGACAACAACTGTCCTTGGCTTTAGGGAAGCACGGGCCTCCACTGCCCACCTGGCACCTCCCTGCCTGGCTGATCCAGAAGAACCTCCTTCTTGGCGATAATGCTGACTGCCAAGGTGAAGGCCGAGGTCACATAGTAGCGCCCCAGCTTGGCAAGGATGTCCACACCACAGCCCTCCGGGAAGTACAGGTCCAAGGCTGAGTTGATCACAGAAGCAATCTGAGGGTAGAGAGACAATTATATGTTTGAAATGTGGGGTTTATGCTGGAGACTAGCTACAGCTCCAAGTCTTACTTCTTGAAAGCAGCTTCGATTTCAGGAAGTAGAACTTGGCAGCTGCTAAGACCCCAGTTGGTAACCACAGACAGCTGGCCAAGGCAGACAGGCAGAGACGGAGGAGGGTCAAGACCCTTACCCTTGTGTAAATCACCCTTCAATGCCCACACAATGGAAAAAGGGACTCTTAATCTAACAGTTGGTACTCAGGTGACAGAATCCCTGATGCAGATCTTTCTTTCCTGAATAACCAGTATGCTAAACAACACATTTTTATAGAAAAGACAGAGAAGGAAAAAGATCAAAGTCACCCCTAATTCTATCACCCAGATTAACCTATTTGGTGCTAACTTAGTGGAATCACTCCTTTAATTCCTTTTTATACAAATCTGAAAACCTGATTTTTTATTATAAACACGATAGGGCTATAAGTATATAGGTTTTTGTAACCTGTTTTACTCAATAAACTGAATGATCTCTCCATGTATATAAATTTTTCACATAAGAATATACCTGAATTTACTCAGGGACCTCAAACAGGAGCTCTGCGACAACCTAGAGATGTAGGAGGTTCAAGAGGTTCTATACATATGAACCTCATATGTATAGGTTCAACATATACATATGTTCAAGACACTTACTCCTTGGAAGGAAAGTTATGACCAACCTGGATAGCATATTAAAAAGCAGAGACATTACTTTGCCAGCAAAGGTCTGTCTAGTCAAGGCTATGGTTTTTCCAGTGGTCATGTATGCATGTGAGAGTTGGACTGTGAAGAAAGCTGATCGCCAAAGAATTGATGCTTTTGAACTGTGGTGTTGGAGAAGACTCTTGGGAGTCCCTTGGACTGCAAGGAGATCCAACCAGTCCATTCTAAAGGAGATCAATCCTGGGTGTTCATAGGAAGGACTGATGCTAAAGCTGACACTCCAATACTTTGGCCACCTCATGCGACGAGTTAACTCACTGGAAAAGACTCTGATGCTGGGAGTGATTGGGGGTGGAAGGAGACGGGGATGACTGGATGGCATCACCGACTTGATGGACATGAGTTTGAGTGAACTCCAGGAGTTGGTGATGGACAGGGAGGCCTGGCGTGCTGTGATTCATGGGGTCGCAAAGAGTCGGACACGACTGAGCGACTGAACTGAACTGAAGGGGACATATGTATACCTATCGCTGATTCATGTTGATGCTTGACAGAAAACAAAATTCTGTAAAGCAATTATCCTTCAGTTAAAATAATAATTTTTTCAAAGTAATTAAAAAGAAAGATTTAAAAATTAAAAAATTTTAATAAATCTTATTTGCATTTTCCCAGAAAGTACACTGGTATCATTGCCATATGGTAAAATATTTTTATAAAAACACTTTTTTGTAAATTAATTGGAGGTTAATTACAATATTGTAGTGGTTTTTGCCATACATTGACCTGAATCAGCCATGAGTATACATATATACCCCATCCTGAATCCTCCTCCCACCTCCCTTCCCATCCCATCCCTCAGGGTCATCCCAGTGAACCAGCCCTGAATGCCCTGTTTCATTCATCTAACCTGGACTGGCAATCTATTTCATATATGGTAATATACATGTTTCAATGCTATTCTCTCAAATCATCCCACCCTCGCCTTCTCCCAGAGAGTCCAAAAGTCTGTTCTTTACATCTGTGTCTTTTTTGCTGTCTCACATATAGGGTCATTGTTATCATCTTTCTAAATTCCATATATATGCGTTATTATACTGTATTGGTGTTTTTCTTTCTGACTTACTTCACTCTGTATAATAGGCTCCAGTTTCATCCACCTCATTAGAAGTGACTCAAATGCATTCTTTTTAATAGGTGAGTAATATTCCATTGTGTATATGTACCACAGCTTTCGTATCCATTCATCTGCCAATGGACATCTAGGTTGCTTCCATGTCCTCAGTTCAGTTCAGTTCAGTCACTCAGTCATGTCCGACTCTTTGCGACCCCATGAATCACAGCACGCCAGGCCTCCCTGTCCATCACCAACTCCCGGAGTTCACTCAAACTCATGTCCATCAAGTCGGTGATGCCATCCAGCCATCTCATTCTCTGTCGTCCCCATCTCCTCCCACCCCCAATCCCTCCTAGCATCAGACGCTTTTCCAGTGAGTCAACTCGTCGCATGAGGTGGCCGAAGTATTGGAGTTTCAACTTTAGCATCAGTCCTTCCAATGAACAGCCAGGATTGATCTCCTTTAGAATGGACTGGTTGGATCTCCTTGCAGTCCAAGGGACTCTCAAGAGTCTTCTCCAGCACCAGAGTTCAAAAGCATCAGTTCTTCGGCGATCAGCTTTCTTCACAGTCCAACTCGCACATCCATACATGACCACGGGAAAAACCATAGCCTTGACTAGACGGACCTTGGTTGGCAAAGTAATGTCTCTGCTTTTTAATATGCTATCCAGATTGGTCATAACTTTCCTTCCAAGGAGTAAGCGTATTTTAATTTCATGGCTGCAATCAGCATCTGCAGTGATTTTGGAGCCCAAAAAAATAAAGTCTGACACTGTTTCCACTGTTTCCCCATCTATTTCCCATGAAATGATGGGACCAGATGCCATGATCTTCGTTTTCTGAATGTTGAGCTTCAAGCCAACCTTTTCACTCTCCTCTTTCACTTTCATCAAGAGGCTTCTGAGTTCCTCTTCACTTTCTGCCATAAGGGTGGTGTCATCTGCATATCTGAGGTTATTGATATTTCTCCCAGCAATCTTGATTCCAGCTTGTGCTTCTTCCAGCCCAGCATTCCTCATGATGTACTCTGCATATAAGTTAAATAAGCAGGGTGACAATATACAACCTTGACATACTCCTTTTCCTATTTGTAACCAGTCTGTTGTTCATGACCAGTTCTAACTGTTGCTTCCTGACCTGCATACAGGTTTCTCAAGAGGCAGGTCAGGTGGTCTGGGATTCCCATCTCTTTCAGAATTTTCCACAGTTTATTGTGATCCACACAGTCAAAGGCTTTGGCATAGTCAATGAAGCAGAAATAGATGTTTTTCTGGAACTCTCTTGCTTTCTCCATGATCCAGCAGATGTTGCCAATTTGATCCTGTCCTTTTTTAAAACCTGCTTGAACATCTGGAAGTTCATGGTTCACATATTGCTGAAGCCTTCCATGTCCTAGCTATTGTAAACAGTGCTGTGATGAACACTGGGGTACATGTGTCTCTTTCAATTCCGGTTTCCTTAGTGTGTATGCCCAGCAGTGGGATTGCTAGGTCATATGGAAGTTCTATTTCCAGTTTTTTAAGGAATCTCCACACTGTTCTCCATAGTGGCTGTACTAGTTTGCATTCCCACCAACGGTGTAAGAGAGGTCCCTTTGCTCCGCACCCTCTCCAGCATTTATTGTTTGTAGACTTTTTCATAGCAGCCATTCTGACCTGTGAGACAGTACCTCATTGTGGTTTTGATTTTCATTTCCTGATAAAGAGTAATATTTCTTTTCATGTGTTTGTTAGTCATCTGTATGTCTTCTTTGGAGAAATGTCTGTTTCATTCTTTGGCCCATTTTTTGATTGGGTCGTTTATTTTTGTAAAATTGAGCTGCATGAGCTGTTTATATATTTTTGAGAGTAATTCTTTGTCAGTTGCTTCGTTTGCTATTATTTTCTCCCATTCTGAAGGCTGTCTTTTCACCTTGCTTATAGTTTCCTTCCTTGCGCAAAAGCTTTTAAGTTTAATTAGGTCCCATTTGTTTATTTTTACTTCCATTATTCTGGGAGGTGGGTCATAGAGGATCCTGCTGTGATTTATGTCAGAGAGTATTTTGCCTATGTTTTCCTCTAGGAGTTTGATAAAAAACATTTTTATAAAAAATTATATTTTTATAAAAATAAAAATATTTTACATAAAAGGAAAGAATGTACTGTAATTCAGCAAATCCCTGAGTGTTAGTTGGACCAGGGAAATCCATGGAACTTCTGTTATGAAGAATGTTGCAATGTTCATCTTTGAAGCTAATTCTTAGTGTCCAGCACAGATTATTTTCTTAAATTCAGTTCCAAGATGTAAATAAATATTCCAGAACGAGTCACTTCCTGAGGAAAAGCGACCCCTAGTGGTTAAAGTGGGGATTGCAATGACACATTTTTTCCTGATTTAATCTTGGTATCGGGTCCCATCAGTTCAGTTCAGTTCAGTTCAAGTCAGTCGCTCAGTCGTGTCCGACTCTTTGAGACCCCATGAATCACAGCACGCCAGGCCTCCCTGTCCAACACCAACTCCCGGAGTTCACTCAAACTCATGTCCATCGAGTTTGTGATGCCATCCAGCCATCTGATTCTCTGTCGTCCCCGTCTCCTCCTGCCCCCAATCCCTCCCGGCATCAGAGTCTTTTCCAGTGAGTCAACTTCACTTCATGGCAAATAGATAGGGAAACAGTGGAAACAGTGACAGACTTTATTTTGGGGGGGCTCCAAAATCACTGCAGATGGTGATTGCAGCCATGAAATTAAAAGACGCTTACTCCTTGGAAGAAAAGTTATGACCAACCTAGACAGCATATTAAAAAGCAGAGACATTACTTTGCCAACAAATGTCCATCTAGTCAAGGCTATGATTTTTCCAGTAGTCATGTATGGATGTGAGAGTTGGACTATAAAGAAAGCTGATCACTGAAGAATTGATGCTTTTAAACTGTGGTGTTGGAAACTCCTGAGAGCCCCTTGGCTTGCAAGAAGATCCAACTAGTCCAACCTAAAGGAAATCAGTCCTGAATATTCATTGGAAGGAGTGATGCTGAAGCTGAAACTCCAATTCTTTGGCCACCTGATGTGAAGAACTGACTCAATGGAAAAGACCCTGATGCTGCAAAAGATTGAAGGCAGGAGGAGAAGGGGATGACAGAGGATGAGATGGTTTGATGGCATCACTGACTCCATGGACATGAGTTTGGATGGACTTCAGGAGTTGGTGATGGACAGGGAGGCCTGGTGTGCTGCAGTCCATGGGGTTGCAGAGTAGGACACAACTGAGCGACTGAACTGAACTGAATCTTGCAGATGGGAAGGAGACAGATGGACTAGAAGTTGACAGAAGGCTGGCTTTTCCTTCCCCTGCCCAACTTGATTTCTCATCATCCCATAGGAGGGTGAATGCATACCCAGACCCTCAGAGAGCCTTATGACTTATGCAGATATGTCCCGGTTAAACCTCAAATATGTGCATGTTCAGAGTCAGGGTAGAGTGGGGCAGAGCTGGATGTGCAGCCGGCCCTGCTGTGGACTCAAGAAGTGAAGTAGCTTCTATGTGCCTGTTTGCTCAGCTGTAACACAGGGTTAATAATGAGATAATCCAGGCAAAGCACCAAGCACAGCGCATAGTACAGGCGACCCACTCACAGTGGGCTTCCTAGGATCATTGTAACCCTCTCCCCTCCCCCCACCCAGCCCAGCACAACACTTGTGACCCCACTTACCTCTTCAAATCTCACTTGGACGCCCTCCACTCCAGGGAAGCCGCCACCGAGGTCTAGGATGTGCATCCTGTGGCCCAGCTCAGCACCCATTTCAAACACAAGCCGGGCGTCTGCAATGGACTGAGCGTACACCTGAGGGTCAGGACAGCCACTGCCAATGTGAAAACTGGGGAGGGAGGAAGAGTCTCGGCTTACACACAGGACCCCAGGTACCACCACTTCAGCCCCAGCCAGCAGCAGCCTTGCCCAAGCACATTGGATGTTGTGCCCATTTTCCAGATGTAGTGACTGTGGGCCTAAAAGGCTAAGTTGGTTGCCAAGGGCCATGTGGCAAATGAAGAGTGGACAGGAGACTAGATCCAAGGACTTTGGCCCTTGGTGCCCCTTCCATCCCTCCACACTGCCTCTGGGGCTGAGTCTTCCTGGGATGAGGGTTAGTGCCCCAGAGTCAGCCAGAACTAATGTACATCTCAGCAGTGTGGCCAGTCATGCTCCAGTTTCCCCATCTATAAAGTGGGGATAAGGTCCCACAATTGAGGGACAATGTCCATGGAGCATTTAGCAGAGTGCCTGGCCATCCGAAATCCAGAGCATAGGAAAGTTATATCGTCAGGTCATAGTTCTGGCTTCTTCCACATCCCCACCAGAAAAGCGGCAGAGCCAAAGTGTGCCAGGATGACCTTTGGCTTCAGGCCGGGGACACTTCCTGCAAAGCCAGGTCCCTTCTGGAACCTCCTGAGATAGGACCTTCTGCAGACTATGGGGTTGGGGCAGTGGGACACACCAAACCTTCTTTCCAAAGGGAGGAAACTCTCAAATGGCAATATTTCAGACCCAAGGACAGGCCTGCCTTAGGGGCCCTGGGGGAGGTCTCACACAGAATTGAGTAAGTCCTGGGAAAGAAGCAGGAGGCAGCGGGCATGGTGGGGGATGGCGGGGTTCCGGCACTCACCTCACACCTACCACATCTACATGGTCCCTCTTGGCATTCTCAAGCAGGTGTCGGCAGGATTTCAGCGACGCTCCGAACTTGAGGCTCAGGCGGCTCAGAGAGTGGGAGTCCTCAGTGGCAACGCACAGAACCATCCTGAGGAGGGAGACACGCGCAGCACCTCGGCGGGGGGCGGGAGCCCGCTTCCCAACCCCTACCACGTCTTCTCTAGTCAAGGGGGATGAACCCTCATGGCTCAGAGCTATATCCAACCCCATAAGCCCCAGCCCCCTTCCTCCCCCTGCACAGCCAGTCAACCTCTGAGTCCATCCAATCCACTCCCTAAATGTCCCCGGACCCTTCCATGGGACCCCTGCCCTGGTCCGGACCTCACCAGTTTCCCTCTGGGCAGCCCTACTTCCTCCCAATGAACCAGACTTTTCCAGCTTCTCTTGTATGGTAGGGTGGAGGGGACCATTTTTTTTTTAAAGTCTTATTGAGAACGCCTGGATCCTCAATATGTGAAACAGACAAAACAGAAGCCGCTTTGGGTGAACCTGAGTGGCCCACCCCCTGCCCCCCACCAGGTGTGTCCAGTGACCAGGTGAGGGTCACACCCTGGAAAAGTTGTCCAGCTCTGACCCCTTCCAAAGCCCACGTGCATCGGGGTCCCTGCCCTGTGACCAGCATCATAGACTTCTCCTTCACCCCTGGGTGCACATGGTATGATCCAGCCACATCAATTTCTGCTTATCTGGCAAACGCCCTGTGCTGCTTCCGACCTCCATGTGCTTGCTCCTGCAGCTCCCTCTGATGCACTGTTTATGCCCACTCCAGATGCCAGTCACCCCTGAAGGCCCACCTCAAATGCCGCCTCCTCCGTGTAACTTTCCTGACCACTGCTCCCTTTGCCATGGCTTTGACCTCTGCAGTACCATGGGCTTTGCCTGGACTGTAACCCATCATTTCTACCTCCACCCTAGTCAGGCTCTGGCATCCTGGGTCCAGCCCAGGAGTGCCCGCCCCAACCTCCTGTGGCTATGGCCGGTTCCAGGGCAGGGTCCTCAGTCCCAACCCTATTTCGCCTACTCCCCCCACCCTCATCCGCAGCCCAGCCTCCCACCTGAGTAGTTCTCAGCTTACTTGGCACTGGGGTGGCTTTTCACCACCTTTGCCAGCTCCACCTCATTGTCAAAGTTCAGCAGCCGGACCCCGTGCTTGGCAGCATACTTGATGTGTGCAATTTGCTTACAGGGATTGGCATAGATGATCTTACTGGAGGGGACACCAATATGCTGGACCAACTCCATCTCTGCCTGTGGGGTCCCAAAGGTGGTGGTGAGGAAGCGCCAGAGCCTGCTGGGCCCATGGAGGCCAAGGAAGCACAGATGAGGGGAAAGTCATAGCTATGCCTAAGGAGGTCCATAAGAAGTGGGCCTCACTTTAGACAACAGATGCACAACCATCAGAACTCACACTGGTTCCCCGTTGACAAGAAGGGCTGCCACGCACAGCTGTGCAGGGGGTACACTGCACAGTCCTAGGGAGGCTGGGGCCCCATCAGAGAGTCCTGCATGAGTGTTCAGTCGCTCGGCTGTGTCCAACTGTTTGCAACCCCACGGACTGTAGCCCACCAGGCTCTGCTGTCCATGGAACTTTCCCAGCAAGAATATTGGAGTGGGTTGCTATTTCCTATTCCAGGGGATCTTCCCAACCCAGGGACTGAACCCATGTCTCCTGTGTCTCCTGCATTAGTAGGCAGATTCTTAACCACTACGCCACCTGGGAAGCTTCATTCAGAGACTATATAGTATATTGGTATGTTTATTACAACTTCCTAATGGTGAAGCATCTTACTCTAACAAAATCTGTATATTTGTAACAATGTCTTCAAGATACATTTTTTAATTCCCACAAAGGCACTGTACAGATTCATGGTGGCCATGAAGACGGATTTCTGACATATTTTCCTGGCAGATTTAAATGGATAGAAAATATAATTTGATGTCTTAGAAAGCTTGCCAGATCAAGAGGCTTCTTGGCACAGGTCATCCCACATCCAAAGGCTGGCCCTGTGTGTGGCACTGTGCTGGGTGCTCCAGCAAGGCCTCTTCTTCCTCACCTTTCCAGAAGAGCGCTTCACCTGATTGCTACATTAATGATACAGACAACAATGATGGTGTTGGTGATGAAAGGAACCATGGGCATGGAGCACCTACCACAAGGAGGCACCGAATGACAGGCTTTACATAGGCCTTGGCAAATATTTCCCAGGAAAGGCCAGAGAGTAAATATTTTATGTTTTGTGAGCCAGTAGTTTCTGCACAGCTAAACTGCCTTTGTAACACCAAGCAACCACAGATAAAGCATAAGTGAATGAACATGGCCATGGGTCAGTAAAACTCTACAAAACCCACCATCCATAATTTGTCAACCTTTGTTTTAGATTCCCTCTTATTTCCTCCTTGCAATACCCCGCCAGAGGGGTATTAGCTCCATTCTATAGAGAAAAAAAACACACTCAGAGAGGCCACACAGCAAGTAGGAAGCAGAACCAACTTTTAAACTCAAACCTGACTCTCCATAATTAAGAAGGAAGCAGTTTTGAAACATGGTAGAGACACAGGGTCATCTTTAGCCATCGTGAGTTTGTAATAAGACTGTATGTAATTTTAATGTAGCAACTTTTCAGCATGAGTTATTTATGTGTATTATCTCATGTGATGTCTGCAACTATCCTATGAAATATTCATTGGCCACATTTTACAGAGGACGAAATTGAGTTCAAAGGAGCCCACTTGTCTGTGAGCCAGTGAATAGCACAGGGAGACACAAAGGTCCCCCTCCAGAGCTGAAACTGCTATCATCAGAGCTTGCTTACAAAGACCCTGCCTCTCCGCAGATATGAAAATGTGCTTCTGCTCCTGGCTTCACCCATGAGGTGAGAGGAAGCAGCAAGGGTAGCACTTTGGGGACCTGTGGTTGAGCTTTGATTATAGTTATTTAAATAATAACCACTGTCACTCATTGACAGATTACCGTATGCCAGTCATTGCATTAAATATTTTATAGACATTCTCATGTCATCCTCATAATACTCCCATGAGACAGGGAACAGAGGCTCTGAGAGGGCTTAAGTGATTTGTTCAAAGTCACACGGCTTGCAGGTGGCACAGCTAGAATTCTAACCCGGGACTGTGCGACTTTAGCACACTGGCTCTCAACCACAGTGCTTCAGCGGAAAAGACACCTCAATGCTGCCCTGGCAAGTGTCTCTCGAGCATCTATCGAGTCGCCAGGCTCTGTGACAGATGCAAATGAAAGCAAAGCGCTGAGTAAAGCAGACAGTGTCTCTGTGGAGCTTTTGGACAGACAGGAAAGAAGGGGAGGAACGAATGAACACTGAATAATGATAGGATTACAAATGGATAGGAGCCATGGAGAAAAAGTATGGGATACTAGAGAATGTGGGATGCAGAGGCCTGGGTGAGAGGTGTGGCAGGCAGCTTTCTGAGGGTCAGAAATTTGGGGAAAAGGGAACCCTCCTAGACTGCTGGTGGGACTGTAAATTGGTATCGTCACTATGGAAAACAGAATGGAGGTTCCTTAAAAAAACTAAAAATAGAGCTGCCATATAAATGATCCAGTAACCCCATTCCTGGGCACATATCCAGAAAAGATGAAAGTTGCAATTCGAAAAGATACATGCACCACAATGTTCATTGCAGCACTATTTATAATAGTCAAGGCATGGAAGCAACCTCAGGGTCCAGGAACAGACGAGTAGATGAGGAAGAGGTGGTAGATATACACAGTGGAATATGACTCAGCTGTAAAAATGAAATCCTGCCATTTGCAGTAATGTGGATGGACCTAGAGATTATCACAGTAAGTAAATAAGTTAGAGAAAGAAAAACACCATATGATATCACTTATATGTGGAATCTAAAATATGCCACAAATGAACCTATCTAAGAAACAGAAATCAAATCATAGAGAGTAAACTGGTGGTTGCCAATGGGATGGGGTGTGGGAGAGGGTTGAATTGGAAGTTTGGGATTAGCAGATGCAAACTGGTATATAGAAAACAGATAAACAACAAAGTCCTACTGTACAGCACAGGAAACTATATTCAATATCCTGTGATAAATCGTAATGGAAAAGAATATGAAAAAGAATATATATATATGTATAACTGAGTTACTTTATTGTATAGCAGTAATTAATACAATATTGCAATTTAAGTATACTTCAATTATAAATAAATTCTAAAAACTAAAAAGAAAAAAGAATATGTTTCAAATGGGGAGTTACTATTCAATGGGTATAGTGTCAGTTCTGCAAGGCGAGTAAGTTCTAGAGATCTGCTGAACGACACAGTGTCCAGAGTTAACAATTTCTTGTCGTTCAGTCGCTCAGTTGTGTCCACCTCTTTGCGATCCCATGGACTGCAGCACGCCAGGCCTCCCTGTCCTTCACCATCTGAGTTACTTATATACGTAAAAAATTGTGAGGAAAGATCTCACGTTAAATGTTCTCTACACACACACACACACACACACACACACACACACTCCAAAAAAAATACAAAACAAACAAAACCTTTTTTCATGGTGAGAGCAAAAAAAAGATAGGAGGATCAAGGAATGGCCCCTCCAAGGTCTAAATGCATCAACACAGGCAGATCTCCAAAATCTGCTGAGTTTTAAAGCCACTGAGGCACAGTGCCTACCAGATGAATATTTTATATTTTGTTACAAAACCACAGCATACTTTGTATATTTTCTATGGATCATATTTGTAAGTATTTTTAGAATATAGCCACCAAACTCAAACTCAGAATGTTGATTATCTCTGGAGATAAAAAGCTGATGCTCTACTTTTCTTCTGCAGATGAATCAATGTATTATTTGAATAATTCAAAATGAGTGTTCAGTATAAAGTGCTCACTGGATCCTGCAGATCACTGGGGACATCGGTAAGAGGAAATTCCTTGGAATGATGAGTGGAGGTCAGGAAGCAGTGGCTTAAGGAGTGGGTGCTAAGGGACAGAGACAAGTGAGCATAGATAAGTGAGTGTAGACAACTCAGTTTGGTTTTCAAGAGGGAGCAAGGGATTGGACTGGGGGGAAATGTGGTGTCCAGAGAAGGCTTTTTAAGATGGGAGGATGCTGAGGGAGACAACAAGAGAGGGCAAGGGATGGGGCAGGAGAGATGACATAAGGTCCTTGGGAAGGTGGGTGGGTGGACCAAAGCCCCACATAAGGAATGGTTGGTGCCCTTGACCCTGGAGCCTGTCTGGGGCATATCAGTACACAGAGCCCCAGCTCATGCCTGTCCCTTGGCCATGCATGTGTGTGTGTTCTTCAGTTCAGTTCAGTTCAGTCGCTCAGTCGTGTCCAACTCTTTGCGACCCCATGAATCGCAGCATGCCAGGCCTCCCTGTCCATCACCAACTCCTGGAGCTCACTCAAACTCATGTCCATCGAGTCGGTGATGCCATCCAGTAATCTCATTCTCTGTCGTCCCCGCTTCCGTCCGTCTGTTCCGTCGCTCAGTCGTGTCCGACTCTTTGCGACCCCGTGGACTGTAGCCTACCAGGCTTCTCCGTCCATGGGATTCTCCAGGCAAGAATACTGGAGTGGGTTACCGTTTCCTTCTCCAGGGGATCTTCCCGACCCAGGGATCGAACCCGGGTCTCCCTCATTGGAGGCAGACGCTTTAACCTCTGAGCCTTGCATCCAATTCTTTGCGACCCCATGGACTGTAGCCCTCCAGGCTCCTCTGTCTGTGGACTTCCCAGACAAGAATACTGGAGTAGGTTTCCATTTCCTTCTCCAAACAGTATTCCCAACCCACAGACTGAACTCATGTCTCCTATGTCTCCTGCGTTTGCAGGGAGATTCTTTACCACTGAGCCACTTGTGAAGCCCCAAAGCATGATACTGTACAGGGAGGCCACCAGCTCTAGCCTGCCAGAAGAGGGCAGCCTCGGCCTTCCAAGAAAAGCTGTACCACCTCGGAGTAAAAGCACCCAAGGGCTAGGTGATCCCACCTACCCAAGAGGGGTCCCATCTCTGCCATCCCCTCCCCAAGAACCTTCGTGAAGACAGCAGCCATAAAGTCAGAGAGGCCCTAGCCATACTCAAGTGGCCCTTCCCTGTGCATCCCTCAAACCTCTGGGCCTCCTTTTCTTATATGCTAACTGCTTCCTCATGGGACTGTTATCAGAATCACTGTGATAATAATTACTTTACAGAGTTGTTTCGAGAATCAAATGAGATCATGTACAGAAAGCGCTTGGCAAAGAGCCTGGCACAACAGATGCCCTCAGCAAACAGTAGATGCTTTTAACGTTCCCCACTGACTTCTAACCCCTAACACCCCACAGTTCTGCTCTTTGAAGGCCAGTGCTGAAGCTTGAGGGCCAGCACAGGGCCCACCTCTAGGTTTCCAGAAGCAGAAGAGTCTAGTCAGTGAGGTTTGGTCTTGTTCTTCACCCCTAGACCAAGCAGGCAGGAAAAGGGTCCCCTTCCACCTCGGTCAGAGCAGAGACTCGGAGAGCTACAAAGGGCAAGTCCTCGCTCTGCCATCAGCAAGTTCTGTGCAGCTGGTCCCCAACTTCCTCAACTGCAAAATATCAATCTCCCCCTCAGACACCTCACCAGGTCTTATGTAGGACATGCATGAAACTAGATGTGCAAAACAAGAGCTGATGCAAAGGGGCTTCATGGGTGACAAAAGAGAGACTCGTCGACCACTAAGGACACTAATGTGTATCTCTGATAAAGGTGAACCTGCTCATTCCAACCCCCACCATTGGTGTGTACCTTTCTTCCACTTGGAATCCCTCCATCCCTGCACGCCGCCCAGGCAAACTCTCCTTCTGTCTCCTCCAGGATCCCTTTCTAGAATCCTTACAACACCCAGCCATATTGCTGATCAGGATTTAAAAAGGGTTCCCTCTCAAAACAATCATTCAGTTCAGTTCAATTCAGTCGCTCAGTCATGTCTGACTCTTTGTGACCCCATAAATCACTGCACGCCAGGCCTTCCTGCCCATCACCAACTCCCGGAGTTCACTCCAACTCATGTCCATCGAGTCGGTGATGCCATCCAGCCATCTCAGTCTCGGTCGTCCCCTTCTCCTCCCGCCCCCAATTCCTCCCAACATGAGAGTCTTTTCCAGTGAGTGAGTCAACTCGTCGCATGAGGTGGCCAAAGTATTGCAGTTTCAGCTTTAGCATCAGTCCTTCCAATGAACACCCAGGATTGATCTCCTTTAGAATGGACTGGTTGGATCTCCTTGCAGTACAAGGGACTCCCAAGAGTCTTCTCCAACACCACAGTTCAAAAGCATCAATTCTTTGGCGATCAGCTTTCTTCACAGTCCAACTCTCACATCCATACATGACCACTGGAAAAACCATAGCCTTGACTAGACATCATTACTAACCATTAAAAAAAATAACAGTAATAACAATATCACAAACCAATGCCCACCAGGCTTTCTCCCACCTCAGGGCCTTTGCACTTGCTGGTTCTTTTGCCTGGAATGCTCTTCCCCTAGTTATCCACCTGGATTGATCCTTTGCTTTCTTCAGAACACTGTTCAGATTTCAGTGAAGCCTTCCTTGGCCAAACTTTCTAAAAGTACAACCCTCTCTCCCAACAACCATGTCTCTTCCCTACTTCCCTTTCCCACCTTAATTTTCTCCACAGCATTTACCATCTAAAGTACCATAGATTTTCACTGTTTGCTTGTTCTTTAGAAAGCAAGTTCCATGAAGGAAGAATCTTTTTTTGTTTTGGTCACTTGCTAAGTCCCACCGAGAAAAGTACCCCATAGTAGGTGCTCAATAAACACTTGCTGAATGCATAACTATGTCAAACCTGTCTATGTCTCAGAGGAATCTATGTCTCATAGGAAACTCTGTAGCTAAAAGACTTTATCAAGTGAGAACAGAATGAAGATAGATAAGCCGTGCATTCAACTCAACAGAGTCTGTTTAACTCAATACTGTATTGCCAGCTGAGGAAGGCTTTCTTATCTCTCCTTGCTATTCTTTGGAACTCTGCATCCAAATGGGTATATCTTCCCTTTTCTCCTTTGCCTTTTGCTTCTATTCTATTCACTGCTATTTGTAAGGCCTCCTCAGACAGCCATTTTGCTTTTTTGCATTTCTTTTTCTTGGGGATGGTCTTGATCGCTGTCTCCTGTACAATGTCACGAACCTCTGTCCATAGTTCATCAGGCACTCTATCAGATAGAGTCCCTTAAATCTATTTCTCACTTCCACTGTATAATCATAGGGATTTCATTTAGGTCATACTTGAATGGTCTAGTGGTTTTCCCTACTTTCTTCAATTTAAGTCTGAATTTAGCAATAAGGAGTTCATGATCTGAGCCACAGTCAGCTCCCAGTCTTGTTTTTGCTGACTGTGTAGAGCTTCTCCATCTTTGGCTGCAAAGAATATAATCAATGTGATTTCGGTGTTGACCATCTAGTGATGTCCATGTGTAGAGTCTTCTCTTGTGTTCTTGGAAGAGGGTGTTTGCTATGACCAGTGCGTTCTCTTGGCAGAACTCTATTAGCCTTTGCCCTGCTTCATTCTATACTCCAAGGCCAAATTTGCCTTTTACTCCAGGTGTTTCTTGACTTCCTACTTTTGCATTCCAGTCCCCTATAATGAAAAGGACATCTTTTGGGGGTGTTAGTTCTAGAAGGTCTTGTAGGTCTTCATAAAACTGTTCAACTTCAACTTCTTCAGCGTTACTGGTTGGGGCATAGACTTGGATTAACGTGATATTGAATGGTTTGCCTTGGAAATGAACAGAGACCATTCTGTCGTTTCTGAGATTGCATCCAAGTACTGAATTTTGGACTCTTTTGTTGACTATGATGGCCACTCCATTTCTTCTAAGGGATTCCTGCCCACAGTATTAGACTTAATAGTCATCTGAGTTAAATTCACCCATTCTAGTCCATTTTAATTTGCTGATGCCTAGAATGTCAACGTTCACTCTTGCCATCTCCTGTTTGAACACTTCCAATTTGCCTTGAATCATAGACCTAACATTCCAGGTTCCTATGCAATATTGCACTTTACAGCATTAGACCTTGCTTCTATCAGACCTTGCTTCTATGCTCAATAAAGGACAGAAATGGTATGGACCTAACAGAAGCAGAAGATACTAAGAAGACACGGCAAGAATACACAGAAGAACTGTACAAAAAAGAGCTTCACGACCCAGATAATCACGATGGTGTGACCACTCACCTAGAGCCAGACATCCTGGAATGTGAAGTCAAGTGGGCCTTAGGAAGTATCACTACAAACAAAGCCAGTGGAGGTGATGGAATTCCAGTTGAGCTATTTCAAATCCTAAAAGATGATGCTGTGAAAGTGCTGCACTCAATATGTTAGCAAATTTGAAAAAGTTAACAGAGGCCACAGGACTGGAAAAGGTCAGTTTTCATTCCAATCCCAAAGAAAGGCAATGCCAAAGAATGCTCAAACTACTGCACAATTGCACTCATCTCACAAGCTAGTAAAGTAATGCTCAAAATTCTCCAAGCCAGGCTTCAGCAATACGTGAACCGTGAACTTCCAGATGTTCAAGCTGGTTTTAGAAAAGGCAGAGGAACCAGAGATCAAATTGCCAACATCCGTTGGATCATGGAAAAAGCAAGAGAGTTCCAGAAAAAATATCTACTTCTACTTTATTGACTATGCTAAAGCCTTTGACTGTGTGGATCACAATAAACGGTGGAAAATTCTGAAAGAGATGGGAATACCAGCCCACCTGACCTGCCTCTTGAGAAACCTATATGCAGGTCAGGATGCAACAGTTAGAACTGGACTTGGAACAACAGACCGGTTCCAAATAGGAAAAGGAGTATGTCAAGGTTGTATATTGTCACCCTGCTTATTTAACTTATATGCAGAGTACATCATGAGGAATGCTGGGCTAGATGAAGCACAAGCTGGAATCAAGATTGCCGGGAGAAATATCAATAACCTCAGATATGCAGATGACACCACCCTTACGGCAGAAAGTGAAAAACTAAAGAGCCTCTTGATGAAAGTGAAAGAGGTGAATGAAAAAGTTGGCTTAAAGCTCAACATTCAGAAAACTAAGATCATGGCATCTGGTCCCATCAACTCATGGCAAATAGATGAGGAAACAGTGGACACAATGGCTGACTTTATTTTTCTGGGCTCCAAAATCACTGCAGATGCTGATTGCAGCCATGAAATTAAAAGACGCTTGCTCCTTGGAAGGAAAGTTATGAGCAACCTGGACAGCATATTAAAAAGCAGAGACATTATTTTGTCAACAAAGATCCGTCTAGTCAAGGCTATGGTTTTTCCAGTAGTCATATATGGATGTGAGGGTTGGACTATAAAGAAAGCTGAGCACCAAAGAATGGATGCTTTTGAACTGTGGTGTTGGAGAAGACTCTTGGGAGTCCCTTGGACTGCAAGGAGATCCAACCAGTCCATCCTAAAGGAGATCAATCCTGGGTGTTCATTGGAAGGACTGATGTTGAAGCTGAAACTCCAATACTTTGGCCACCTGATGCAAAGAGCTGACTCATTTGAAAAGACCCTGATGCTGGGAAAGATTGAGGGCAGGAGGAGAAGGGGACAACAGAGGATGAGATGGTTGGATGGCATCGCCGACTCAATGGATTTGAGTTTGGGTAAACTCTGGAAGTTGGTGATGGACAGGGAGGCCTGGTGTGCTGCGGTTTATGGAGTTGCAAAGAGTCGGACACGACTGAGTGACTGAACTGAACTGAACTGTATTGCCAGCCCTACCTAGCAGAGTGTCTAGCACATTGCAGGAGTGAAATGAATAGAGATAGTAAATAAACAAATCTAAAGAGAGCAGGAGGGAATTAAGACAATAACATTAATCAAATCAGAAAGGCAGCAGAACTGGCAACAATAACAAAACTCTAAGAGATTAGTTTAAAAAAAAATACAGTCACACATTAATATTATAAAAGAAAAAATAAAACCAATGATACAAAAGGTGTTTTTGTTTTGTTATGTCTTAATCAGAAGAATATCACATATAGCTCTATGCCAAGAAGTTTGAAAATCTCCATTAAAAAGGTGACCCACCTGCCCAGGGACACTTGTGATTCCAATGCGGAACTTCAAGGCTGGCAAATTCCTCCCTCATCCTTAAACTCCTCCCAAGTGGGTGGCCCGTCCCAGAAGACAGGGACCATTACAGGTCACTCCTGCTTCCCCGGTCCACCCGATTACAGCAGCTGCAACTGGGCCAGGTGTGCGCATTCAGTAAGTCAGTGTGCAGGTAGGGGATGGGAGCTCACCTTGTTGGCACAGCTGAAGCCCAGCCCCAGCTCGGCCAGGACCTTCAGCACGCCCGGGCTGCTGTTGCACTTGACAGCGTAAAAGGATCGGACCCGAGGCAGGCACTTCAGAAAGCAGAAGTGCTTCCTCACCACGGCACCCAGGTCGGCCACGAAGAAGGCAGCGACCTCTTCCTGTACAAGAAGAGGGGTGAAGATGAGACCCCACTCAGCTCTCTGCTAATGCATGCCACCCACGTTCCCCCCAAGTACCCTGCTCTAAAATTCTCTGGGGCTCCCCAAGCCTACAGGATGTTCGAGGTTCTGTGATTCAGCTCCAGTCCCTCACGGTAGCTCAAACTCCAGCTCTGTCTTTCTTCCATCATTTTCCACCTCCCAGCCTTTATTGTCACCACGCCTCCATGTAGGATACCCTGCCCCCATAGGAGTCTGGCAAATTCTTAATCTACTTTCAAGTTTCAGCTGAAATGCCACCTGCCCCCAAACCAATAAGGCAGTCCTTTAATGCTCACACTGCATTTTGCACATGTTGCCAAAGTATCAGAACTGGGTATATATATACATCTGTCTCCTGCAGATCAATTCCTTGAAGACCAAAGCTATGGCCTTCAGCCACTGGCTTTCATGTTTAGAAGCTCAATGAAGCCTTGAGGTAGTCCCACTGTCACTGCAGCCCAAGCGTGTGGACAACTGACTGCTGAGGGCAGGACATGTATGAGGCCATGGGTGAGGCCACATTATTTAAACCTTTCCCGTGCCTCAGTTTCCCTTTTATGCAACACCTTTTTACTGAGGCCCACTTGGCATCTGATCAAGCGTATTTATGCAAGTATGCTAAATAAGGTACAAAGATGAACAGACAGGGCTCTAGCCGTGAAGGGGCTTGGGTCTGGACAAGAACTAACCCTGCAAGCAATTACAAGCACATTCAGGAAACACTAGGCAGGAGTTTCTACAAAATGCAGAGGGAGAAGCACAAAACCTGCCTGGGGCAATCAGGAAGAGGTGACACAGATGAGTGATAAGTGAAGAGTAGAAACAGGTGAGAGGCAGAGAGGCTGGGAGAAGGGTGTTCCAGGCAGAAGGAACAGCCTGGACAACAGCCTGGACATTATGTGATAATGGAGCACATGGAATCATTGGGGAAAATGAGCAGAGCAGTTCAGTTCAGATGGAGCACGATACATACCCTAGGAAAAGCCAGAAATGGGGCCATGAAGGCAGAGGGGTTCTGACTTGGATCCTGTAGGCAGTGGGAAACTGCCAAAGAATTTAGATTTTGAGCAGGGATGTGATAAAGTTGGAGGGGGTGGGATGAGGCAGGGAAAAGTTAAGGGGGGTTATTGAGAGATGAGGCCTAAACTACAAAGTGAGGTTCCAGAAGAGCATGTGTGTGTGTGCTAAGCCCCTTCAGTTGTGTCTGACTCTGCGACCCCATGGACTGTAGCCTGCCAGACTCCTCTGTCCATGGGGATTCTCCAGGCAAGAATACTGGAGTGGGTTGCCATGCCCTCCTCCAGGGGATCTTCCTGACCCAGGGATTTAACTCTCGTCTCTTATGTCTCCTGCACACTGAAGGGTAATTTAAGAAGGCTGAATTTACAGAACTTGGTGGTGCCCAGGTGTGGGAGAGGAAGTGAGGATTCCCAGGTTGGGTAGATGATGGTAGTGCTGTTCATGAAAGTGGAGGACGCAGGAGGGGCAGGATTGGGGCAAGGACCAGGAATTTGCAGATAAAATGAGCCCCTCTCTTGCAAACAGCAAGGATTGAATATCAAATGAGTCAAAGAAACAGATGAGGGCCCTAGGGGGCAACTGAGCCTGCTGTGAGAATAGAGGTCCCGCCCCCACCCCCAGACCCTCACCGTGGTGGCCTGTGAGGCCCCCAGAGTGAGCTCCTCCAGCAGGTCTCGGGTGCTGAAACCCTCCTCCACCATCACAAAGTCCGTTTCTCTCAGGTAGCCAGCCATGCCGAGGGGGAGGACCCGATGGGCTGGATGGAGTTGCCGCTGCCTCCGGCCGCCTTAGAAAGTATGCAACACACTGCGGAAGGAGAGTGAGGGACGGCTGGGGGACTGGCCTCAGCTGCGCCCCTCACCTCCCCAAGCCAGGGCACCCAGTCCTGTCACACCCTGTCCCCAGCACAAGCCTGGGGAGCTTAGGTTCACTGGGAAAAGTGAGGACGATCAGGACTTCTGGCCTGGGACAAGGTATTATATGCCTAGATGTCATTGCCTCTCCGAGCCTCAGTTTCCCCATCTGTAAAATGGATGAATTGCTTTGGCGATCCTTTCCAGTTCTGAAATTAGGGTTTTGGTTAAAAGGGAAAGAATGAGAGGGAAAGAGCAGGACAACCGAGGGGAGAAGTTTCCAGGTGCCCCCCCCCATCGTGACCACGCCCACTTAAAGTGGCTGCAGGTGGCCCCACCAAGGAGTCTCAGCTCTCTGACCCTGGATATGCCCGACCCCCTCTCAGAGCCTAGTTTCACCGTTTGTAAAGTCGGGGGCGGACTGGTCCTGACGTACTAGGATTCTAAGCATGCATAGGAGCTCCACATGGTGGGTGGGGGCCGCGGGCTGAGGTTCTGTCCTGATGAGCCCTCCGGAGTGCAGAGCCGAGGTCCCGCCCCCACAAACCCCCCTTACCAAGCCCCGTGCTCCTTCGCGAGGGCCAGAGCCAGGCGCGCTGCTAGGGGGGGTCGCCGGTGACCTCGAAACTTGTGCAACACCCCGAGGAGGAGTGGCAGTTGCGGAGCCGAGGCCCCTGCTGAGAGGAGGCAAGAGTAGCCGGGGAGCAGGTCAGCATCGGAGCCAAGAGCGCCCGCTCCCGAGGCTCCCCGAGGGTCTCCCCGCACTCGCCTTAAAACGCATTTACACGGCTTCGGCCCATAGGTCTCCCCAGCGAGTGAATCGGATCCTCGGCGCCTCCGCTCGCTCGCTGCCCCCGGCTCGGGCCCCGCGGCCTGCGCCCCGCCCGCCCAGCAGCCACCGACCCCCCCCCACGCCCCGCCTTCCACCCGCCACCCACTTATATAAGCCCCGCCCAGACCCCGCCCCTGGCACACAAGCCCCGCCTCCACCCGGCGGCCCCCCTCCGTAGTCCTGGCAACTGGGTGCTGCCATCCCATTGGTCGATTCCGACATAAAGCTTTCAACTCTGTTAGCCAGCTCCGCAAACCTGAGCCTCAGTCCCACGGAGACCCCTCCGCGACTCCCGTACGCTGGTAAATCGGCACTGCAGGACCGCCACCTCAGAATCCTGAGCGTCTACGCGATAGGACCCTTAGCTCCTGGATCTTGGGTCTTAGAGAATGGGCAGAAAGACAGGAGATTTACTGTTCGCTCTGAGAAGCCTTTTCTGACGGTGCCTCTCCTCTCTGATCTGGTGAACTGCCCCACTTGTCCCTGGAAGCCCAGGCCAAATGTCATCTCCTTGTATTACTTTTCTCATCAGGTCCTTTTCATTTGTCTCTTCCAGCATCCTCCAACTCAAAACCCAGATGAAATGTCTTCAACGATGCTTCTTGTCATTTTCCCAGCTCAGGGCAATCCCTCCCTTCATTCAGTCTTCTGAATCGAGCAAATTCCTACTCACTTCTCAAGTAAAATGTGTCCACCTCTCTAAGAAGCGTTCTCTGACTTTCTCAAAAGACTTTCTTCTTTTATATCTAATGAACTCCTGCTCCTGCGCATCCATCAAAGCCCAGTATGTCACCTCCCTCGTTGAGCCTACCAAGACTTTCCTAGCTTGGAGAAGCAATGGAACTCACAGCACTTACCTCTGGGTGGACTCCTTGCTTCTTCCGCTTTTGTTTCCTCATCTCATAGCATGAGATTCTTGTTGTTTTACACTGCTTGTTTGGTTACACTTCCCAGTTGGTTTGAGAGCTCCCAAGGGCAGGAACTGAGTGCCTGCCTCCTCAGAGTGTCCAGCACCTGGCATAAATAAGAGTGCTAAGGAAGATTCGATATCTCTGCTATTCAAAATTGAACTGAAACGTTCATCTGAAACTGTAATTGTACTAGAACAGCCAAGATATTCTTGAAAAAAGAAGAGGATGTCTTCTACAAGATAGCAAAGTACTTTATAAAGCTATGGTCTTTAAAACAGCATGGTGCTGGTGCAGGAAAAGGCAGTGGTAGAACAGAATAGAGTTTAGAGCAGTCTTGTGTATGTTGGAGAATTTGGTACACAGTGAAGGCAGCATGTCAAATTAGTGTGGCCAAAGAGCTTTTGGTCTAACATATGTGCTCACATCCGTTTTCAGGCTATAGGCTTCTTGAAAGTCAGAGGCACTTCTTTTTTTATATACATGAACTTTTTTTGTATTGGGGTATTTTCAATTAACAAACAATGTTGTGATAATTTCAGGTGAACAGTACAGGGACTCAACCTTACCTATATATGTAGCTATTCTCCCCCAAGCTCCCTTCTCATCCAGGCTGCCACATAACATTGAGCAAGGGTTCCATGTGCTACACAGTAGGTCCTTGTTGGTTATCCATTTTAAATATAGCAGTTTGTACATGTCCATCCCAAACTAACTACCCCTTCCCCATTTTTTTCATCCTGGCAACCAGAAGTTCATTCTCTAAGTCTGTGAGTCTCTTTCTGTTTTATAACTAAGCTCATTTATATCATTTCTTTTTAGATTCCACATATAAGGAATGTCATTTGACATTTCTCCTTCTCTGATTTTCTTCACTCAGTATAACAATCTCTCAGTCCATACATGTTGCTGCAAATGGTATTATGTCATTCTTTTTAATGGTTGAGTAATACTCTATTGTATATATCTTCTTTATCTATTCGTCCATCAGTGGACTTTTAGGTTGCTTCCTTGTCTGAAAGCCAGAGGCACTTCTTGTTCTGTATCAGTATCTCCCTGGGGCACCTGGCACAACCTAATCAAAGCATCCTTAGCACACAGATGGTATAGAACCTTGAAGTCTGGAAGAACCATTTTCTGCTCCCCACCTAGCATGGCTGCATTAATGATGGATGTCCTGCTGAGATGAGGGTCACGTCTGCCTGGTTTGATTTCCCCCTCTGAACTGAGAGCATTCAGACTGAATGATTTCTGTGGACCTTTCTACCTGGAACACTCATACTTTCTATACTAGGAACAGCCTTTCAGAAAGCAGTCACTTTTACCAGAGGAGTCATTTGGCAGATCCATTCTTTGAGAGATCTGTAGCCATTTGCACTGTAGTGTGAATTAGTGACTGAAGTCCTCCTAAGAATAAGCTTTTACTGACTCAGAAAGAGTAGACCAGGATGGCCATGGCAGAATCCTCAAAGGGAGACCTCAAGAAAAGATGACAGTAAGAGGAGGCAGGGGCACCCAAACGAACTGTCTCTACTTTTTGTAAAATCATTGTTGAGCTGGCTTTATGATACCATGATCTAAGTTTGCCTCACTAGCTCTTTTCATCACCTGGTATATAGTAGGCACGTAATAGACACGTTCAATGTGCTAGCTGAATGAACCAATAGATAAAAATAAACAAACTATAATCCAGTCTGTCCATTTGAAATCTGTTAAGGATTGGTAGTCAGAGCAGAAAAACCATCTCCTGAACTGGATACAAATACACTGTGGATTTATCTTTTACCCTACTGTGTATACGATGTCACTGAATCCCCATGAAAACCTTATGTTATAAGGCTAAAATTGTCCCCATTTTACAGATAAAGAATCTGAGATTCAGAAAAGTCAGTAACTTACTTGGGGTCACACAGCAAGTCAGGGTGGAGCCTAGGCTTAAACACATCTGACTTAACCCTTCACCTTCATGCTTAACTGCCAACCAGTGCCTGAGCATTCGGGCCCCAGCTCGAAAAATGTCAGCCAGTCATCCTGCTGGCATCCAGGCTGAAATCTGGTGGCTCTTCTCCCACTAGTGTCTTGTGCCAATGTTATTAATGCATACTATGCAGAGCCCTGAAAAACATATTGCTGAAGCAGGACAAAGAGCCTTTGATCATTGTATAAGTCAATTTCAACCTGTTCTGCTTAAATCAGTCATAATTGTATTCACAAATACTCAATAATAAAAATGTCTTATGTGTGCCTAGAACTGAAGAATTTGTAAAATACTTTCCTGTTCATAATTTTATTTGGGCTTCCCAGTACTTTATGGGATTAGATATCAGATAAATTTAGGTTTGGCTGAGGAAAACAGAAATGTCAAATGCAATAGCACCATGAACAAACAAATTTACTCTACTATGCATGTAATATATGAGGTAGGCAGTCCAAATCTGATATGGAAGCTTCACAAGGTCATCAAGAATGAAAGTGCCTCCTTTCCTTCAGTTCTGCCTGGCTTCTAACCTCATGGTTCAAAATGGCTGCAAGAGCTCCAGCCACATTTGTAGGACTCCTATTTAACCAGTATACATGAATATAACCTAATTATTCATGGCCAGTGTCCTTTCTGGTTGATCAGTGCCCAACTTTATATTGATGTTAAATATTTTAAACACCAGCCTTGCACATTTCAGGAAGGAGGAAGCAGCCACCCCCAAATTCTACACATGCTTATTTTCCAAGGGTTGCCATCACAAAGTACCAAACTCTGGGTGGCTTAAAACAACAGATATTTATTGTTTCACAGTTCTGGAGGCTAGAATTCCAAAATCAAACTGTTGGCAGCACCATGCTCTCTCTGCTAATTCTAAGGAAGAATCCTTCCTTGCCCCTTCTATTAATAGCTTCTGGTGTCCACGGTCAATCATTAGTGTTCCTTGGCTTATAGATGCATCGCTCAGGTCACATGGCTATCTTCTTATCCCTGTGTCTTCATATCATTTTCCCTGTGTACATGTCGGTCTCTGTGACCAAATTACCCCTTTTAATAAGGACTCCAGTCATATTAGATTAGGGCCCACCCAAATGACCTCATTAAAACCAGATTACCTGTGTAAAGACCTCATTTCAAATAGAGTCATATTCTGTGATCCTGAGGATTAGAACTTTAACTTATCTTTTGTGGGGACACAATTCAAACCATACCAGCACTCCAATATTTTAATATTGTTGGCAAAATATAGATACAGTGTGCCACCTAGCTGCAAAGGAGGCGGGAAGGTCTAGTTTTTAGATGGGTACATTGTTGTTTCCTCCCACCCCATCAAAGTCAAGATAGTAAAGAAGAAAGGGAGACTGGATATTGTGGGGAGACTGGATATTGTGTGGAGACTGGCAATCTCTGCCACAAGTAGGAAAGGTTATTTTCTCCTTTTACAGATACACCAGCTCAGAATAACTATGGGATTTACAGGGAAAACTGACAGGGACGTAAATAAACATATATAGAGCACCAATTGTGTGACAGACACCCTGCTGAATACATGGTCACATTTAATCTTTAGATGACCCTGAAAGATAGACATTATTAGTCCCATGTTACAGATGAGAAAATTGTGATTAAATCTGTTGTCTGGTGAGTACAGAGCTGAGACTTAATTCTTGCCTGACTGATACTATATCTGTGAGATGGACCCCAGGAATGGGGCATGAATGCTGAAAACAAAGGATTCTGAGACCAAGCCAAGGGCAAACAGCAGAAGACCTCAGAGAGGCTGGAACTCAGAATCAGACACAAGATGAATTGGCAGAAAAGGCACCAACCCCAGGTTAGCACTGCAAACTCCCCCAAAGGCATTAGTGAGATGGATACCCTTAAGTAACCAGAAACCAAAAGCTGAAAGCAGCCATAGGCATTGTTAGGTCAAAGATATCTTCACATTAAGATGGAAAGTAACAGGACTTCCCTGGTGGTCCAGTGGTTAAGAATCCACCTTCCAAATGTAGGGGATATAGGTTTGAGGAACTAAGACCCTAAAGCCCATGAAGCAACTAAGCCCTTGCACTACAGCTAAGACTGACACTGCCAAGTAAATAAATAAAGAAAACACTATTTTAAAAAGACAGAAACTAACTAACCACCATTTATCAACCATCTACTGTGCTCCAGTAATAACAATAGTAGCTTCATTATAGGGAACTGGAATGCAAAAGTAGGAAATCAAGAGCTACCTGGAGTAACAGGCAAATTTGGCCTTAGAGTACAAAATGAAGCAGGTCAAAGGCTAACAGAGTTTTGCCAAGAGAATACACTGGTCATAGGAAACACCCTCTTCCAACAACACAAGAGAAGACTCTACACATGGACATCACCAGATGGTCAATACCAAAATCAGATTGATTATATTCTTTGCAGCCAGAAATGTAGAAGCTCTATACAGTCAGCAAAAACCAGACTGGGAGCTGACTGTGGCTCAGATCATAAACTCCTTGTTGCAAAATTCAAACTTAAATTGAAGAAAGTAGGGAAAACCACTAGAATATTCAGGTATGACTAAATCAAATCCTTTATGATTATACAGTAGAAGTGACAAATAGATTCAAGGGATTAGATCTGATAGAGTGTCTGAAGAATTGTGGATGGAAGTTCATGACATTGTATAGGAGGCAGTGATCAAGACCATCCCCAAGAAAAAGAAATGCAAAAAGGCAAAATGGTTGTCTGACAAGGCCTTACAAATAGCTGAGAAAAGAAGAGAAGCAAAAGGCAAAGGAGAAAAGGAAAGATATACCCATTTGGATGCAGAGTTCCAAAGAATAGCAAGGAGAGATAAGAAAGCCTTCCTCAGTGATCAGTGCAAAGAAATAGAGGAAAACAATAGAATGGGAAAGACTAGAGATCTCTTCAAGAAAATTAGAGATACCAAGGGAATATTTCATGCAAAGATGGGCACAATAAAGGACAGAAATGGTGTGGACCTAACAGAAGCAGAAGATATTAAGAAGAGGCGGCAAGAATACACATGAACTATACAAAAAAGATCTTCATGACCCAGATAACCACAGTGGTGTGATCACTCACCTAGAGCCAGACATCCTGGAATGTGAAGTCAAGTGGGCCTTAGGAAGCATCACTACGAACAAAGCTAGTGGAGGTGATGGAATTCCAGTTGAGCTATTTCGAATCCTAAAAGATGATGCTATCAAAGTGTTGCACTCAATATGCCAGCAAATTTGGAAAACTCAGCAGTGGCCACAGGACTGGAAAAGGTCAGTTTTCATTCCAATCCCAAAGAAAGGAATGTCAAAGAATGCTCAAACTACTGCACAGTTGCACTCATCTCACATGCTAGAAAAGTAATGCTCAAAATTCTCCAAGCCAGGCTTCAACAGTACATGAACTATGAACTTCAGATGTTCAAGCTGAAGTTAGAAAAGGCAGAGGAACCAGAAAGCAAATTGCCAACATCCACTGGATCATCAAAAAAGCAAGAGAGTTCCAGAAAAACATCTACTTCTTCTTTATTGACTATGCCAAAACCTTTGACTGTGTGGATCTCAACAAACTGTGGAAAATTCTTCAAGAGATGGGAATACCAGACCACCTGACTTGCCTCCTGAGAAATCTGTATGCAGGGCAAGAAGCAATAGTTAGAACTGGACATGGAACAAAAGACTGGTTCCAAATAGGAAAAGGAGTACGTCAAGGCTGTATATTGTCACTCTGCTTATTTAACTTATATGCAAAGTACATCATGCGAAATGCCAGGCTGAATGAAGCACAAACTGGAATCAAAATTGCTGGGAGAAGCATCAATAACCTCAGATATGCAGATGACTCCACCCTTATGGCAGAAAGTGAAGGACTAAAGAGCCTCTTGATGCAAATGAAAGAGGAGAGTGAAAAAATTGGCTTAAAGCTCAACATTCAGAAAACTAAGATTATGGCATCCAGTCCTATCACTTCATGGCAAATAGATTGGGAAACAATGGAAACAGAGAGACTTTAATTTTGGGGGCTCCAAAATCACTGCAGATGATGACTGCTGCCATGAAATTAAAAGATGCTTGCTCCTTGGAAGAAAAACTATGATCAACCTAGACAGCATATTAAAAAGCAGCGACATTACTTTGCCAACAAAGGTTCGTCTAGTCAAAGCTATGGTTTTTCCAGTAGTCAGGTATGGATGTGAGAATTGGACTATAAAGAAAGCTAAGTGCTGAACAATTGATGCTTTTGAACTGTGGTGCTGGAGAAGACTCTCAGGAGTCCCTTGGACCGCAAGGAGATCCAACCAGTCAATCCTAGAGGAAATCAGTGCTGAATATTCATTGGAAGGACTGATGCTGCAGCTGAAACTCCAATACTTTGACTACCTGATGTGAAGTACTGACATCACATTGAGTGACATCACATCACTGACATTCCAATGAGTACTGACTCATTGGAAAAGACCCTGATGCTGGGAAAGATTGAAGGTGAGAGGAGAAGGAGATGACAGAGGATGAGATGGTTGGATGGCATCACCAATGCAATGGACATGAGTTTGAGTAGGCTCCGGGAGTTGGTGATGGACAGAGAGGCCTGGCGTGCTGCAGTCCATGGGGTGGCAAAGAATCAGACTCAACTGAGTGACTGAACTGAGCTAACATTCTACTAACATTTTACTACTAGTAATTACTATCCTGAGGACTTCCCTGGTGGCTCAGATGGTAAATCATCTGTCTACAATGCGGGAGACCTGGGTTCAATCCCTGGGTCGGGAAGATCCCCTGGAGAAGGAAATGGCAATCCACTCCAGTACTATTGCCTGGAAAATCCCATAGACAGAGGAGCCTGGTAGACTACAGTCCATGGGGTTGCAAAGAGTTGGACACGACTGAGCGACTTCACTTTCCTTTCCTTTTTCTTTTAATTACTCTCCTTCAGCTTTGTTGTAAATTCATGCTATGGGTATTACAGGGCAGAAAACAAGCCTGAGAGACTAACAAACCTGCTCTAGGTCACACACCTCTATGCTACATACGTTTCCTCCATCCTCACAACAGGCCAGCAAGGTGGAAACTATCACTCTCATTTCCCAGTGGAGGAAACTGAGGCCCAGAGAGGCCAAGTGATTTGCCCAAAATCACACAATTGGTAAGTGGCAAAACCTGACCCAAACTCAGGGCTATGTGCTGGTGAGGAACTTGAAATGGTGCAGCCCAGATTTGTGTTGGAGCAGACTCTGAACCCCAACTCTTGGAACCCCCAAAGTCTAGTTAGTGAGTTGTCTGTGCCCCTGACACAGAGTTAGGCAGGACAGGGACCCAACGTGTGCCTCAGAACCCAGCCTGGGACTGGGCACCAAGGAGGCAAAGCTTGAGTGTGTGGACTGAATGTAGTATTCCAGTCACAGCCCTTCCCTAGACAGACAGGATGCTAAGATGCTGAATTCGGTCCTTTGGATGTCTTTACGTTTATTTTCACTCTCTTTTAGGCTGAACACAAATGTGAAAAATAATAATACTAGTGTGCAATAATTAAGGAATTCACACACTATCTCTCAAGCCAGCCCTGAGTCATTTCTAACAAACGTGATGAGAAAGCAACAACAACAACCGAATTAAAAATAAAAACACTCAGATGAAAATTTTGCTTTGGCCAGCTGCTGTCGCCAGAGCCCCCTGGGAGAAGAATGGAAAGGGTGTTGACTCTTCTGCATTCTCAACGGTTTGCAAATGAGCGTGTATCAGAAGCACCTGAAAGGCTTGCTAAAGGACAGATTTCTGGGGCCCGCCCAGGAGTCTCTGATTCAGTGAGCCTGAGGTGAGCCTGAGAAGATGCATTCTGAGAATTTCCCAGGTGATGCGGATGCTCCCAGCCCAGGAACCAGACTTTGAGAACCCCTGCCCTAAATGAACTTGAAGTACAGCAGGCAGAGGGATCAAAATTATGTACCCTTGAAAATCTCATCAGGCTTTTACCTCTATCCCTTCTCTGGTAGGAAAGTAAGTGAAAGTGAAAGTGAAGTCGCTCAGTCGTGTCCGACCCTTAGCGACCCCATGGATTGCAGCCTACCAGGCTCCTCCGCCCATGGGATTTTCCAGGCAAGAGTACTGGAGTGGGTTGCCATTGCCTTCTCTGTAGGAAAGTAGGTGGGCCAAAAACCTACCTGGGCTAGTCGAACAGCTGTACAGTTTCTAAGTAACAAGAGAGTAAACTTAGTGTGTAAATAAGCTTCGCTCTGTTTCCTGGGGCCACACTCACTGGCTGTGTGACCTTGACCAAGTTATTTATTGTGTGTGAGCCTCACTTTGAAAGTTAGTGTTAGTCGCTCAGTCATGTCCAACTCTGGAGCCTGCCAGGATCCTCTGTCCATGGAATTCTCCAGGCAAGAATACTGGAATGGATTGCCGTTCCCTTCTCCAGGGGATCTTCCCAACCCAGGGATTGAACCCAGGTCTCCTGCATTGCAGGGAGATTCTTTACCAGCTGAGCCACCAGCCAAGGTCACACAGGCAGTGAGTGTGCACCCAGGAAATGGAGCAAAACTTACCCACGAATTTTGTTCTCTTGTTACTTAGAAACTGTATAGCCATTTGGCTAGCCCAGGTAGGTTTTCGCCCCACCCAACTTTGCTGCTACTGTTAAGTCACTTCAGTCGTGTCCGACTCTGTGTGACCCCATAGACGGAAGCCCACCAGGCTCCCCCGTCCCTGGGATTCTCCAGGCAAGAACACTGGAGTGGGTTGCCATTTCCTTCTCCAACTTTATCCATCTGTAAAATGGGCATAAGAGTAACTACTTCCTAGAATTGATGTCAGAAATTCATGAACTTATAAAAACTCTTGCCTAGGGCTTCGCTGGGGGTGCCGTGGATAAGAATCTGCCTGCCAATGCAGGGGACACAGGTTCAGTCCCTGGTCCGGGAAGTTTCCACACGCTGAGGAGCAACTAAGCCCATGATTCACAACCACTGAGCCCACGTGCCTCAACTACTGAGGCCCGCGAGCCTAGGGCCTGTGCTCCGCGACAGGGGAAGCCGCTGCAGTGAGCGTCCTGCACACCACAATGAAGGGTAAGCCCTGCTCGCCAAAACTCGAGAAAGCCCTCTTGGAGCAACGAAGACCCAGTGCAACCTAAATAAATAAAATAATTTTTAATAAAGCTCTTGCCTAGTGCCTGGCATGTACGTTAGTATATGCACTGTAAATAGTGGCTGTTAGTATTATTACCCTGAGCCGGGGTGTGCAGGGGACTAGAGGAGAAAACCTAAACTGCATCAGAGCGACACTGCTGGGACAGGATCGGAGAAGCAGCTCCGCAGGAATGTTTTGGGACCTGAGCCGAGGAACACCCAGCAGGGGTCAAAGGCTCTGGAAGAGTCAGCACAGTGTGAGGGGATGGGTGGACAGGCGATAGAATTCCATTGCAACCCCATGGGATTGCACAGGCTACTGAGTCATGGTAGCCTGACCCAAGTTGGGCTTCTTCCTAAATTGCTGTAGTGTCATGGTCTCCCCTTGAAAACTGCTCCCTCGCCCCCAGAATAGCCAGGTAGCCATGTCTGTACCTCAGGGTTCCTGCTCGCCTGCCCCACGGCCAATAGAATCACAGAGCACCCATATACCTCCAGTTAATCGACAAACCAGAGACACAGAGACTGTGGTCAAGTAACAGGTCAAAGCCAGGGTCAGTGAAGTCCTCTCCAGAGGGAGCCAGAGAGTAAGGATTTGCCTCTGTCTCTGAGGCTTTCCTTGTAGCTCAGTTGGTAAAGAATCCACCTACAATGCAGGAGACCCAGGTTCAATTCCTGGTTTGGAAAGATCCCCTGGAGAAGGAAATGGCAACCCACTCCAGTACTCTTGCCTGGAGAATCCCATGGACTGTGTAGCCTGCCAGGCTCCTCTGTCCATGGGATCACAAGAGTTGGACACGACTTAGTGACTAAACCACGACTGAGGCTTCCAGCCCTGCCTGATGTCTATGAGAGGGCCTGCATCCTTTGGGTAAACCCATCACAGATGCCATGTGGCCGAGTTCTCCATAGCATAGACACCAGACCTCCCGCCTTTGAGAGGCATGGCATCACTTCCTCTGCATTTATTAGTTAAAGTGGGCCACACAGCTGTCCCACATTCAACGTGGGATGAGACTACACAAGGCATGACTATTAGGAGGCACAGTTCATGGGGACCATCTTTGAGGACTAGAGGAACAAAACCCATCCAATCTCTATATAGCCACAGCATGCGTGTGTGCTAAGTCGCTCTAGTCATGTCTGACTCTTTGCGACCCCATCGACTATAGCCTGCCAGGCTCCTCTGTCCATAGGACTTTCCAGGCAAGAATACTGGAGTGGGCTGCCATGCCCTTCTCCAGGGGATATTCCCAACACAGGGGTCGAACCCGGGTCTCCTGCATTGGCAAGTGGGTTCTTTACCACTTGCACCACCTGGGAAGCCCCTATATAGCCACAACCTCCCTCTCATCATATCTAGCCTGGAGGTCTGAAGTAATTTCTAAGAGATCCCCCTGCATTACTCTTACCTCTGCCAATCTAGTCCCACCCTGCCACCGGAGTATTCTTATCAAAATACAAACAACATCAAATATAAATTGTCAATCCCCATTTTAAACCTTGCAATGACTTCCCATGGCTTTTGGGAGAAAGTCTCAGATCCTTAACAAAGCCTGTGAATCCCTGCATCAGGGACCCAGTTCCAGGTTCCTCACTCTCCCTGCCACCACCATCCAGGCCCTCCTGCATCTCCTGCTCCACCCTTCCCTTTGCTGAGGCCTTCATATTCACCAGTCCTTCTTCCTGGACCAGTGTCCCTGACTCTTCATCCATCCACCTGCTGCTAATCCTTCAGGTCTCTGCCTCAGTGCCCCTTCCTATGAGAGGCTGACACTAACACTTTGGAGCACTCAACACATTTTTCTGTAAGAAAAATTCCGACTCAAAGTGGCCCAAGCAAAAAGAGAATTTGTTTCCCCATGTATCTAAGCCACCAAGGAATAAAAGTTGAGACCCAAACTTTGCTTGAAATCTCAGCTGGGCCTTTGCTGAGGCTGGCTTTCTCCTCGGGAAGGCTGTCACCCCATCTTTCAGCCCTGGACCCCAGGACCATGTCTCCTTGGGCCTGTTGCTTTATGTGCATGTATCTGATTGGCTGGACCTTCATTTCCAGCCACCTCCCTCCCCTGAGCTGGGAGATGGGATGAGTGTGGAAGGAGAGTGGGCAGGGGTAGCTCCTCAAAGGAATGTTGTTACCTGAAGAAGGGGGATGCCTGCTAGGCAGGTAATAAACACTGATGCGTTCCCTTTACATATCGTCCTCAACTTAGGGTGGGGTTACAGTCCAATAAACCCATAAGTTGAATACATCATGAGCTGAAAATGCATTTAATACATCCAACCTACCAAACATCATAACTCAGCCCAGCCTACCTTAAACATGCTCAGAGCACTGACATTAGCCTGCAGTTGGGCAATATCATCTAACGCAAAGCCTATTTTACAATCAAGTGCTTGATACATCACGTAATTTATTGAATATGGTACTGAAAGGGAAATCAGAATGGCTGTGTTGGTGCATAATGGTTGTAAGTGTACGTGTGCGTTACCCTTGTGACCACGTGGCTGACCCGGAGCTGCGGTTGCCACTGCCCAGCATCACAAAACAGTAATGTACTGCATATCACCCGCCTGGGAAAGATCAAACTTCAAAATTCAAAGTATGGTTTCTACTGAATGCTTATCGCTTTCGCACCATTGTGAAGCTGAAACATTGTAAGTTGAACCATCATAAGTGAGAGACCATCTGTATTTTCTTTGCTGGCTCCCTGAATGTCTCCTTCACAAGTCCAGGCACGCTCCCATCTTAGGGTCTTTACACAAGCTGCTCCCTCTGACTGGAATGCTTTTCTTTTAATAATATAAATCTATTTAAAAATATTTACTTTGGAATTTCTTACTGAAAATTCCTAAAAATTGGATGCCCCCCTTCATCCAGATTCCCCAAATATTAACATTTTAACAGTTTTGTCATTCTTTTTCTCTCTGTACAAGTATATTTATCTATGTGAATACACACATATATATTGTATGTCTATTTCTATTGTATGTCTATATAACTTATTTTTTTCTAAATTGTCTGAGAGTAAGTTGCAGACAAAATTCCCCTTCACCCCAAATGGGTGTATTTCGCCTGGACAGCGTTTCCTCCAGATACACAAATGTCTCACTCCAGATGTGACACAGCCTCACCTCCTTTAAGTCTTTGAAAATTCAAATGAAACCTTTTAAAGGGAGCCTCCCCAACCACCCTTTTAAAGATTTCAACACACCCCTCCACACACACTGTTGTCATTCTTGGTCCTCTTCCCCCTTCATACTTTTTCCTCTTTTATGGCACCTTTCACTTTTCAGAATCTTAGAATTTATATATTAAGTCTATGTACTTTAAGCTTCATAAAGGCAAGTCTCTTGTGTTTACTGAAATATCCTAAGCTCCTAAAACACTACTTAGCACAAAGCAGATAGTCAATAAATATTTATTGAATGAATGAACGAGGCAGCTCAGAGTCACAGCAGTGATGGCACAGTGCTTTTCAGCAGGTGGCGCCACAGGGCTGGCTCTGTTCTTGGAGCTTTTCTGTGATGTTCTCTGAGGTGCCCAGGCTCTCCATGGGACAATTTGTGTTGCTGGTTTATATATCCCCTAGCCAAGGTGGGGATGACCCAAGACAAAACTGAGATCTCCATTTTGCTATTACCTTGGCTCCCTTTTTTCTCTCCTTCATCCACCCCAAAGCTACCCTGTACCCCAGTATTATTTCCCCACATGGCAACCATTCCCCTCTTGAGTGTCAGGGACAGGGCAGTTCTGTGCAAAGAGCAGGCAGGAACCCTTGGAAAAGTCACTTTCCTCTCTGGGTCCACGTTCCCTCCTTTGTGACTCCATCTGTGAGGCTCTTGGTGACTTAGATATCCTCTGCAATCTCTTTACATCACTGCCCTGGGAAATCTGGGTTGAGATAGCTCCCTTTTCTCTGATGGAAGCCTGTGTGTCTTCTTCTTACAGGGAATGGATGATAAAAGTATTTTCAGGTCAGGAGCTTCTGTTTTCTAGTCTCCCAGGTTTGGGACCTAAACATAGCGGAATTTAAATCTAAAGTTGCCACACCGAAGTAACTCTATGACCCAGCAATTTGCTTGAGTGTTCTGAACCTCAGTTCTCTCCACTGTGAAACAGGTTTAGTAATATCTCCTGCAGAAGATTGTTGAGAAGAGTAAATTAAAAGATGCACACAGCTCTGGACATCACCTGACACATAGAAAGTGTTCTAAAAATAGTAGCTGCTGTTAGCTTCTGAGCCCCAAGTGGATCCCTGCAGCTGCACATGGGTGAGGTTGGCTGGGGCGCATTTCTGGAGTCCTCTCTGCTCTGCAGGTGTGGGCCTGGGCGCTGTGTGCAGCCGCCTCCTGCGGTGAACATGAGTGGAGGCTGCGGCTA
This sequence comes from Moschus berezovskii, assembly GCF_049115385.1. NCBI lineage: Eukaryota > Metazoa > Chordata > Mammalia > Artiodactyla > Moschidae > Moschus > Moschus berezovskii. The sequence continues at coordinate 15,515,776 of NC_142461.1, read as the reverse complement.
TTCTGGAGACACCAGTTCCTGATGTCTAGGTGGAGCTCAGGCCCCTCATCTCCCCACCGTGGAGATGGAGCCCAGAAGTCTGAGTCACAGAAAACACTTGAAGGTCTCTGGGAAAGCTCTCTGAGCCAGGAGCCCTTAGAAGATGTTCTCCCCACATGTTTAGTTTGTTGAAATATTGTATTTGTCATTTACATCTGCAAAACAAAATAACTCTCAAAACGTAATGGCTTCAAACAGCAAACATATATTCTTTCACACCATTTCTGAGGCTTAGCAATTAGGAGGCAGCTTAGCTGGGTGGCCTGGCTCAGGGTCTTTCATGAGTTTGTGGTCAACCAAGGTTGCAAACAAATGAGAGCTTTAACCGAGGCTGAAGGATCCTCTTACCAGAAGCTCAGTCACACAGCCAGGAAGCTTGGGTTCTTCACCTTGTGCCTTTCTCCATAGCGATGCCTAACACTGGGCAGAATAAGCAAAATAAAAGAGAGAGAGTACAGGACAGAACCTGAGCATCTTTTATAACCTAATCTCAAAAGTGACATGCCATCATTTCTGCCACATTCTAGTCACCACACAGACCAACCTGATACAATGTGCAGGCAGGGATTACACAAGGAGGCAGTACTCCCTGGGAGCTATTTTGAAAGCTGCCCATCACAGGTATACTTTCCATATAATGAAATTCATAGATCTTAGCTATACAATTTGATCAGATTTTTAATATATATTCAATCCTTGATGTGATATATTGATTTATTTTTGGCTGTGCTGGGTCTTCGCTGGGCTTACTCTTGTTGCAGGGAAGGGGAGCACTGTGGTGTGTGGGCTTCTCTTGCAATAGCTCTATAGCTTGGGCTCAGTAGCTATGGTGAATGGGCTTAGTTGCCCCACAGCATGTGTGATCTTCCCGGACCAAGGATCGAACCCGTGTCCCCTGTATTTGGCAGGTAGATTCTTAACCACTGGACCACCAAGGAAGCCCAAGCCCAGTTTGATGAGTTTTAACAATCACACTCCTGAAGCTCACACTCCTGTCAAGGTTTAGAATGTGTCCATCCCCTCACGAAGCCCCGCATCCTCAGAACGTTCCTCAGAAAAGCCATCACCTCACACCTCGTCACGTCGATCCTCTCTCCCCCAAGCAACCGCTGATCTTATTTCTATCTATACCTGACCCACAGTTGAGCCTGATCTAGAACTCCATAATCGTGGATTTGGACCGCTTGTACTCCTTCGTGTCTGGCTTCTCGCGTTCTGAATGATGATTGTGAGATTCATCCCTGTAGTTGTATGGATCAGTGGTTCGTTCTTTTTTACTGCTGAGTGAGGCACTCTCGCCTTAGCCTGAGTCTTACCCTTCAGTGTGCTCTGGACATGTGAGGACAGAGAATGTCCCCTGCCATTTCAGTAAACAAAGGATGTTGAGGCCATCATGCCATCGGCCACTGCAGCCGCCCCAACTGTGTACCCTGAGGGGATTCAGGATGGAGATAAACAGGATCCTGCCCCTAGATAGTTAAGATGCATATCAAAGGAATGATTTCAAGGAGTCCAGGCTCTTGTATCTTCCCATGTACAAGGAAGTGCTAAATTTATTAGCTTTTTCTTTAATTAACATTCATCATTTGATATTCTGACTACCTGGGGGATGTTTTTGCAACCCTATATGTCCTGTCTCCTCCCTTAGCTCTTCAGAACGGTACCTCAGAGCTATCTGAGAGGCTTTAGTCCTCAGTATGTCCACTCAATAAATCATAATTCTCAACTTTAGGTTGTGTTTTTTTTCAGTTGATATCTGACAACTGGCAGTTAATTCTGCATGTTTCTCCTCCTGTTGAACTGTGACCTGCATGAGGACAGAGGCTGTCTCTCTCTCTCTTTTTTTTTTAGCAGCACCATGTAGCATGCAAGATCTTAGTTCCCTGACCAGGGAGTGAACCCTCACCCCTTGCAGTGGGAGCAGAATCTTAACCACCGAACTACCAGGAAAGTCCCTGTATCTCATTTATTTAAGGGTCCCCAATATGAGCTCAGGGCTTCCCTGGTGGCTCCATGGCAAAGAATCTGCCTCCTAGGCAGGAGCTGCAGGAGATGTGTGTTCAGTCCCTGGGTTGGGAAGATCCCCTGGAGAAGGGCATGGCAGCCCACTCCAATATTCTTGCCTGAAGAATCCCCAGGGACGGAGGACCTGGCCAGCTACAGTCCACAGGGTTACATAGAGTTGGACACAAATGAAGTGACTTAGCACAGCACACAATATGAACTCAGTGCCTGACTAGACAGTAAGTGCTGGGAACTTGAAAGTGGGGCATGATAGGAAGTAGGGGTCAACAGGGAGCCAAGTGGTGGGGCAGGCAAGCTGGACTTTGGTGGGAGATGTGTCCACTGGCGCCAGAAATCACTCCAAGATCCAGAATCCCCAGGCCTCGGGAGCTCAAAGAGATTTCCACCCAGAGGTTCTAGGACAGAGAGGGGCCTCCAGGCCAACAAACATAGAAGGGCCCGAGTCCAGGGCTGTCACCTCGAGCCACTGAAAATCTCACTGGTTGAGGACAGACTCAATAAGATGGTAAATCTCGATTCTCCTTCTCTTGTTTCCTCCCTTTTCACCCAAACAGCGCACCTGCCAACTAGCCCCAACACTCAGGCAAAGGTTGAAGCCAAGCCCCTCTGAGAACCTCTGTTCAGCCCCTCCCTCTCACACTGCACACTGGCCTCACCCTTGGCAGAGCCTTGAGAAAGACCAGGGCTAAGCTTCCAACATTAGGTAGGCTTTTGGAATCTCAGGGCCCCTGGAGCATGGACTTAGGGGTCAGGGTGCTGAGTCCCTCCTCTACCGCCTTCCGGCTATGTGACTTTGGCTAGAAAACTCCCTTGTCCATAAAATGGGTGATAGCTAGTAGGGTGAGTGTAGGACCGATTAAGATAACGTGCTAAGTGCAGTAGCTGGCACAGAAAGGGTAATGCGACTTGGTGGGACAAGATACCACACAGGACCTTCTCTGTTTATCCAGAAAGTAGGATTAACACCCGAAGCCAGAACTGAGACCAAAAGGCAAAAAGTATTCCACCTTCCAAGCTTGGAGGACTGCTGGCTCCCCACAGGGCCTGGCAGGAAATGCCCTTTAAGCAGACAGGGAGCAATGGACTGGTTCCGCTCCCTGCATCTGGGCAGCTATGTCCAACTATGCCCCCCATAGTATGTCTCGTCACACTAGGTCTTCTACAATGTGACCTGATCACTCCTGCATCAAGAGGACAAGTCACATCCCCTCCCCTTGAATCTGGGCTGACCTTGGAGACAGAATACAACAAGTGTCCCAGGTGACTTTTGAGACAAGGCCAAAAGGAACCTTGCAACTTCTTCCTTAGTCTCTTGGAAACTCACTCCGTAGACAGTCCCTCTTGAGACAGTCCCTCTCCAAGAACCCAGCGACTTTGTTGTGAGAAGCCAAGCCACGTGAACCGGCCATGTGTTGTCCCTCCGGGTTAATTTCAGACATGTACAGAAATAAACAGCAGCTTGCAGCAAGCAGCAGTGAGCGGTAACTGGAAGCAGGGTCTCAATTTACCAGCAGTTAGGGCTAAGGTCGGAGAAGGCAATGGCAAACCACTCCAGTACTCTTGCCTAGAAAATCCCATGGATGGAGGAGCCTGGTAGGCTGCAGTCCATGGGGTCGCTAAGGGTCAGACACGACTGAGCAACTTCACTTTCACTTTTCACTTTCACACATTGGAGAGGGAAATGGCAACCCACTCCAGTGTTTTTGCCTGGAGAATCCCAGGGACGGGGGAGCCTGGTGGGCTGCCGTCTGTGGGGTCGCACAGAGTCGGACACGACTGAAGTGACTTAGCAGCAGCAGCAGCAGGGCTAAGGTCACTAGTCTTGCTTGCCTAGTCAAGAACAAAGGCGAGGAGGCAGAAGGTAAAGTAAAAAGTTTATTGAAAAGAAAAGTATATGTAGAAAGGCACATGGGCGAGTTCACAGAGAGAGAGTCTGCCTTTGAAAGTTTAACTCCTTTATACAGGGGCAGTTTTTCGGGTCTTCGTCTTCCCTCAGGCCAATCGCCTTGCTGCGTCCCCCACCCACCCAGTTAATTTGTCTCCGGGACCCTCCCCTGGGGTGCCTGCACACCTTAGCCAAGATGGATCTCAAAGTGAAGGCTTCTGGAAGGAGCAAGACTCATTATGGTCTGGAATTATCCCCTGATTTTTGACTCCAAGAAGCCTTTCTGCACCTGTGTAATGTCTTCCTTACCCTTTACTCTGGATGTGAGAGTTGGACTGTGAAGAAGGCTGACCGCCGAAGAATCGATGCTTTTGAACTGTGGTGTTGGAGAAGACTCTTGAGAGTCCCTTATACTGCAAGGAGATCCAACCAGTCCATTCTGGAGGAGATCGATCCTGGATGTTCATTGGAGGGACTGATACTAAAGCTGAAACTGCAATACTTTGGCCACCTCATGCGACGAGTTGACTCACTGGAAAAGACTCTGATGCTGGGAAAGGTTGGGGGCGGGAGGAGAAGGGGACGACAGAGAATGAGATGGCTGGATGGCATCACGGACTCTGTGGACATGAGTTTGAGTGAACTCCGGGAGTTGGTGATGGACAGGGAGGCCTGGTGTGCTGTGATTCATGGGGTCGCGGAGAGTCGGACACGACTGAGCGACTGAACTGAACTGAACTGAACTGAACCCTTTACTCAGACAGGGTTTTTGTCTCTCTCCACAAACAAGACAGTTTGTGGAAAATTCTTAAAGAGATGGGAATACCAGACCACCTGACCTGCCTTTTGAGAAACCTGTATGCAGCTCAGGAAGCAACAGTTAGAACTGGACATGGAATAACAGACTGGTTCCAAATAGGAAAAGGAGTACGTCAAGGCTGTATATTCTCACCCTGCTTATTTAACTTATATGCAGAGTACATCATGAGAAATGCTGGGCTGGATGAAGCACAAGCTGGAATCAAGATTGCCAGGAGAAATATCAATAACCTCAGATATGCAGATGACACCACCCTTATGGCAGAAAGTGAAGAAGAACCAAAGAGCCTCTTGATGCAAGTGAAAGAGGAGAGTGAAAAAATTGGCTTAAAGCTCAACATTCAGAAAACTAAGATCAGGGCATCTGGTCCCATCACTTCATGGCAAATATATGGGGAAACAATGGAAACAGTGACAGACTTTATTTTCTTGGGCTCCAAAATCACTGCAGATGGTGACTGCAGCCATGAAATTAAAAGACACTCCTTGGAAGGAAAGTTACGACCAACCTAGACAGCATATTAAAAAGCAGAGACATTACTTTGTCCACAAAGGTCTGTCTAGTCAAGGCTATAGTTTTACCAGTGGTCATGTATGGATGTGAGAGTTGGACTATTAAGGAAGCTGAGCACCAAAGAATTGATGCTTTTGAACTGTGTTATTGGAGAAGACTCTTGAGAGTCCCTTGGACTGCAAGGAGATCCAACCAGTCCATCCTAAAGGAGATCAGTGCTGGGTGTTCATTGGAAGGACTGATGTTGAAGCTGAAGCTCCAATACTTTGGCCATCTGATGGAAAGAACTGACTCATTTGGAAAGACCCTGATGCTGGGAAAGATTGAAGGCGGGAGGCGAAGGGGACGACAGAGGATGAGATGGTTGGATGGCATCACGGACACAATGGACATGAGTTTGAATAGGCTCTGGGAGTTGGTGATGGACAGGGAGGCCTGGCGTGCTGCAGTGCATGGGGTCGCAAAGAGTCAGACATGACTGAGCGACTGAACTGAACTGAAGTGAACTGTCCTTGCCATGATTATTCCCTTGAGGTATTTACAAGAGGTAAAGACTGGCTATTTACCTGTTTCTGTTGTTACTTCCATTTCTGAAAGCAAACAGGAGGCTGATTATAAATTCCTCAACTGGAGCCCACAGATCTCTTATCTCAGGAAATGCAAACAGAAGGGTGGCTGATTATAAATGTCCAAACTGGAGCCCGTCTATCTCCTACCTCAAGGTGACATTGTCCATTGATCCTTCAAGCCATCCATGCTCAGGCGCCAGCCCCATGAATGAAGCAGCCTCCAGGTAATTCCAGCCCCACCCATTTGCATCTTCCCAGCAAAGGGTCCAGAAGTCATGGAGCAATGTATTAGTTATCTATCGCCGTATAACAAATTATCCCCTAAATGCTACAGCTTAAAACAACAAACATTTGTGATCTCACAGTTTCTGACAGTTAGGAATCCGAGAGGAGCACCTCTAGATGATTCTGACTCAGGGTCTCTCATGAAGTTGCAGTCAAGCTGTCGGCTTAGGGCTGCAGTCATCTCTCTCTGGGTCATCAGGAGGCCTCAGTTCTTCCCTAGATGGGTCTCTCCATATATGAGTGTCGTCACTCACGGCAGCTGGCTTCTTGCTGGAAGAGAGAGGCACAGCCTCTGAGTGTATTCAACACAATTACCAGGTTTCCTCAGGGAGGAGTCTGCCGAATTCAAAGCCATTTCTATTAGCTTTATTGGGATGTGCTGGGAAAATTCTCTGTATTATATTTCATTGGGAGAAATAGCAGGGTTTTGACTTGAGAGTATTAAATCTGGAAAAGGTCAATCAAAAAGAGGGAGAGAGGCAAAAACCACAGTATCTTTTATAACCTAGACTCCAAAGTGACATCCTGTCACTTCTGCCATATACTGTTGGTTACACAAACCAATCTGATGGAAAGTGAGAGGGGACTACACAACAACGTAAAAACCCAGAGGCAGGGGTCATTGGGAACCATCGTGGAGGCTACCTAAGGCAAGCAGAACCTAGGCATCTCCCCTGTGCCTGTAACATTCTTGACCCACAGAATCCTTGAGCATGATCAAATGCTGATTGCTTGCCCCCATGAAGTTCAGGGTGCCCTATTGCACAGTCGTAGGCTTCCCCAGAGGCTCAGCAATAAAGAATCTGCCTGCAATGCAGCAGATGCAGGTTCAGTGTTCCTGGGTTGGGAAGATCCCCTGGAGAAGGAAATGGCAACCCATTCCAGTATTCTTGCCTGGAAAATTACATGAACAGAGGAGCCTGGAGGGCTACAGTCCACGGGGTTGCAAAGAGTGGGACGCATCTTAGCAACTAAACAACAAGATAATGAGAACAGAGCCAAGAGAATTATTCATCTAGTTCCAGGTGCCACTAGAGGGCGTCTGACTGCTCATTCCCCGTGGTTGTCAACTGTTCTGTTCTGTTCAATCGCTCAGTCGTGTCCGACTCTTTGCGACCCCGTGGACTGTAGCCTACCAGGCTTCTCCATCCATGGGATTCTCCAGGCAAGAATACTGGAGTGGGTTACCATTTCCTTCTCCAGGGGATCTTCCCGACCCAGGGATCGAACCCGGGTCTCCCTCATTGGAGGTAGATGCGTTAACCTCTGAGCCACCAGGGAACTGAGTCTCTGCCATTTGCCAAAATAAAGGGCACTGGAGAGAAATGACCAAGGAGGTGACCAGGTAGCAAATGGGCAAGAAGACGAAGAAAGGCTAATTCTGCCCATGTCCATGGGCCCTGGGATTGGGGCTGCACAGAGCAGACGCTCGGGGGCAGCAGGCCAGTGGGGGTTAAGAGCAAGCCTTGTCAGGGAGTTCGGGGCTGCCAGCAGAGGAAGTTATTTGTCACAGAGTCCTTGAACAGCATGGCCTTGCGGAGGGGCGGGGGGAGCGCCTCCACGCACCGTGTCTGTAGATAATGAATGAGTTGAGCAACTGTGATGACGGGAACACAGCCATGCTATAAGCAGTCACCGAGGGGTCAGCCAAGGGTCAGCAAGAGACACCTAAGGAAACAAGTCTTTTTTTTTTTTTTCCTTCTCATTCCTCCACCAGAGGGCAGGGAAGAGACAGATCAGAGTACACCAGTCTCCTCTCCTGCCACAGGTCCTGCCTGCTGCAACTTTGAATCCAATAGAGACTGATCTTTAAAAAAGGAAAAACCAAGGTAATGCCTCAAACTAAAGACTGCACTAAAAACTAGGGAATTCCCTGGCAGTCTAGTGGTTAGGAGGCTGGACTTCCACTGCAGGGAGAGGGAGTTCTATCCCTGGTTGGGGAATTGAGATCTGGTATGCCCTTGGGGCAGACAAAAAAAATAGGAAAACAGGAGAGAGAGAGAGAGACTGCACTAAAAACCAAAAATGGCTGAAAGTTTTGGAACCAGCTGGCAACGTCATAGGAGGTGGGGGAAGGCAAGAGCCCATCAGGAAAGGAGGAGTGATAGATTAGAGCTGGTATTTTTTTTAACTGTCTGGTTGCTGCTGCTACGTCACTTCAGTCGTGTCCGACTCTGTGTGACCCCATAGACGGAAGCCCACCAGGCTCCCCCGTCCCTGGGATTCTCCAGGCAAGAACACTGGAGTGGGTTGCCATTTCCTTCTTTGCCTTTAAATGTTGATATTCCTCAAACTAGTGGCTGAAGCCATTATTACTGTTGCTGTTCTTGACTCCTCCTATTTCACCTCATTCATTCACTCACTTTTTCACTCCCCTTTCACTTCATGTATTCACTCACTCATAAGCGTGTATTGTGTGCCAGGCACCGTGCCAGGCACAGTATTATGATAAGTACAGTGAATTAGAAGTACAGTCAGTTGTGATCCTGTCCATTCAACTTTCAAATATCTCCTAAGCCTTTTTTGTCCACTTTTCCGACCCTCGATGTCTCTGCCTTGGCTCAAGCCTCAGTAGCTCCCTTTGGATTATACTTCTGGCTCTGACCTCTTACCATCCAGTCTATTCTCCACCCTTCCCAAGAGAGACCTTTCCAAAAGACAAATAGGATTATCACTCCCTGATGAAGACAGCTCATTGTCCCCCAGCGCCCATCGTTCCTTTAGTAAGAGTCTCTACATTTTAAATGAACGTATGTCTGTCTAGAATAAAAACTATGTTTCCTGGCACTCTGGCTGCCAGGGGTGGCCATGAGACTACATTCTGGATGAAGCAATGAATGACGGTGATATGTGCAAGTTGGAGGTGATGCCTTTCAAGGAAAGGGGTGTGTCTTCCATAGTCCCTTCATTCCTCCTGCTGGCTGAAATGCAGAAGTGATGATCGGGAGCTGGAGCTGCTCTCTTGGACCACTAGAAGGAAGCAGTATATTAAAGGATGTCTGGGCAACAGGAGGGAAGGAGCCAGGCAGGGTCCCTGAGGATTGTGGAACCACCATGCCCACTCTGCCTTACTTACTCGGGTTTTTACATGAGCGACAAGTAAACTTCTATCTTGTTTAACCCATAGTTATTTTGGAGTCTTTGTTATAGTAGTTTAGCCTGTTTTCTAACTAATAAACATTCCAACTCAAACTCTTCCTATGGCTCCTACTGTTTTCAGGTTAAGTCCAAGCAAGTGAACCCGGAACTTAGGGCTCTGAGATAAAAAGCGCCTGTCAGACTAGTTTCTCACCTTATCTCTTCCTCCTCTTTAGTGTAAACTATGTTTCACTCACACCAAACTACTTGCACTTACTAAGTGCACTAAACTGATTCATGCTTCGAGGCCTTTGCTGAAACAGTTCCCTCTTCCTGGAATGCCCTTCCTGCTTCTTCTTTGCTGCCTCCTTCCTGCTCATCCTTCAGGACTCAGTTCTGGAGTCATGTCCTTTGTAAAGTTATCCCAGAACACCCACCCCAATCCCAGACTATTCACCTCTACTAAATGCTTCCTTAGTACATTGTGTATATTTCTCTGGTGTCTGGTAGACTAGAAACTTCAGCAGGGCAGGGACTTCCCTGGTGCACCTGCCAATGGAGGGGACGCGGTCCTATCCCTGGTCTGGGAAGATTCCACATGCTGCGGGACAACTGCGCCCATCCACCACAACTACTGAACCTGCGTGGCCTAGAGCCGGTGCTCTGCAACAAGAGAAGCCACTGCTACGTGAGGCCTGCACACGGCAACTAGAGAGTAGCCCCCGCTCACCACAACTAGCGAAAGCCCGTGCACGAAGCCACGAAGAGTCCGTGTACCACAACAAAGACCCAGTGCAGCCAAAAGTAAAAAAAAAAAAAAAATTAAGCATAAAAAAAGTCAGCAGGGCAGTGAGAGCTCCTGTCTGGTTTGCACTAAATGTCCAGTCCCCAGCATATCAGAAGAGCATACGCATCAGATGAATGGATGCCTAAATTAACCAGCCCACCTCATCCGTCACACTGTACTATCTTCCTCTGCTCTCTTGTCTGTGTCCACTGTCATCCGAGGTCCCTAACACAGGGACCACAGGGTTCTGACCACTAGGCACAGTGGGTGCTCAGTAAATGTTGTTCTAGGAGCAATTCCAACCCACTGCCCTCGGTTCTGCGTCATCATTTTCCAACAGAACTTCTGGCTCATTTCTCACAGGCAGTATCCAATGCGCAGCCCTCCCTCCAAAGTGTGTATTGGTTGCTTTTAACAATATAAGCCTTTTCTTGGTAGGCTGAGAGCATTTATGGAAATTAACATTTGGCCACAGTGACCTCAAAGCGCTGCGAGCTGAAAGGCTTTGCTGGTTGAAGTGGCTTGGGCTTAGCCAGTTCGTTAGAAAACTACATCTCAGCATTATGGTTTGGATGGCAAAGGGACAGGAAGCAAGTTACAAAGACTGGGAAGTGGGTACCAGGTCAGGGGAGGTTGTGAAGCTCCAGGAAGGCACAGAAGAAGGGTGGGTATGCTCTGGTAGATAGGGGGTGGGTAATTGAAATTCAAAGTCCATGGTAAGTAGGTCTTGGTTTACTTGGCAAGAGCCTCTTGTCCAGCCACTTTGTTTTAACCCCAGTGAGGGATAGATCAGTTTGGATGGACTTGGTTTCGCTATAGTAAGAAACAACAGGGGCAACCTCAGTAGCCTGAAACAACAAAATAAATTTCTTTTTTTATATAAATCTATTTATTTTTGGTTGTGCTGGATCTTCACTGCTGTGCACAGGCTTCCTCTGTTTGCAACGAGCGGGGGCTACTCTTCATTGCAGTGTGCGGGCTTCTCATTGCAGCGGCTTCTCTTGTTGCAAAGCACAGGCTATAGGCTCTAGGTGCCTGGGCTTCAGGAATTGCAGCCCGTGGGCTCAGTAGCTGCAGCTCAGGCTCCAGAGTGCGGGCTCAGTAGTTGTGGCACAAAGGCTTAGTTGTTCTGCAGCATGTGGAATCTCCCTAGACCAGGGGTCAAACCTGTGTCCCCAGCACTGGCAGGTGGACTCCTATCCACTACACCACCAGGGAAAGTCCACAAAATAAATTTCTTGCTCATACTCTACACTCATGTGCATCAAATAGGGGTTTTACCTCAAGGCAGGTTCTCAGAGACCTAGTCCAAGAGAGGATCCATCTCAACACAGGCTTCCGTGTCTACAAAGGCAGAACAAAGAGAACATAGAAACCCTGCACTGGCTCTCAAAAGCTCTGCCCTGAAGTGCCATGTATGTCACTTCTGCCCACATTTCATTGGCCAAAGCAAGTCCTACGCTCTTGCTGGAGTTTCACAAAGCAGGGATATGTAACAGGGAGAGGCAGAAAGTATCTGCGACCGACAGTGATCTATCACCAAAGAAAATGCCATTTGGTGGGAGCTTTCACTAACTGCAGGATTTCAAGCAAGCAATCAACCAGGCTGGAACTTGATTTTCCCAAACAGAAAACAGGATAGTGACAGTTCTGACACAGCCCGAGAAGTGTGATGACTCAGTAAAATTATATGCAGAAAGTTGAACACAGGGCTTGGGATAAATACTTGCTCAATAAATGATTCTTCAGGGAATTCCCTGGTGGTCCAGAGGTTAAGACTCCATTGCTAAGGGCCTCAAATCAATCCCTATGTTAGAGAATTAAATCCTGCAAGCTTTGAGGCCAAAAAATAAAAAAAAAAGATTTTAAAGTTAAATTATGGAGAACCATGATGGCCAAAAAGCGAGAGTGAAATGGAAGCCCTGTGATCATGCAGGATCACTGAAGCTAGAACAGTAAGAACCCTGAGCTGCATTTCTCTCTCTTTTTTTTTTTTTTTCATACATGTAGCAGCTGGGATCAAAGGCTGCTGTTCTGCCTTGAGAAGGTCTTTGACCTTTATGGGCCCAAGCAGGCATAGCTGACCTCTTGGCCTGCTTTGGTTCTTGCCAGCTGGGCCAATGTGGCCTGTGAAACAGAACCGTGATTGTGGCCAGCCAGCCAGGCCCTCTGGAGGTCAGCATTGGATTTGGGAGTTTCAAGGAGAGCTCTCAGACTGACTGAAGCCTGGTCCTCCTAGGCCTAAGAAATTAACTCTGAGATGTATATTTTGTGCTAGTTACCTGCACCAGGCAGGCACATAACCAGCCCCTGTCTAAGCAGTCAGCCAGGAGCCAGGAGGAGATGGGGGCTTCTCACACCTAGCAGAACCCTCTTTCTGTGGGGGAGCAGCAGCTTACATCTCAGTGTGGATTTGGGAGGCCTCAGCTCCCTGTACCTCTATCTGGGAACATGCATAATGTCTCCTGCTTAGTGGACTTCTAATAGATAGACTTCCATGGGTGCTAAGTCACTTTGGGCATGATTGACTCTTTGTGACCCTATGGACTGTACGCTGCCAGACTTCTCTGTCCATGGGATTCTCCAGGCAAGAATACTGGAATGGGTTGCCATGCCCTCCTCCAGGGAATCTTCCCGATGCAGAGACTGGACCCACGTCTCAAGCCTCCTGCATTAGCAGCGGGGTGCATTGGCCACCAGGAAAGCCCAGGTTTCCATACTCTGGGCCATTAAAGAAAAGTTGGCATTCTTCAGTTCTGCCGGTGTTTTCATTAATCCTTTCAGTCTCCTGATGGAACACCCCAGCCAGGCCAAAAGTTTGCATTCTAGAGCAGCTCCTCTGAGAGCAATACCGGGGAGAAACTGGAGGCTATAAGAGGTCAGCCAGAGAGCAGCTGAGATAATCCTGGTGAGAGGGGAAGGTGGCCTGAACCAGGATGGAGCCAGAGGGATGGAAGGAAGGACACAGACATGAGAGGTGTTAAGGAGATAGGGCAGATACAACTTGCTGACCACTTAGATCTGGGGGAGGGGGAGGAGGGATAGGACTGAGGCAGGCTGACTCTCAGGACTGCCTTGCTGCTGCTGCTGCTAAGTCACTTCAGTCGTGTCCAACTCTGTGTGACCCCATAGACGGAAGCCCACCAGGCTCCCCCGTCCCTGGGACTCTCCAGGCAAGAACACTGGAGTGGGTTGCCATTTCCTTCTCCAATGTGTGAAAGTGAAAAGTGAAAGTGAAGTCGCTCAGTCGTGTCTGACCCTTAGCGACCCCACGGACTACAGCCTACCAGGCTCCTCCATCCATGGGATTTTCTAGGCAAGAGTACTGGAGTGGCTTGCCATTGCCTTCTCCGCAGGACTGCCTTAGGAAAGATTTTTTAAATTTGGCACCAAAAGTACCTTGACAGAAAAATCTGACCTGAAAGACGTTCTGACTTGAAGAATATGAGCCTCTATTATAATCTTAAGGCATCTCATATATTTTACTGCAGAAATATTCATGTATTTTATTACGTGGGGCTGCCCCCAACCACAATCACAGCGTTACACAATGCACTGCTCTACCCCGTGACACCTTTGTCTAAAGTCCAAAAGAACTCCAAATTCTGAATCACATTTGGCCCTAGATAAGGGACTGCAGGCCTATAAAAATAGCAGTGGCAGCAGCTGACCGCCACACTAGGCTCCTCCTGAGAGGGCCTGCAGGGCTATCCTTGTCCCCGTTTGCTTTCCAGTCATCAGTCACAGAGGTCTCTCCTTTGAGCTCCTTGTAACTCTCTCAAGGCCTCTTCTAATCCAGCAGTCACCAGTGTCCACTGCCCACCAGCCCCGAGTGGGCAGCTATACATTCTAAAGCCCCTACCGCACACTGGGTAAGGAGGGGGCCAAGGGTGTCTTGGTCTCTGGCCTTGGTGGGGGGGTAGGGCGCTGAGATCCTCTGGTTTCTTTGCCCCCACCCCACCCAACACTCCAGTCCCCAGAAAATTGATAGCTCTTCATCTGCTCCAAGATTTCCCACACCTCCTCTCATTGACACTCCTTACGCCACTGGCCCCCAAGGTTCCCCATATTTATGAAAATGCTTGGTTCTGGCAGTGGGGAGCTAACTTTGCTTCTTCTATTTTTCTTTTCCCTTAGGCAGGACCTCAACATTTAGCATCCTCAAATGAGACTCATTCTCTTTTGCTCTTTGGCTTCCTTACTGTCATCCCTAGCATGAAGGTACAAAAACTACAGAGGCAGAAAGAGATTGGTTGATACTAAAAATGACACTCAGGCTAATAAACAGGTTACCTCTTTCTAGAAGACACCTTCCCTTCCACTTGGCCACTCCTCAGGTTACCAGCTCACTGTCTCCCTCCTTTCCTGGACCAGCCACAAGAATGAAGAATCTTGACTCACACTTCCCCCACCTCAAACTACTCCCTTGTTAAAGGTAATGGACAAACTCCTTGAGACCAGTTCCAAGGAGCTTTTCTCAGTCTTCATTTTGATTCCTTCAGGAAGCAGATTATATTATTGTTCATGAATGTTCACTGCTCCTCCTACTGGGACCCTCCCAGTGAGAGAAATATATCCCAGTCTCCTTGGCTGCTGTATGGCGAGGAGACTTGCTTTTGCAAATAAAATGTGAGTACATGTGACCTGTGACACTTCCACAGCCTGTGCTATTTCTGGGCAGAAGCTTTAAGACCCAACATCATTGTCCTTTTTTAGTGCTGTGCTTCAGTTAAGTTCAATTTCTCAGTCATGTCCGACTCTTTGCGACCCCATGGGCTGCAGCACGTCAGGCTCCCCTGTCCATCACCAACTCAAGTATTAGTTCAGTTCAGTTCAGTCGCTCAGTCGTGTCCGACTCTCTGCGACCCCATGAATCACAGCACGCCTGGCCTCCCTGTCCATCACCAACTCCCGGAGTTCACTCAAATTCATGTCCATAGAGTTAGTGATGCCATCCAGCCATTTCATTCTCTGTCGTCCCCTTCTCCTCCCACCCCCAACATTTCCCAGCATCAGAGTCTTTTCCAGTGAGTCAACTCGTCGCATAAGGTGGCCAAAGTATTGCAGTTTCAGCTTTAGCATCAGTCCCTCCAATGAACACCCAGGATTGATCTCCTTTAAAATGGACTGGTTGGATCTCCTTGCAGTCCAAGGGACTCTCAAGAATCTTCTCCAGCACCAGTTTAAAAGCATCAGTTCTTCGGCGATCAGCTTTCTTCACAGTCCAACTCTTATATCCATACATGACCACGGGAAAAACCATAGCCTTGACAAGACGGACCTTGGTTGGCAAAGTAATGTCTCTGCTTTTTAATATACTATCTAGGTTGGTCATAACTTTCCTTCCAAGGAGTAAGCGTCTTTTAATTTCATGGCTGCAATCAGCATCTGCAGTGATTTTGGAGCCCAAAAAATAAAGTCTGACACTGTCTCCACTGTTTTTCCATCTATTTCCCATGAAATGATGGGACCAGATGCCATGATCTTTGTTTTCTGAATGTTGAGCTTCAAGCCAACCTTTTCACTCTCCTCTTTCACTTTCATCAGGAGGCTTTTGAGTTCCTCTTCACTTTCTGCCATAAGGGTGGTGTCATCTGCATATCTGAGCTTATTGATATTTCTCCCGGCAATCTTGATTCCAGTTTGTGCTTCTTCCAGCCCAGCGTTCCTCATGATGTACTCTGCATCTAAGTTAAATAAGCAGGGTGACAATATACAGCCTTGACGTACTCCTTTTCCTATTTGGAACCAGTCTGTTGTTCTATGTACAGTTCTAACTGTTGCTTCCTGACCTGCATACAGGTTTCTCAAGAGGCAGGTCAGGTGGGCTGGTATTCCCATCTCTTTCAGAATGTTCCACAGTTTATTGTGATCCACACAGTCAAAGGCTTTGGCATAGTCAATGAAGCAGAAATAGATGTTTTTCTGGAACTCTCTTGCTTTCTCCATGATCCAGCGGATGTTGGCAATTTGATCTCTGGTGCCTCTGCCTTTTCTAAAACCTGCTTGAACATCTGGGAGTTCACGGTTCACATATTGCTGAAGCCTGGCTTGGAGAATTTTGAGCATGACTTTACTAGCATGTGAGATGAGTGCAATTGTGCGGTAGTTTGAACATTCTTTGGAATTGCCTTTCTTTGGGATTGGAATGAAGACTAACCTTTTCCAGTCCTGTGGCCACTGCTGAGTTTTCCAAATTTGCTGGCATATTGAGTGCAGCACTTTCACAGCATCATCTTTCAAGACTTGAAATAGCTCAACTGGAATTCTATCACCTCCACTAGCTTTGTTCGTCATGATGCTTTCTAAGGCCCACTTGACTTCACATTCCAAGATGTCTGGCTCTAGGTCAGTGATCACGTTATCGTGACTATCTTGGTCGTGAAGATCTTTTTTGTATAGTTCTTCTGTGTATTCTTGCCACCTCTTCTTAATATCTTCTGCTTCTATTAGGTCCATGCCATTTCTGTCCTTTATCGAGCCCATCTTTGCATGAAATGTTCCCTTGGAATCTCTAATTTTCTTGAAGAGATTTCTAGTCTTTCCTATTCTGTTGTTTTCCTCTATTTCTTTGCATTGATCTCTGAGGAAGGCTTTCTTATCTCTCCTTGCTATTCTTTGGAACTCTGCATTCAGATGCTTATGTATTAAATATTATTTCCCCTAGCCACCAGGCCCCACACTAGGGTCAAAAGATGCAGCCAGAGCAGTCTTTCTGTCAGGGAGTTCATTCACAGTCTGACGCAGCAATCACAATAAAAGCAGAAAATCACAACAAATCACGACAGGTGCAAGAAAAAAAAGGAGTATCAGCTGTTGCATTGGTAAAGAACATGACTGCCAGTGAAGGAGGTGCAGGAGATGAGGTTTCAATCCCTGGGTCAGGAAGATCCCCTGGAGAAGGAAATGGCAACCCACTCCAGTATTCCTGCCTGAAAAATCCCACAGGCAGAGGGACCTGGCTGGCTACAGTCCACGGGGTTGCAAAGAGTCAGACATGACAGAGCGCATACAAATTCAGCACACATGAACATGCAGCACGCTGTGGGGGCCAGAGCGTCAGGACAATTAACTCAGAGTGTGAGGCTGTGGTCAAGTGCCCAGGAAGACGTCACAGAAGGGGAATAAGTAACTGGGCTTTATTTTAAAATTATGGTCGCGCTGGGTCTTCGTTGCAGTGCACGGACACGGGATTCTCTCTAGTTATGGCACACTGACTTAGCTGTCCCATGAAGTGTAGGATCTTAGTTCCCCGACTGGGGATGGAAGGTGATTCCCCTATATTGGAAGGTGATTCTTAACCATTGGACCACGAGGTAAGTCCCTCAAGTTTTCCTCTTAACTCTCTAATCATTCCCTTAATCGTTTGCAGGCTACCTTTTTCTCCTTAAAGTTTGGTTTCCCCGATTTAGTTTTCATTCCCCTTCTCCTCTCTCTACCCTCTCCCAAGACAAACTCATCTGCTCCCTGGATTTGATGCAGGTAGTAATAGTTTAGACACTGTGATAAATAACATGACATCCATTATCTAATTCCCCCTTCATGGATCACAGCTTCGTTGTGGTGAATAACTTGTGGACTTGCATAACTCAATGAAGTTATGAGCCATGCTGTGCCGGGCCACCCAAGTTGGATGGGTCATAGTGAAGAGTTCTGATAAGACGTGGCCCACTGGAGAAGGAAATGGTAACCGACTCCAGTATTCTTGCCTGGAGAACCCCATGGACAGTATGAAAAGGCAAAAAGATATGACACCAGAAGATAAGCCCCCCAGGTCAGAAGGTGTTCAATATGCTACTGGGGAAGAGTGAAGAGCAATTACTAATAGTTCCAGTAAGAATTAAGCAGCTAGGCCAAAGCAGAAATGATGCTCAGCTATGGATGTGTCTGGTGGTGAAAGTAAAGTCCAAATACTATAAAGAACAATATTGCACAAGAACCAGGAATGTTAGGTCCGTGAATCAAGATAAATTGGAAGTGGTCAAGCAAGAGATGGTAAGACTGAACACTGACATCTTAGGATCAGTGAACTACAATGGATGGGAATGGGTGAATTTAATTCTGACCATTGTATCTACCACTGAGGGGCGTACTGACCCTGGAAAAGGTCAGTTTTCATTCTAAACCCAAAAATGTACACTGCCAAAAAATGTTCAAACTACCATAAAATTGCATTCACTCCATTTGCTAACAAGGTTATATTCAGAATCCTTCAAGCTAGGCTTTAGCAGTTCATGAACTGGCTAGCTTGTCCAGATGTACAAGTTAGGTTTTGAAGAGGCAGAGGAACTAGAGATCAAATTGCCAACATTCATTGGAACATGGAGAAAGCAACGGAGTTCCAGAAAATCATATACTTCTGCTTAACTGACTACGCTAAACTTTTGACTGTGTGGATCACAAAAAACTGTGGAAAATTCTTAAAGAGATAGGACTACCAGATCAACTTACTTGTCTCCTGAGAAACCTGTATGTGGGTCAAGAATAAAGTTAGAACTGGGCATGGGACAATGGACTAGTTCAAAATGGGGAAAGGAGTACAAGGCTGTATATTGTCACTCTGCTTATTTAACTTACATGCAGAGTCAGTTCAGTTCAGTTCAGTCACTCAGTCGTGTCCGACTCTTTGCAACCCCATGAACTACAGCACGCCAGGCCTCCCTGTCCATCACCAACCCCCAGAGTTTACTCAAACTCATGTCCATTGAGTCAGTGATGCCATCCAACCATCTCATTCTCTGTCATCCCCTTCTGTTCCTGCCTTCAATCTTTCCCAGCATCAAGTCTTTCCAAATGAGTCAGCTGTTCACATCAGGTGGCCAAAGTATTGGAGTTTCAGCTCCAACATCTGTCCTTCCAATGAATACTCAGGACTGATTTCCTTTAGGATGGACTGGTTGGATCTCCTTGAAGTCCAAGGGACTCTCAAGAGTCTTCTCTCACAGTTCAAAAGCATCAATTCTTGCGCTCAGCTTTCTTTATAGTCCAACTCTTCATACATGACTACTGGAAAAACCATAGCCTTGACTAGACAGACTTTTGTTGGCAAAGTAATGTCTCTCTGCTTTTTAATATGCTGTCTAGGTTGGTCATAACTTTCCTTCCAACGAGTAAGCGTCTTTTAATTTCATGGCTGCAGTCACCATCTGCAGTGATTTTGGAGCCCAAGAAAATAAAGCCTGCCACTGTTTCCCCATCTATTTGCCATGAAGTGATGGGACTGGATGCCATGATCTCAGTTTTCTGAATGTTGAACTTTAAGCCAACTTTTTCACTCTCCTCTTTCACTTTCATCAAGAGACTCTTTAGTTCTTCTTCACTTTCTACCATAAGGGTAGTGTCATCTGCATATCTGAGGTTATTGATACTTCTCCCGATGACCTTGATTCCAGCTTGTGCTTCATCCAGCCCAGTGTTTCTCATGATGTACTCTGCATATAAGTTAAATAAGCAGGGTGACAACATACAGCCTTGAGGTACTCCTTTTTCTATTTGGAACCAGTCTGTTGTTCCATGTCCAGTTCCAACTGTTGCTTCCTGACCTGCATACAGATTTCTCAAGAGGCAGGTCAGGTGGTCTGGTGTTCCCATAGCTTTCAGAATTTTCCACAGTTTATTGTGATCTACACAGTCAAAGGCTTTGGCATAGTCAATAAAGCAGAAATAGATATTTTTCTGGAACTCTCTTGCTTTTTTGATGATCCAGCGGATGTTGGCAATTTGATCTCTGCAGAGTACCTCATGCAAAATGCTGGGCTGGATGACTCACAAGCTGGAATCAAGATTGCTAGGAGAAATATCAGCAACCTCAGATGTGCAGATGATACCTCTCTAATCATAGAAAATGAAGAGGAACTAAAAAGTCTTTTGGTGAGAGTGAAAGAGTAGAGGGAAAAAGCTGTCTTGAAACTTAACAGTAAAAAAACTAAGATCATGGCTCCAGTCCCATTGTGTGGGCATGCTGTGTGCTTTGAGACCTCATGGACTGTAGCACATCAGGTTCCTCTGTTCATGGAATTTTCCATGCAAGAATACTGGAATGGATTCCCATTTTTTCCTCCAGAGGATCTTCATGAGCTAGGGATCAAACCTGTGTCTCCTGCAATGGCAGGTGGATTCTTTACCTCTGAGCCACCTGGGAAGCCCAATCCCATCATTTCATGGAAAATAGAAGGGGAATAAGTGAAAGCAGTGACAGGTTTTCTTTTTGGGGGCTCCAAAATCACTGCAGATGGTGACTGCTGCCATGAAATTAAAATATGCTTGCTCCTTGGAGGGAAAGCCACGAAAAATCTAGACAGAGTATTAAAAAGCAGAGACATCACTTTGCCGACAAAGGTCTGTACAGTCAGAGCTATGGTTTTTCCAGTAGTCATGTATGGGTGTGACAGTTGGACCATAAAGAAGGCTGAGCACTGGAGAATTGATGGTCAAATTGTGCTGCTGCAGAAGACTCTTGAAAGTCCTTTCGACTACAAGGAGATCAAATCAGTTAATCCTAAAGGAAATAAACCCTGAATATTCATCAGAAGGATTGCTGCTGAAGCTGAAGCTCCAATACTTTGCCCACTTGATGTGAAGAACTGACTCACTGGAAAAGACCCTGATGCTGGGAAAGACTGAAGGCCAAAGGAGAAGGGGGCAACAGAGGATGATAGCATCACCGATGCAATGGACATGAGTTTGAGCAAACTCTGGGAGATAGTGGACGACAGATGAGCCTGGCATGCTGCAGTCCATGGGGTTACAAAGCATGGACTTAGTGACTGAACATCAGCAACAAACTATCTATGTAATAGATAAATTAGTAACAAAGTTCAATGTTTACTGTGCTCCTGTGAGGCAGGTATGATCATCCTCACTCTGCAAAGAGAAACTGAGGCCCAGAGAGGTTAAGTATCTTGCCCAAATCCCATAAGGTGCCTTTAGCAGCAGAAGTCACAGCACCCAGATAAACGTGGCTTGAAATGAGGAGTTTCTCTCTCATCACAGGGGACCTAGAGGAAGGTAGTGGTAGGTATCAGGTTGTTTAACTGAGCAACTCACTGATGTCTGACTCTGGGTCAGTTTCTCTGAGTTTTGGTTCCTACCTAATTGTCCCAGGATGGCTATTAAGCTAAGCATTGCATGCTTCCCTAATATACAAAGGCAAGCAGGAAGGGACATTTTCCTCCTGGACATCTTTCTTTTTACTGTAGAAGAAAGCCTTCCATAAAAGCCCCCATCAAATTCTGAGTCCCTGCCTCTTCACCCTCTTTTTGTTTTTTTCTCTTACCCTCTTGTGGCAGCTGCAGCCAGACTGACCCTCTCTCAGCTCAGTAGGATCAGGGTTTTGATGCCTAACCTAAACAGTGAAGGAGTTTATTGAATAATGTGGGGGGTTTACAAATTCCAAATGTAGACAGGAACCAAAAGCAGTTAGGCTAAGAACACAGTCAAAGATGTGACAGGAAAAGCCTGGTTGGATAGCCACTACTGGCCATTGGCTACACACTGCTGTGGGACTCTCCCCTCCACTCCAAGAACAGGCCCTGCCACTTCACTTCTCTCTCTCTCAAAGGTCAAAGTCCTGGGCAGAAGTATCCCACTAATCAGGCCTGGTCATGTGCTCATTTCCCAGTTGCCAGGAAGGCAAGCAAGATTCCACCCTTTCAGCTTTGTAGGTGAGAGCTGGCTCCTTCTTCCTCAAGCCCTTTGCAGGACAGAATTTCCACGGCATAAAAGAGATGTTCTGCAGAGTACCAAGGTTCCCCTCAACTTTCCATAGTCTCTCTTGCCTCCAGGGCTTTACATACACTTTCCTCCTATTCCCCTCCGTCTTCTCCAGGCAAATCCTCCTCATTCTTTTTCTTTGGCTTCACCAGGTATTAGTCGTGTCACACAGGATCTTTCATTGCGGCATGCAAACTCTTAGTTGCAGCATGTGGGATCTAGTTCTCTGACCAGGGATTGAACCTAGGCCCCCTGCATTGGGAGCGTAAAGTCTTAGCCAGTGGACCACCAGGGAAGTCCTCCTCCACATTCTTGAGATTTCATGTCTTAGATGTCACTTCCCTTCAAATCTGGGCTAGGTGCTCCCACCCCATTGTGTTTCTGCTGCAGACTATACTTTCCCCAGCACAGCCTCCATCACCTTGCTGAAATCACCATCTTGTCTTTTCTCCCCACTAGACTGCAACTTTTATGACTGCTCTCTTCGTCCCACCACCAGATCCCTAGCACCCAGCACAATACTGGGCACATAACATATGCTCAATAAATGTATATTGAATGAGTCAAGTAAGGAATGAATGACATGAATTAATGGCACCACCGTCCCCCTAATTACCTCAGACACTGTCATCCCCATCTGGTCTGGTGTCAAGTCCCATTAATCTTACCTACATACTCCAATCCCATATTATCTCTTTCCTGAACCTTTACCATGGCTACTTCTGACTTGACATCTGTCACTTCTGCATGCCCGACAGCTCTTCCCTCTTATTTTGGAAACTGTCAACATTTGTTTTTGAAGAACTACTTCTCCCTCTTTGCAGTCTTGAGGGAACTGTCAGTCAAGGTACTCTCCACCTTTGGCAATAGGTGAACATGAGATCCAAAACAAGCCAGGACTTTAAATGTTGAGTGGATTGACACAGGTATAGAAGACAGTTGAACTGAGTCATTCCAATCATAGCATCCTTGAGAAACTGTTTGCTGAGTTTAGTACTTAGGGGGTAGAACTTGGTTCTCATCCAAGTTTAGAACCAAAAGAGAGAGAGCTACAGAAGTAGGGCAGAGGGAGGTCAGAATGTCAGCTTTGCTCCTGACAAAGTTGCTGGGAACCTACCTTTAGGTCTGATTGACATGTGGGTTTACTAATACTGAACCCCAAAAATAATCTCCTCTACCCAGTCTCAGGCAGTGCTGGAATATCATAGTCCTTTCTATGAGAGTCAGACCCCAAGAAATTTAGAACTTTGAAGAAGGGCACAAAAAAACCAAGGTTCTTGTGGGCAGGTAGATCTGAAAGAAGGAGGAAAAGCTGAGTTGAGCTCCATTCATTCTCCCTAAATTCACCAATCAGATAATTCATTCCTCCTCCTCCTCCTCCTCCACCTCCTCCTCCCCCTCTGGGGAAGACAGATGGGTGAAATAGGGAGGCAATAGACAAGAGTGTTATCTGAAAGAGGTCTCTCCACACAGAAAAAGCTGGAGGAGGAAATAAACATTCCCCTCTGCGTTGCCCCCTTGTTCCTGATATGTAGATTACCCAAAGCACCTCTGGCTCCTCTCATTGCTAAGGCTCGAAGGTGTACAACTGTATCCTCTGAATTAATTCCTTTTTTTTTTTTTGCTTAGTGTAGACAAAGTCTGTTTCTGTTGCTTGCACCCAAAGAACATGTTTTAGATTCCTATTGCTGCTGTTAACAAATTTGGTGACTTAGAAGAGCACAAGTGTATTATCTTCCGATGCTGGAGGTCAGAAGTCTGAAACGGGTCTTCTGGGGCTAACATCAAGGTGTGACCAGAAACTGTGTTCCTTCTGGAGGCTCTAGGGCAGAATCTGTCTCCCTGCCTTTCCAGCCTCAGAAGCTGCCATCATTCCCTGACTTGTGGTCTGCAGCCAACAATCACACTACTTTGACCTCTGCTCATGTCATCACATCTTCTCTGGCTCTCTTCCTCCCTTTTACCCTTAGAAGGACCTTTGTGATTATACTGGGCCCATCCAGATAATCCAGGATAATCTTTCCATCTCAAAATCCTTAACTTAATCACATCTACAAAGTCTGCTTCGCCAAGTATGGTGACATGATCACAAATTACCGGGATTAGGAGCTGGATATCTTTGGGGTATTATTTTGTCTACCACAGAACACTAGCAGAAAGATTTCTTAGCTTCTCTTGCATTCATCTCTTTCATCTCCCATCTTCCTGCAAGTGATCTTTATGAAATGTGAATCTGATCATGACTATCCTAAGAAAATCCCTGATTCCCCAAAACCCATTGAATGAACCCCACGGCACCCCTGACTCTCTCTCTCACTTCTGGTGGTTTGCTCCAAATGTTCTCTCAGCCTGAAAGGTACCCCCATCCCAAAGCCAAGTCCTCAGTAATCTTCAGAAACCTCTCACAGAAATCTCCATGATTCCTCTGGCTGGAACCCAGCTGCGCTGTGCGTCTCATGTCTACAGAAGCTGTCTTTTCACCTGGCAGTGCTGGGTCCTGGCCAGTCAGAAGATCTAAGCTCTCTGTGCCTTTGTTTCCTCTATTTAAATAATGCAGATAATAAGGCAGTGACCCCATATATAGTCTGTTGTGAGAATTAAATGAGACAATGGATCTAAAGTTTTGAGCACAGTGCTGGCATGCAATTTGGCACACAGTACTCGATAACAGGTAGATGACAACAGCTATTATTAAAATTTAATAGTTGAGTGAAAAAAGAATGAGGTACTCTCTTCTTCCCCTGAGGTGTCAATATTCCCTTTATGATCCTTAGTATGCCCAAAGACTAGGACATTTTAAAAACTTGAATGAATAACCCTGACAGTTTGTGTGTTTCTGTGTAATCTTAGCTGTTTTCCCTTCTGGGGGCTCTGTCCCTGGCTAGAATCATTGTAGGGATTGATGGTAGAAGGGAAAGGCTGCTCTTATTCCTTCTTGTTCTAGTGCCCCAAACACATCAGACCTTGATAAACTCTGACCTTCTTGAAGTGAATTTGAGGCACACAGAGATTTCCACTCTCACCTCCATGAATCTTATGCTCCCTGGGGTACCAGCTTGCCATTCTCAGTGTCAACTGTGACTCCACTACTGTATGGCTTTTGGCTGGTCACTGCATATCTTCCTGAAAAATGGGCATATTGGGACTTTCCTGGTGGCTAAAACACTGCACTCCCAAAGCAGGCGGCCCAGGTTCAATCCCTGGTCAAGAAACTAGATCCCACATGCTGCAACTAAGAGTTTGCATGCTGCAACAAAAGATCCCACATGCCAAAACACCTCAACTAATACCTGTGAGGCCACATAAATAATTTTTTTTTTATAAAATGGCATAACCATCATTGCATTCTCTAAAGTCAGGAACCTTGTGGAAGACGAGTATGGGCATGAGGAATGAATGTCAACTTCTTTTGTGAGGTAAAATAGAAGAAACCAAGCGGAAGAGTTAAGAAATTCATTTCCAGGAGGTAGAAAATGAGCTGTGGGACTTTCCTGGCAGTCCAGTGGTTAAAACTCTGTCCTTTCAGTTCAGGGGCCATGGGTTCAATTACAGGTTGAGGAACTAAGATCCTGCATGCCACTTGGCACAGCTGGGGGGATAAAGAAAAAAAAGAAAAAAAAAGGAAGTGAGTTGCCATAAGTCTGTGGAGAAACAAAATTGTTTCATAATCACACTCTGGACTAAAGGTCCAAAGGGGCCCTTGGGGCTGATCTTGCCAGGACCTCAGGGTTTGCTTCGTGGAGGGTGTGGATGAAACTTTCACACACTGTAAAGCTGTCTAAGAGAAGGACATTTCTTTTGAGAAAAACTCCCTTTTCCTGCTTATTACAGATTTCATTACAGAACTTTTTGAAAATATAAAAATGCACAGAAAAGGGAAGAAGCTCCGGTAATCACATTCGGTAGAGATCATCACTTGTAACTATCAAACAAAACAGTGATTTTGTTGTAACTGCAATTTTGTATCCATTTTCCCATATGATTAAATATACAACGGGGGGAGAGGGTTTCAGTATACAAACCTGCTGCTATTTATTTAACTAAGCTTATTGTTGAACATTTAGGATATTGCCTTTGTTGTTGTTTTTATGTGTTTTAGGTTTGGGGACTGTTGTAAGTGCTACAATTAATATCTTTGTTAAACAAGTCTTTACGTATATCCTAGATTATGTCCTTGGATTTCCTGGAAGTTGAATTGCTAGACCAAAGGATATTTGCTACATATTAGCCAATTTGTCTTCTAAAACTGATTTCACTCATTTGTACTCCCACTGGCAATTTTATAGGACTTCACTCGGGTTGCCCGTGCGATTAACTGTCAAAAGCCTACCTAGAACCCGGAGGCCGGCCTCTAGGCTTGCGTCACGTTTTCCCGCCCACTCCGCACACCCGGCGCGAGCCCCGCCTCTTCGTACATGGTGGTCCGCCCCTTCCTACTCACTCACCGATTCTGTTCAATCAAAAGCAGCTTTCCCCAGTCTGGCTGCCTGGTTGGTAAGCTGAAGTTTCCGTCGCGCTCAGGGGCGGGCCGGAGCGGACTGACGGACGTGGCGACGGACCAATGTGAGCGGCGAGCGAGGCGTGCGTGGCGTGCGTGGCGCGATGGCCTGGAAGCGCTGGACCAGAGAGGTGTGCGGGTGGGTTGAGCAGTGAGAGGTTTTGGCGGCCATGGCTCCCAACGTGCCTGCGCCCGAACCGGTCCCAGAGTCTCCTAAAGGCATCCGGGCCGTGCTCTTAGGGCCGCCCGGAGCCGGCAAGGGTACCCAGGTGAGCTGCTGAGCCGGGCTTGTCGGTGGAGCCCGTGGAACTCCAAGGTCAGGGCGGCCGAAGGTCCCGTTCGCCCCAGACTCAGGCCGCGCGGGCTGAGGCCTGGACGGGGGGTTCCTTGGCTGGCGTCTGGGGTTCTGGCAAGTGTTTTGGGGAGGGTCCAAGTTGGAGTCGAGGGAGTCTGAGTTAGAGTTATTGAATGTCCAAGGCCTGAGGTGCTGTGTTAGGGGATCAAAGGACTGAGTAGATTCCTTTAGGGTTTAGAAGCTGAGAAGATCTGAAGGGTAAGGGTGAGCCCTGGACTGAGGCATGTAGATCGGAACCCGAGTTGAAGACAGGGACCCTAGATTCAGTGCGATTTGACAGTGGGTTACGTTCCCGGCATTCGTGGTAGGGCTACGTTTCTGGTATTGACTAATGCCTGAAGGCGGAGGAGCATCTCCCGGACGTGGGGGAAAGCGCGAGCTGTCCTGTGCTGATAAGGAGAACTGCTCAGAGAAGTGAGGTATGACCTGTCTGAGCCAAGTTAGGTGGATGGGAGAGGGTACCTCAATGAACAGATAAGAAAACAGGCCTGGAGAGGTCAGATGACTTTCCCAAGTTAGTAAAATTGACCTTAAGGAGCCTGGAACCTCAAGGCTCTGCATGATTGGAGTGAGGTCACCTTCTGCTGACCGTGAGGCCTCTCTTGGCGCCTGGGACATAATGGGCCCATAGATCAGGGATGAGATTTATGATCTCAGGATTTGGAAGCCCGTAGATTGGGTTATTATCCTCCTGGAATTGCCCACGCCCCTTGCAGACCTCAGGATTTTGCTGGTTGTTAGGGTCTAAATAGAGAATTCCTGAAAATCTGAGCTCCTAAGGAAATGGGGTTCTGGATGCTGCTCTGTGCCCCCTCTTCTATTCCTAGTCCTTGCAAAGATTACAAAGTCTGGGCAGACAATTTGTCTTACTCTTTCTTGGAACTCTTGCGACACCCAGCACATTACTTGGCACTTGATGAGGTTACTAGATACGGATGATGGAGAGAAGGGGAGTCTGGGAGGATTCGGTTCTTTCCTGTGACTTTGCTTTTCGGCTCTGGCTACTAGATCAAGAAGGGCTTCCGAAATGGCTCAATGGTAGAGAATCTACCTGCCAGTGATCCCTGGGTGGGGATGATCCCGTGGAGAAGGAAATGGCAACCCACTCCAGTATTCTTGCCTGAAAAATCCCATGGACTGAGGACCTGGTGGGCTGCAGTCCATGGGGTTGCAAAGAGTTGAACATAACTGAGCACGCACGCACTCAGTCAAGAAAGACCACGTTCCCTTTTCTCTCTGTAGCCAGAGCCGATTTGCCCTTGATGCCCACAGTTGCCTAATCCCCTTGTCCCTTCATACTGAAGGTTCCCCTTTCCTGTTGCTGCCACCCGCAGTTACTAGGTGACCTGTGGCTAGGTATGATTAATCCCAAACTCTGGACTTCTGCTGTGAGTGACCAAGATAAACAAGGTAACTCAAATGCATTGATTTTGTTTTTTCTTTGTTCATATTGAAGTTAATAATTTCGGTGGTTGTGAAACGGACAGCCAATCTCAGTGCTGAGGCAAGAGCTTGACAGTTTAACAAACTTGTAACTTCTAGGCCTCACTGTTCTCAGCTGAAAAATGGGGATAATGCTTATGCGTTCAGCATTTGTTGAGCACCAGACATTGGAGATAGAACAGTAAACAAGACGGAGAAGTTCCTTGTCCCTCTAGACCAAAAGTTAACAAGGATACTGGAAAATTATATGTGTGTGAACCACACCTAGGTGACAACCTGGCACATAGTAGGTGTTCACTAATTGTTGACTCACTCATCTTAACTGATAATACATTCCCTCAACCCCGAACTCAGTTGTATCTCAGAGTAAAGGGTGATGTACTCAGGAAGTTTTGAGGGTAATTCTACTTAGGAGCTGACTTATAAGGGTGTATATCAGAGAAGGCCTTATAGAAGTCAGGGAGATGTGATTTTAGTTGGGACTTGAAAGGGTAAAATTTGCACAAGTTGCTTAACCTCTGTACACCTTTCTTAAGGTATTGGGAACCATAGGGATACTGGCAGTTGTAGTTTTAAAAAGTTAAAACTGTTCATAAATCAGAGGTTGCAGAATGGCAGCCTGTAGCAGCTTGTAGCCTGCAGACACACCCCAGCTTTTAGTTATGAAGAGTTAGAATACACAAAAGACGACAGGATAGTGTAATGAGCCCCAAGGTACACATCCAGGCCCAGCTGCCATCAGGTGGTGGCCATTCCTTCCCCATCTAGTCTCCCTTCACAAATGATTTTAAAGAAGCTCCCAGATATTGTAACATGTCATTTGTAAATATTTCAGTGTGTGTCTCTAAAAGCCATCTTTTTTGTAGAAAAACATAATATTCCATAAAAAATAAATAGGAGTAAATGTTTATGTTTCTATTCATTTGCGTTTCAAGTCTCATTTTTTTATGAGTATTTTTTTAAGTGTTTATGTATTTGACTGCTGCTGCTGCTAAGTCACTTCAGTCGTGTCCGACTCTGATTTGACTGCACTGGATCTTAATGGCCACACGCAGCATGTTGGCAATGTTGGCATGACTGAAATAATTGTTTCCTTTTAAAAGTTAATTTTAAACATTTTTAAACTGCCTGCTTTTGCATCAGCATGCTGCTGCTGCTGCTAAGTCGCTTCAGTCGTGTCCGACTTTGCGACCCCATGGACTGCAGCTTACCAGGCTCCTCCGTCCATGGGATTTTCCAGGCAAGAGTACTGGAGTGGATTGCCATTGCCTTCTCCATAATAATGTCTAAAATATCTGGACCACGTGGGTTTGTTATTTTGTTTAAATAACTTTATTTCCCTGTCTCCCTTTTGGGGTTGGATGTTCCTAGGGTGCGGCCAAAACTACAGCGTGTTTCCTGTTTTCCTCTGCCAGCCCCTCTCGTAGTTTCTTCCATGTGTCCAGCTGACACCGGTTCTTCACGGCCAGCGTGTGTAGGTTGTCAGCTGCCGCCTTGCAGATCAGGCTTGGTCACTTATGTCTGTGTGCTAACACAGTGCAGAAGCAAACTCAGTGAGACCCGTGTTCTTATTCCCCCTTTTACAGCTAGAGAAACTAAAGCCCAAAGAGCTTGTTCTCTAGGTTACAGGGCAAGTAATTGGCTGCTCTTGCATCTGAATGACTCTGGAGCTCCTGCTCTTTCTGCTGCCCTGGGTTAGATTTGTCTCCTACCCTGTGCATGTTTTCTTAGGTAAGCTCCTTTCTAGAGCTGCAGGGTAGCCCTCAAGAGGGTGTAGTATCGCAAAATAGTCACCCTTTCCTGGGTTCTGTGACAGACTCCCCGTATTCCCCCCCATCTCCCCCACGCCCCCAGCCAGAGATTTAATCCTTTTAATCCAGATTTAATGTCATCTGATTTAATCTTTCAGCCCTTGGAGGAAGGTCCTGTTGTTATCTTTGCCTCTTTACTGATAAACTGAGGCCCAGTCTGTATCTTGCCCTAGGACATAGGTAAAGTAGCGAAGATAGGATTTGAACTTGTGAATGATTTCTTGAACAGCATTACCATCCTGTGTTGCTTGCAGTCTAGGTATAGAAGCAGAAACGAACATACATGCAAGCAATACTTACTAGTGCAGAGTACCACAGGGGAAGTATTGATGAGGGACTGACAACTGCTCGGATAGTTCAGGGTTAGAACAAGGACTCTGATTTGCTGAGGGCTTCCCTGGTAGCTCAGTTGGTAAAGAATCTGCCTGCAATGCAGGATACCCCATTTCAATTCCTGGTTTCGGGAAGATCTGCTAGAGAGGGGATAGGTGACCCACTCCAGTATTTTTGGGCTTCCCTTGTGGCTTAGCTGGTAAAGAATCTGCCTGCAATGCGGGAGACCTGGGTTTGATCCCTGAATTGGGAAGATCCCCTGGAGAAGGGAAAGGCTACCCACTCCAGTATTCTGGCCTGGAGAATTCCATGGACCGTATAGTCAATGGGGTCGCAAAGAGTCAGACATGACTGAGACACTCACTTATGATTTGTTGAGAATCTTCTGTTCTTCCGCCTACCCTCCCAGTGAAGAATGTTCCATTCTTTCTCCTACCTACTGACTGATACACCCAGTTTATAGATGAGGAAATAGTCTCAGTCACTGACCTGAGGTTACATGGTCAGTTAAAAGAGCTAAAATTCAAACGCAAGTTTCTGTGCTTTTAAAAGACTTTAATTGAAGTATAATACATATAGAGAAAGGTGCAGACATCTTAAGAGGGCAGCTTGATGAATTTTCACATGTGAACACGCTTGTGTAGCTTGTACCCATATCAAGAAACAGAACATTGCCAGCACTGTGACGGCCTCCTTTACTCCCTTCCACACAAAAAACACATACACACCTTCCCTGAGGACAGCCACTAAGGCTTTGGGGGTGGTGGTGGCATGTTTTGTTAGGTAAGTTCCTTGCTAGAGCTGCAGAGTAAAGGCTATTTAGTGTCATGGATAAGAGCTAGAGCTTGACAGTCTTGGGACCAATTACCAGATCTACTGTTACTAACTTTGCAATTTGGGGCAACTTAGCCTCTGAAATGGAGAAGGCAATGGCAACCCACTCCAGTGTTCTTGTCTGGAGAATCCCAGGGACAGAGGAGCCTGGTGGGCTGCCATCTGTGGGGTCGCAGAGAGTAGGACACGTCTGAAGCGATGTAGCAGCAGCAGCAGCAGCCTCTGAATTTCATTTGTACAATGCAGATAAAAATAATTACTACCTCCTGTATTTGTTTTGTATTATGTGGTTTAGTTGCTAAGTCATGTCTAACTCTTTGCAACCCCATGGACAGTAGCCCACCAGGCTCCTATGTCCATGGGATTTCCCAGGCAAGAATACTGGAGTGGGTTGCCATTTCCTTCTCCAGTTATGTATTATACATACTGTAAAACAATGCATGGAAAAATTGCTTGGCATCTTGCAAACACCCAGTTAGCTGATGATTCCTTCTCAGAGGAAGAAAGGATAGTTGGGGAGGTTTTTGGTGGGGGAGAGATGCTCAGAAGTTGACTTTGGAAGGGGGAGGGTAGAACTTGGATCATTCAAGGGAAGGGAGAGGGTATTCTTGCATAGAGAGGACCTTGAGCTAAGGTCCTTGGAGAGTCTTATGTATTTGGAAATCAAACATAGAGCAGCTGTTAGCAGTGGTGCAGGGCATCCAGGTAGGGGGCTTGAGGCAAATTTGAATAGCTTGGGAGGTAAAGGAAATTGGTTGGGGAGGACATGGAGCACGCTACTAAGCTATTAGAACTTCTCCCTCGTTGCCCTGGGGGAACGCTGAGGCTTCTGAATGTGTGTGTGTTTTGCGGGGTGGGTAGTGTGTCCAGCAGTATTTTAGATGATTGCAGCTGTATGTGCAGAAGCACTGGAGGTGACAGTGGGAAGGACTGCACAGACGATTTTGAGGTGAGAACACAACTGTGTGTGCTCAGTCACTCAGTCTGACTCTGCAACACCATGGAGTGTAGCCCACTAGACGCCTCTGTCCATGGAATTTTCCAGGCAAGAGTTCCGGAGGGGTTGCCATTTCCTCCTCCATGGGATCTTCCCAACCCAGGGATCAAACCCGTGTCTCTTACATCTTCTGCATTAGCAGGTGGATTCTTTACCACTGAGCCACCTGGGAAGCCCCCGAGAAGACAAGTGATCTTGATTAAATCAAATCTTGACTATCATTTTCCCTTTATTTCCCTAAATGCTGGGCAATGTGCTGAATTCTTTTGTGGATATATAATCTTACCAAGTCCCCATAACAGGTCTGAAAGTCGTTCAGTCATACACTTTAAAGATGGGCCTGGCTTTGTATTTTTAGCACGTGCCCTAGATGATTGTGATGACACACTGAAGCTGGAGAGCGCTAGCCCCACCATGCTGCCTCCCATGCTAACAGTTTGAGCCTTTCTGACCCACACCTTCCCGAACCACAGGTTTCTCACACAGGTGGGGTGCCTGTTTCTTGGGTTCAACGGTGACCCGTGGCTGGTGAGACATGTGGCTTAGGGCTTCAACTGTAGCAGAGTATGGCCCAGGGGCCAGAGCATAGCCAGTCCTGAGGCACGTTTAAAATCAGATGCTCAGGCCCCATCCTGCTGAATTAGAATCTGTATTTTAGCAGCACCCTTAGCTGGTTTGGAGTAGAAGAAGCATTGCTTTAAAGTATATGCATGAAGTCAGGGGAATATAATGCAGCCATTTCATCAGGCTTCTTCTGTAGTTTGCAATTAAAGAATAGTGTATAAAATAAAGACCATGAAGGAGGTCTTCTAATTACTGAATGCCTACAGTGTCTGGGGCTTCTCAGGTGGTGCATTGGTAAAGAATCCGCCTGGGAGTTGCATAGAGCCAGACACAACTGAGTGAGCGCACACACACACAGTGTGTCTGATGTTTTGGGTACTTTGTTTCAGTTTATCCTCACAACAGCCCTGTGAAGTAGACATTGTCCCCCGTTTAACTGGTGAGGAAACAGATTCTGAGAAGTCAAGTAACTAGCCAAAGGTCATACAGCTTTGGGGGGCCGCCAGGTTCATATGCATATCTGTCTGACTCCTCAGTTCATGCTCTTTGCAGCCCACCACAATGATTCCTGTGCAGCCAGCAAAACATGAAGGAGTTAGTCTTCCTCCATGCCACCCCTTCCCTCTGGGAGTGTTGTTCCCCAGAGCTGCAGAGTCCAGTCACCTGGAACAGCACAAAAGTGTCCTGTGGTTTAGGGTGATAAAAATAGGATGATTAGTTTCTGTGCTGACCGTGCTTCACTGGTGTTTTGGTTAGTCTCTCCCTTGGGAAAGGCATGACCTCCAAATTTTCCACGCAAGTTAATTTCAACAAGAAGAAAGATCACCAGAAAAGCACAGCCTTCTGGTTTTGTGGCCACTGTGCCAGCCCAAAGGACCAGAGACTTTCCATTGCCAGAGGGGCCTGACCTTCACTGCTTTTCTAAAGTGCTATTTTTAACACCTCACCTGAATTCTGTTTTGCTCAGAAGTCAGTTCTTTGCTTGAGCTGAATCAGTCCGTGACTCACAAATCAGCACTTGTTGCACTGAACCCTGTCTATTTAGCTTTTATCATGTGCATCTAAAAAAACTCCCAACAAACTGGTTTGAACAAGGTCCCCACCCTCCTTATTTCCTAAAACAGTTGAACCAGAAAGGTAAATGTTAGGCTTTTGAACTGCTTCTATTCCTTTTGAATTCTGCGGGTTTTTTTGCCTCTGCAAAACCAGTGTGGAGCTGTCCAGGGTCTCTTCTTTTGGTATTCGTTCAGTTGTGAGGTCTACTGAACTGTGAGCTCACAGAGGACAGAGGCAGTGTCTCCTATTCATCTGTTTCACTGGCTCCCAGCAAGGTTCTTAGAAGAGGCGTATGAGTGAACATGGAATTAAGGCCAGGGTCACAGTAACAGTTGATGCTTCCTGAGCACTTACAGTGATTCTCCATAATCTCGTCAGTCCAGTGATACAGGAGATGACAGTACCATCTCCATTTTACCTAGAGGAAATTTAAAATGTACAAAATTGATACAGTTTTTCTCAAGTCACATATCCAGTCTTGATGGACCTGGTGTCTGAAACCCAGGCAGTTTGACTCTGAAGCCCATGCGCTTAACCAAAAGGCTATCCTGCCTACTGAAACTACTAAGAGCTTACTTTGCCAGGTGCTGTACTGTTATAAGTCGCTTCAGTCATGTCTGACTCCACGATCCTATGGAATGTAGTATGCCAGGGTCCTCTGCCCATGGGATTCTCCAAGCAAAAACACTGGAGTGGGTTGCCGTTTCCTCTTTCAGGGGATTCTTCCCAACCCAGGGATCAAACTCACATCTCTTATGTCTCCTGCATTGGCAGGTGGGTTCTTTACCACAGCACCACTTGGGAAGCCCCACTGCTTGTCAGGTGGTCTTCATATATAGCTCATCTGATGCTCACTGCTACCTTTTGAGATGGAGCCTTTGTGCTTTCATTTTAAACAGATTAGAAAACTGTGCCTCTAGAGAGGTTAAGTGATTTGGCCCAGGTAATGCAGCTACCTAATGGCAGGGAAGGGGAAAACTGAGTCTGCCAGGGGGAGACTTCTGCATCTGGCTCCAGTGGCCTCCCACACTAGTGAACACAGTACTTGACATCCACACATCCATTCCTTTGGCAAATATTCATTCAACATAT
Source organism: Moschus berezovskii (assembly GCF_049115385.1). NCBI lineage: Eukaryota > Metazoa > Chordata > Mammalia > Artiodactyla > Moschidae > Moschus > Moschus berezovskii. The sequence goes on along the minus strand of NC_142461.1, from coordinate 15,481,080 downwards.
TACCTGCCGGGCATTTGCCAAGTGCTTTATATACATGAACTCATTTAAACTTCAGAGCAACTGTCTGTTTCTATTCCCATTCATAACGGGGAAGCTGAGGCTTATGTGTCACTAGTGTGTCTAATGAAAGCAGTGATAATAGCTGATATTTATGACAGTTTCCTGTGCTAGGTGCACTGTTGCAAGCGCCTTCCATGTATTATCTCATGTAATTCTTCCTGCAACCCTATAATCATAGGTTAGAATACAATGCAAGGTAGTTTTATCCCTGTTACAGGCAAGGAGATTGGCATTTGTGCACACAGCCAGTAAGTGGCAGAGTCAGGTTCACACCCAGGCAGTCAGACTCCAAGGCCTGCACTGTTAACCATATCCTGTGTTTTGTCCTCCCTTCCACAGGCGCCCAAATTGGCTGAAAACTTCTGTGTCTGCCATTTGGCTACTGGAGACATGCTGAGGGCCATGGTGGCTTCTGGCTCAGAGCTGGGAAAGAAGCTAAAGGCGACTATGGATGCCGGGAAGCTGGTAGGTTCAGTGGGACCAATAAATGTTGATCGCCCTCAGTCCAGGTCTGCCCTGCCAGGGTGACCACCAGCCACATGTAGCTATTGAAATTCATTTTAATTTAAAATTAACCTTCTCAGTTTCACTGGCCACATTTCAGGTTTTTGCTATCCAGCACAGATATGGAACTTTTTAATATTTATAGTTTTATTGATTTATTTTCGGGTATGCTGCATCGTCTTTGCTTCTCAGGCTTTTCTCTGGTTGTGGCAAGTGGGAGCTACTCTCCAGTTGCGGTGTGCAGGCTTCTCATTGCGGTGGCTTCTCTTGTTTTTGAGCATGAGCTCCACAGTACTTGTGGCATGTGGCCTCAGTAGTTGTGGCTCCCGGGCTCTAGAGCACAGGCTTAGTAGTTGTGGCACATGGGCTTAGTTGCCCCACAGCATGTGGGATCCTCCCGGATCAGGGATCAAACCTGTCTTCTACATTGTCAGGCAGATTCATTCAGGCAGATCACTGTGCCACCAGGAAAGCCCCGAGATAGAACATTTTAATCATTGTAGAAAGTTCTGTTGGACAGCCCTGTGCTGTGGGGTGTTTTAACAAACTGGAAGATTATATGAACTTTTACATTAGCAAGTCTACTTGGTTCATTCAGAATTTATGGCAATGATTTTATTCACAGTATTCTTGAAGTTCCTTTGTGCAGGCGTATTTTGTGATATACCCCTAGTTTTTAGAGCCAAAAACAAAACTGACATCCCTAGACCAGAACTCAAGGGTCCTTCAAGGGAGGACTCAAGAAGGCACAGAGTGCTTCTACTTACTTTTGTGACTCTCTTCTGTGTCTCTTAACAGAGGGGTTGCTTGGCAGTTAACAAAAGTATCCTTCTTATTTGGAGAATATAATAACATTTTTTCTTGTTTTTAGTCCAGTTGATCTGATAGGAGAAGTACAATTTGTTATCCACTAGATCGTTTTTGGTTAGTGTGTGTGCTCAGTGGCTTCAGTAGTATCTGACTGTGCGACCATATGGACTGTAGCCTGCCAGACTCCTCTGTCCATAGAGTTCTCCAGGCAAGAATACTGGAGTCAATTGCCATCCCCTCCTCCAGGGAATCTTCCCAACCCCAGGATCGAACTCCCATCTCTTATGTCTCCTGCACTGGCAGGTGGATTCTTTACCACTAGCACCGCCCGGGTGCCAGAGCTTAATTGTAACTGCGTTTTTCTGGGACTTGGTCTTGGGAAGAATCATTTTGTGCTTGGGCCTCTGGTCTTTATATATCTTAGTATGTTGGTTAGGGCAGGTGCTGGGCTGAGTTACCTCCCGTCAGGCTTTGAGATTCTGGAGCTGGGGTAGCTCTGCCGACACGCCCACTGCCCCTTTACTTCTAGGTTGCCCTTTGTGTGAGTGAGGCCGTCAGTCACTCCTGAGAGCTGGGTATTTTGGATTTTGGACCTTGATAGAAGATCCTGTACTGAGAAAAAAATGGGATGTGGCAATAAGATTACTTATCTCCAGCCTTCACTTAGTCGTAGAGCTTATACTTTGTCCCCAAGTTCACAGCTGGTCCCAGGAGATAAGAGCATTAGCTACAGCCTTCACTTGAACACTGGCAGGGAGCTTTTCTTCCAGTGATAACCCAGGAGGAAAACCAGTTTTTGAAAGGCAAAGAGGATCCTCACTAGGGTTTTCAGAAAGGCTCAGAGGGTGTTGGGCTGGCTTCTTGGTTCTGACCCAGTCTCGTCAGGTCAGTAAACTTCTCTGTTGCTTCATGTCCAAGGTGGCCTGGGTCACTTTACTGTTAGCCTAATCAAAATTGTGAAACAGGTTAAGTTGGTGCCTTTTGACATTTTGGTCAACCCTCATTCTCTCCTGGAGCCTTCCTCAGGTGGTCTCCCAGCCTTGTACCCTCACTTTCTTGTGTCTAGAGGATAGCTAATTGCTGAGAAGCTGTTATTTGATGGTTAGGACTCTGACTAATAGCCAGAGAGGCCTTTGGGACCTAAGACTTGAAGGTCTCCAGGTGGGGTGACAGGCCCTGGAATCCTCTTTCCTCTCCCGGATTACTGGGACACAGGAGAGTCTCAAGGGACGAGAATATGTGTGTGGCAACTACAGAAATAATCATGAAACTGAATCTTCCAAAGGGAGCCACTCCATAGTTGCTCTGATTTTTGCTTCTTTGGGATCAAGAACCTGTTTAGTAATCAGGCTATACAGACACAGACTTGTAACCCTGGAGCTGGGCTAATGCTACCTAGTTAATGGATATAACCCCAACAACTGTTTTGTTCTTGACTTACAGGTGAGTGATGAAATGGTCGTGGAGCTCATTGAAAAGAATTTGGAGACCCCTCCATGCAAAAATGGTTTTCTTCTAGATGGCTTCCCTCGGACCGTGAGGCAGGCAGAAATGGTGAGTGACTAGGTTTTGGTTCACCAAGGCAGGAAAGCAAATCCTGGCCCTTTATCTCTTTATTCCTTTGAGGGAAATGGGTCTTATCAAGCTCTGGTAGCTTAGGTGGGCCACATGCTCTTTTTACAGCTTGATGACCTCATGGAGAAGAGGAAAGAGAAGCTTGATTCTGTGATTGAATTCAGCATCCCAGACTCTCTGCTCATCCGGAGAATCACAGGAAGGTATTTGTCCCCTGAAGGTCCCTTCTTTTCATGCTTCTTCAGAGCTTTGGCAGACCACGGGATCTGCTCTGGCCTAATCCCAGCCACGAAGCTTAGTGCCGTTTCCACGTGGATTGATCTTATTTGGTGACATGGGATGGGGATGTGGAAAGAAGAGCAAGGGATCCGAAGTCCAGCAGCAGCTCAGTCCTGTCACCTTTTAACTCTGACCCTAGGCAAGTTTCTTAACCTCTCTAAGGCTGTATCCTTATGTTGCATGGGGATAATAGTACCGGCTTCAAGGAACCGCTGTGCATGATATATAGCATGTTGTGCATAGTCAGAACCTTGCTCATGTGGGTGCTTAAATACTAAATTGCTTACAAGTGTATCTCCATTTTAGTGCTTTTTAAGTTTGATTTCAGTTGGAGTGGCCATACCTTGCTGTAGGCTTTTTATTTGTTATAAAAATAGTAGGACCATCTTCACAGACTTTAGAAAATTGAAGAAAATGTTGTTCACGGTACAGCCATTTTAGCAAAAAACACTAATTTATTTGTGTGTTTTGTTTTAAAGTGCTGACTTCTCTCTGGGAGTTAACATTGAACACAGAAACGCTCCTGCTTCTGACAAGTGGCTCTTAAAGAGTGCCGTTGCTCTAGGCCATGGTTTACTTAACCCTTTCACCATTGCTCTGCATCTGCTTTGTGCTGCCTTCCAGATATGTGGGAAGCTTCCAACTGCTAATAGACCCGCCCATTCTTATCTTTATTATAGACCATAGCTCATTTTTATCCCTTAGTCATTTTATTTACTTTTTAAAAAATTCATCTATTTGTCTATTACTGTACCAATAGTACACTTTATTTTTAAAGGTTTTTTTTTTTTTTTTGATGTGGACCATTTTTAGTCTTTTATTGAATTTGTTACAATATTGTCTCTGTTTTATGTTTTGGTTTTTGGCCACAAGGCTGGGGAATCTTAGCTCCCCAGCCAGGGATGGAAACCACGCCCCCTGCATTGGAAGGCAAAGTCTTAACCACTGGACCGCCAGGGAAGTACCCCTTTAGTCATTTTAATGGAATTTCAGGAAGGTGGTCAGCTTTCCATCTTGAACCAGACTCCTGTGACCATTATTTCTCACTGCTGCATGTTATTTCACAATAGATGAACCATCCTTCTTCATTCACTTCATTATTCCCTTGCTGTTGTATGTTTGTGTTTTTTCTAGTTGTCTACTGTCAAACTGATGCTCTGACCATTGTAGTACATGTAAGTTATGTAATTAAGGGGGACATGATTTTTTTTATTATAAATGTACTACTTTGATTTCCTAATGAGGTGGAGCATTTTCCCCCATGTGTCTGCAGTTCATGTCTTTAAGGAGAGAGGCAGCAGAATAAGTGTTAGAGGTGTTCTAGAAGGCGGTGTTAGATACAGGGGAATGCACCTTGTATTAATTCCCTTTTCAAATGTCCAGGTTTCATACTTCCAGCTATTACATAGCTTCCCTCAGTGCAGATTCTTTGTTTCTTTGCACTGGCACAGAGTAGGCAAAGTTGATACAGTCCAAGAAGCAGTAGGGTTGATAGGAAGGGACATCACCAGGGCAGGAGTCCCAGACACTGCAAAGTAAATGTTAACAGAACTAGATGACACAAGGGACCTTTGATCTGATTGGCCCAGCTTCCTAAGTGCCTGCTTTGTGCACAGCACAGCTCTGGGAGCAAGGGACCAAGAGAGGATATACCAGTGCGCATCTCTGACCTCAGAGTGTCCACAAACCCTAATGAAACCTGGGCTGTTTAGTGCAGTAGCGGTCCAGTAAGAGAGCTGCAGGCAGGTTGGCTAGGAGAGAGGCATAAAGTGAGACTTGACCTTCCTGGATAGAGAGGATTTTCTTGAGGCTTTCCCAGAAGAAAGTAGAGGCAAGAATGTCCAGAGCTGGAGAAATGGCCTGGGAGGCTGGATGGTAGAATGAGAGAGGTTGAGAAGGTACACGGTCTGCCAAGGAGCAGAGAGGACCTGCCTGAGTCAGGAGTCATGGGATGTTCTTAAGCCACTAGGTGCTCTGGCCAGTACAGCATTGTAAGAATATTGGCTTGGTCCTGGTATACAGGCTCAATTGAGGGAAAGAAGAAACAGACAAGGACCCCACCAAGGAGCCTCATGTGATCCACCTGTGGAGTGACGAGGCTGAAGGTGGCTGGTGGGGAACGAGAGATTCTGAGAACGAGCTCCAGCATTGTGGAGGGCAAAAGAGGGACAGCTCAGTCTCTTGGTTTGGAAGTGAGTGCTTTCACAGAGGAGGAAACAGAACAGGTCAGACTGTGAAAGTGCTTTTCCAAGTCCATTCGCATGTATAACTAGTCATGTGGCAGAACTAGTGATGTGGACTTCTTGAGTTTTAGACATTCAAAAGTGAATGGGCTGTATCTCATGCCTTTGTTGGCTTTCTGTGAGCTGTAGTTTCTGGGAAATGAGCAGCTCTCATTCCCGTAACTCTTGTAACCCAGTCATTCGTGTGCCTCCTTCATGAGGATTCAGTGTGGCTGTGGTGCGGTGATCCCTCTGATAGGAACTCTAACTCAGTGTAAAGCCCCAAAGATCTGTTACTTATTTTTATTTTATATTGTACTATATTTTATTTACAGTGTTGTGTTTGTTTCAGGTGTATAGCAAAGTGATACAGTCATGTATATATATATATATGAATTAACAAAAGCAGTTCCCGTCTTTTGATGGGGAGCTTGTGGTTTATAATATAAATGGCATTATTTTGAGAGAGGGATAACTTAGGTATGGTATTAGGTTTTTTTTCTTTTTGCAGCTTGAGCCAGTTGTAAAATAACTTAATGTAGCTTTTTGCAACTGCGTATTCTATAGTATTTTTTTCGTTTGGTGACATTTTAACTGTTAATGTTTTTGGCATTGTGCTTTGTACCATTTATTAAATAAAAATTATTTAAATTGAAAAAAAAAAAGCCTGCTTTCTGCGTCATCGTCCACTGTGCCGATGGTTGCCAGAAAGAGTCAGGAACTAACCAGTTTAATATGGATCTTATCCGACACAATAAGATTGAATTGGCTGAGGCCTCACTTCTAATAATTGTATGGGTGATTATTTTATTCCTTGTTATAAGTATGGCTGGTGGGTTTTGTTTTAACCCGTTCAGTGTTGGCTCTCTGGTTTCATTGGTTTCTTATGTCTTATGCCATTGCCATTCTGTGGATGAGAACACAGGTGTCTGAAGTATCGCAGCCAAGCCAGCAGTGGTTGTCGCTTCCCAGCCTGGTCCCCCACATCTGCACCTCCAGGCCAGGCTCAGTGGCTCTAAGAGCTGTTTTGGTCCTTGAGACCAATCACATTTTAAGAACTTGGAGATTGGTTTCTTTTGCCTTCTAGGAAATGCGTCTTGCATCCTTAAAATGATGTTTGGGGGTGGAGAAGGAGCAGTGTGTCTATGCATAACTGGAGGGCTGAGGGAACCTGAGAGTGAGCGAGAGCTGCTGTAGAGATGTGGAGAGGAGAGAGCTGTGTTTGTTGCAGCCTGGCTGCTATGTGCCCTGTGCATGGTCCACGGACTTCCCTGGTGGTCCAGTGGTTAAGACTTCCTGCTTGGGGGCATGGGTTCAGATCCCGGTTGAGGAACTAAGATCCCACATGCTGCGAGGTTCAGCCAGAAAAAAGAAATATGGTCCCCATCTCATGCCCCCAGCCCTTCCCAAAGAGAAAGCTGTAGCCGAGCCCAGCTCCTGCTCTTCCTCTCTCTGGGTCTCCCAGTGGGCCTCATTTCCAGTGAATGCACCAGAAGAACCCCTCCAGCAACTCAAAGAAAGGCTCAAACTTGGGCTGTGTGATTGCAGTCACTTGTCCCCCGACCAACCACCTTATTCTATAAATGGACCCCTTGGCCCCCCAAAAGTATGCTGTCATGAAAACACAGTGCTGCATTTTGCAAATGTGTGTGTCTTCAGAAGTCTGACCCAGACTCTCCCAACTGCTGTGCTGAAATACTGACCCCCTCCGCCACAAGAGCAGCACGCTGAGTACTTGCTGTGCCTGCCAAGAGGGAGAAAACGTTGCGAACTCTGGTCTAACAGACTTCATGAGGAGAGCAGCCGTTGGTTAAATAAGCAGATCTTGGTTGGCATGGAATTGGGAGACCACGGGAACCCAAGAGGGCCCCAGCCATGGAGCAGCATTTGGCCTGCCTCCTTCCCTTCTTAGGTTTCGGGGCTCCTGTGATGTGGCCACTGCCAGTCAGGGGCATGGGCTTATTGCTTAAGGGGACATGGCAGAGATGCAGCTGCCAGCTACATATCCTGTGCCAGATAAAAGCTTCTTCTTGAGCTCTTTGTTCTGTGACTTAATGTGTCAGTTTTCTTGACACCTTGAGTTTTGCCCTCTGATGGCTGGGCTGTCTGTGTCTCTGTGGTCACAGAGGTGTGTGGCATTGTCTGGTGGCATCTGCGTCCAGAGCACATGTTTTTTCCTATAGCGCCTTTCTTGTTTTTTACCCAAAGTAGGTTAGAAAATAAGGATAGTCTCTCTGTCCTCTGTCCCCCATGGCATGTTGTCCAAGTCTCTGTTAAAGGATTACCACGTCTACTGTAGTTACTTATTTCCACATTGTCTCCCTATGAGTTTGAGTGAACTCTGGGAGTTGGTGATGGACAGGGAGGCCTGGCGTGCTGTGATTCATGGGGTCGCAGAGTCGGACACGACTGAGCGACTGAACTGAACTACATTAAGCACTGTTTGTGACCAGGGATCTTGACTCATTTCTCTGTAGCCCCTGGATTCAGCTCAAGACCTGAACTGGACTAGGCAGTTAGTCAGCACTTGTTGAATGAACAGGTGAATACATGGGTGGCTGTGTGAGACCTATAGGACACACAGCCCACAGGCTGTCGTGCCAGCCTCCAGCCAGCCAGACACTTATTTTAATGTTAGGTCAAAGAGAAAAGATACTCACTCTGGTCTAAGCCCAGTTACTTTCCTAAGCACAGGATGCCTGTAATTGGTTTTTCTGCTGGATTAAAGTCTTTGCATCCAGCTTCTCTGTCTATGCCTGTGATCTTGGAGACCCCTGGAGTTCCAGCAGCCTGATTGATGTTCATTTGCTGTCTTGCAGACTGATTCACCCCCAGAGTGGCCGCTCCTACCACGAGGAGTTCAACCCCCCAAAGGAGCCCATGAAAGATGATGTATGTAAATTCAGGACGGGAAATGTCCTTTTCTTTCCTTCTTCTTTCTTTCTTCACCTTTTCTTCTTTTTTTCTTCCTTTTGTTCTCATCTTCCCTCTATTCCTACCAGCATCATTAAACTATGATAAGTATCTCTGTCACGTAAATCACATGGACTGTGGCTCATCTTTAGAGTGTCCCTCCAGGCGATCTATTGTTTGACCTTGAGGTAGCCACCAGTGCCAGCTACTTGATGGTGCCCAGTTTGTACCTGTTTTGTCCAGAGCAGCCCCTTCCTGGCATCATGGGAACCTCAGTGGTAAACTAATCAGGAGGAGAAGGCTGCTTGGAAGCCCGAATTAAAGCCAGGGTTGGGAGGACAGAACTGAAGAGAGGTTTGTTGATCAGCCCCGCTTTAGAAGAATATCCTCTCTAATGACTCTACTATGCCCTACAGATTCCAGAAGAGCTTGGCCAGGTGAACACTGCCAAGTTCCTATGACAGTCTTCAATTGTTTGCAGATGTAAAAGGGAGGGTCTCATACATAGTCGCTGTAATATTTGCCATAAATAGTTCATTTCGTCTGTTTTAGAACATGCAGGCCACAACAGAACAAATTTCCTGAAGTTAAGCTTTGTCAAATGAGACAAGTTTATCAGGGAGCACCCCGCCCCGACTTGCCACTTTTAGAACGTTGATGGCCTGGTAAAAAAACTGAGGCAGTTAAGGTCGTAATTACTACTGCAGCTCTGATTTTGATGTTTTCTCCTGGCCTCTGTCTTTCTTGTTTCTGACCCTCGAAGTGTTTGTCCTGGAAGCTGAACAGCCTGAGCACCAGCTATGAAAGAAAGACATTGCCCATCGCCTCCCTCAGCCCTGTTCTCACAGTTGCTGTTTCAGGCGCCCCAGTTTCTCTGGACCAGGTGGTCTCCTGGGACCAGCTTGCTGGGAATAGTGAAGGTCTTCATAGTTCCCTATTGAAGGAAATCTAGATTGTCTTTCTCTGTGATGGACTTTGGGATCAGACAGCATCTCAGATCTGCATCTGGCCTTGGATTAGGAGACCTTGCCAAGTCCCAGCCTTTCATCGCCCTCTTCTTGTTCTCAGATCACTGGGGAACCCTTGATCCGCCGATCAGACGATAATGAGAAGGCCTTGAAAATCCGCCTGGAGGCCTACCATACTCAAACCACCCCGCTGGTGGAGTACTACAGTAAACGGGGGATCCACTCTGCCATCGATGCATCCCAGACCCCTGACGTCGTGTTTGCAAGCATCCTAGCAGCCTTCTCCAAAGCCACATGTAAAGACTTGGTTATGTTTATTTAATGTTGGGCCCAAAAAGGAATTTCTTTCTTCTTCCTTTCCCTGTTGACCGAGTGGGTGGGAATGGCAGAATAGGCAGAGGGAAGCTTCCTCAGGCCAGCAAGTATATCATTTGATGTATTGATTAAAAAAGCACTTGCTTCATGTACCTTTGGCGTGTGTGCAAGTCTCATCTCATCTGTGTGTATGTGTGTGTGTGTGCACACGTGCACACACGTGTGTCAGTATGTGTACACTCTTATATTTCTTAAGTTGTAGACGAGACTGTTTACTTCTTTAGCCATACACTTTATTTTTGACCAAAATAAACTAACTCAGGTATCCACCAGGCAGACAAGTTCCTGGGTATTTTTCCATCTCCAGCAGCTAATTAGAAGTCCTGAGTCACGTGCAGTCAGGCAGGGCTACAGTTCCTAATGGCAGACTTTTGGCCAGAAATTCCACTTGTTTTCTCACCCATAATGAAAAGTCAATGAGTCAGTGTGGAAAGGGATCATTTATTTCTTTCCCCTAAACAGGAAGGAAAAGGCACTTACTTTATAGATTCCAGAAATTACTGGGAGAGTGTATCACCATAGAAAGAGCCTGACCAAGTTGAATTATTTTTGTGATCTGCACCCTGGTTCTGTAAAGTAGGAATCATTCAGCACCTGTGTTGAATACTAAATTGATGCCAGAGAATTAAACCAGGTGAAACCTGGTTTAAACCTCTTGAATTCAGACTATCTTCTGAACATCCAGGCTGGACATCTGAGAGCAGCCAGTCCACTTCCCCAAGACAGCAGGATAGATTTGTCTTTATTTTTAATGTTTGCTCTGTTTCCAGGTGTGAACAAAATGTGATTTTGACGATCATTTGGGGATCATGTTGATTAGAATTTATTCAAGCCCAGTCTCTACAGGATATGAAATCAGATATATCCCTTTTGAACTCAATCCTCTCCCTTCCATGTCTAGCCCTTCACCCCTTATGTCATGACCAGTGGTGGCCACCGTCTCCCCAGGAAAGGACCACCCCCAAAATAAGATCACCTGGCAGTAACCAACTTTTCCTCCTAACCTCAGCTCCCCGCTCTGAGACATTTCCTGAGGTCCATACTGTGCCTTTTGGTCTCTGGTTTGATCTGTGGCAAACAGAGGAATTAATAGACTGCTATGAGGGACCACAAAAGCAGCAGGCTCTGGAAAAACCATTAAAAAGGCAGTGACAGGAACAGTAAATAATGCCACCTGCCCAGGGTGCTCTGGTGACTCAGTGCAGTGGCCTCGGAAGTGCCCAGTCCCCACCTGACCTGAGCTCTCCTGCTGTCTATGGGACCACCAGAGGGCTTGTCCTGGAAACTGGCTGCGGTACGTGGCCATCTGTGTCCCTCTTTGTCTGCTTCAAGTGAGTGTCTGCTGGCTCTGCTCTGCCTTGTTTCCCTGGTTGGAAACTAACTCCACCCATTCTTAACGGAAACCCAGTCTGGCATGGGATGTTTCTGGGAAGCACATGATTTCTGAGAACGGACAAGGAAGGGGAGTGAAATCAAAACTGTCTGCTGTGTCTGTAGGGATCTGGGCTTCTCTGGGTGAGGTGGCCTCATGAATCTTAGAGTTGACTCCCCTTTGACTGGGGACAGTTGCAGGCACTTGGCCTCAAAGTTGAGGTCCTTGAATGATTGCTGATAGAGTGTGCATGATCCGTGCTCAAATATTTGTCATCCGTCCGCGTGCATTCACACGTGCACACACATACGTGTGATATTTGGGCTGCCAATGGGAAAGGGAAGGTCATTGGAGGTACATATGTCCTTTTGGGGGTGGGTAGAATTCAATTTTTGCTTTGCTTAATTCCAGAGCCTTAACCTCAGCAGGCATGAGAGCTTTCACCTGGCAGAGAAATGTCCAGTGTTTAATGCATTTGGTTGCTGGGGTGTGCATGCCAACCTTCTCTGATGTTTACTTGGTTTTTAAAAACCCATTTTGTTTTCTCTTGTCTTCTCTTTATTTCAGCCTAGTAACAGAAGGCCAGGCGAGACTGCACCACTACTCATCACCCCACGGCATGATCCCTGCTCTTTGGTGCTGGGCAGAGGGAGGGGCGGTCAGGGTAAGGATGGGGAGGGAGGAGTGGTGAGGGCCCAAGACGGGGAGAGGAGCTGTGTTGCCGTGAAGCAATTTCTTTTACATGGAGTAGGACTCTTAAAAGTATAAGCAAAGGGAAAAATTAATTTTTTAAAACACTTGATTGGAGGGTATAAATAGAAACAAGGAGGTGCAGTATTACTTCTAAGGAATCATGTTTTCATTTACTTTGGACTGGTGACAACTGGACAGGTCTCAGTGCCCTGAGACCTCAGCTTTTATCAGAACCTCATGCCAGCCCAGGAATGCAGGAAATCACACTGTTGTCCTGTCTGTCCCATAGCTTGGAACAGGGCAGGAGTTGATTACTAATCCTGGTTACCCATACCGTGAAATCAGAACATCATCTCCCCACATGAAAGAGACATGGAGTGTGCTCCTGGGGGCAGCGTCTCAACAAATCCGGCTTCCTGGAGTCATGGGGCAGGCTGGTGTCCCTCCCTTCCATACTCACCGCTGATTTACCAGCACACCAGCCCTCATGGGTGAGCCCTCAGCAGCCACCCAGCGTACGCCACAGTCCTGCACTCTTGCCTTCCTCTATCCACATCGTGTGAAAGGACTCTTTTTAATGAATGAGCAAGTGTCCTAAGCAACATTATCCAAAGACTGTCCTTTCCATCCTCAAATCCTATGACTGGGATCACTCTACAACACTGTGATGTATTTTCAATGAGGTGCCTTTCTTAACTGTCCAAATGCTGCCTTGTTTGGCCCCTAAATAAAGTGTGTTAAAAGTTTGTATCCCCTGTTGTGGCATTTTTTAAAGGAGATGTGGGCTAGTAAGTGACGCTGAATTCTGGATCTGACTTGGAAGCCCTTTCTTTGGGTCACTAGAAGTCGTGAGAAGAGTCTGCTCCCTCTTGGCCTTCAGCTCATCTGCAGGATTTTCTTGAGCCCAAGGACAGAGGCAGCTTGGGCCAGTGGAGACAGTGCTGTGCTTTGGGTTCAGGGATGTACAACAAATCCCAGCCAGTCATTTACTCTGCTCCTGTTTCCTCGTGTGAAAAAGAGACTAGTGGTGGTCCAGTGGTTAAGACTCTACCTGCCAATGCAGAGGACACTGGTTCAATCCCAGGTCTGGGAAGATCCCACATGCCGCAGGGCACCTGGACCCATGTACCACAGCTACTGAACCTGTGCTCTGAAGCCCGCAAGGTGCAACTATTGAGCCCACATGCAGCAACTACTGAAGGCCACGTGCCCTAGAACCTGTGCTCCACGACAAGAGAAGCCAGCGCACACAACTAGAGAGTAGCCTGTGCTCTCCGCGACTGAAGAAAGCCTACGGGCAGCAACAAAGACCCAGCGCAGCCAAAAGGTGATAAATACTTTTTAATAAAAGGTTGGTGATGCTACCTTCTCAGACTCATTTGGCAGTAAATGAAGTTTATAAGGAGAAGGTTTCTAACTTGGTACCTGGCACACAACAGACACTGGATAAATGCTAGCTGAACCCAAGGATACATAGAAAAATAACCTGTTTCCTGCCAGGGTGGATGATCGTTAAGCAAACCCTTGTCCGCAGCCTAGAAAGCCAGTGCTTCTAATCCCTAAACCAGATTTTGGGCTGCCTTTTCAGCTGCCTCTTTAATACCCTTGGTTGCTTCTTTGTAAATCCATTTCTTCCCCTGCAAAAAGGAGCATAAATCATTTGTCCAAACTGAAGCTCTCGTGCTCTTTGAATGGACTGCCTTTGCACTGGGGTTTCTAAGAAGTGACTGCTGTTCCTGAAAGCGGATGGAGCTGAGCTGGAAGCACCATCCTTCTCCAGGCAGGCATTCCTGCTCTACCACGTGCCCTACCTCTGCAGGGTCATTCTCAGGTGATTTATTTGCCCTGATCTTTTCATTCCCCAAAGTATTTAAATGCCCCATTAAGGTTTTCTTCCGTTCCTTGATCATCATGCAGCAAACAGGGAAATCTTTGTCAGAGCAGCCTGGGAGGGTACGTGGTATGGGTGGAAAGGATAAACTAGAAGAAGACCAGGTGAGCTCTTGCTTGCTCCTTTGGGCTTGGCCTCCTCTCTGGAAATCGAGATTGGATGAGGTAAGAGTCGCCACCGTTTCTGGAGGACTGACACATCAGGTGCTGTGCAGCACCCCCACACCCACGACCTTGCTTGACCTCTCCCCAGCCCCTGCAAACCACCCTAGGTGGTCAGTGCTGTCTTCTGTCACAGGTAAGGAGACCAGGCCTCAGCAGTGGTCACATTCCTGAGGGCACCGTGAGCAGAGTCAGGACTCGCACGGTCTCTGACACCTTGCTGCTGAAGTGATCCAGTGACTTGGTGCCACTGCAGCAGAAAGGGCCCTTCCAGATGGGTTCTTTTTCGTGGACGCCCCACACCACCAGAGCCAGGTTGGGGGAAATCATTGACAGTCTGAGGACCCAAGGTATGTGCTTAGGATCTCATGTGCACAAAATGTCGCAGACAGGACGGAGCGGGGTGAAGAGCAGGCTCGGTCCTCCGGAAGCCTAACCAGCCTTTTCTCAGGAGGAAGCCACATGAGTCAGAAATGAGGTTTCAGCAGCAGCTCCTCCACCACCAGCCTTCCAGCAAATCATTGCACCTTAGCCGTTGAATGGGAATGATCCCCAGCCCTCAGATGTGCTGACGACACTGGTGACCCAGACTTTGCATGGGCACACAGCAGGTGCTCAGTGTGTGCTCACAGAGCCCAGTGAAAATGTGGGTGTGGGCAAGAGCTGTCGTCTTCCTGAGTCAGGAACCAGACTAGGCTAAAGATTCTTCTGTTTTTTTTCTTTTTTTAAATTGACGTGTAGTTGACTTACAATGTGCCAATCTCTACTATACAACAAAATGGCTGATTATACACACACACACACACATATATATACACATTCTCCTTTTAATATCCTTTTCTGTTACGGTTTATCCCAGGAGATTGGATAATTCCCTGTACTATCGAGTAACACCTTGTTGTTTATCCATCCTGTATATAATAGTTTACATCTGCTAATCCCACACTCCTAGTCCTTCCCTCCCCCACCCTCCCCCCGTCGCGGCAACCACAAGTCTGATCTCTATGTCTGTGTGTCTGTTTCTGTTTTGTAGAGAGCTTCATCTGTGCCGTGTTTCAGATTCCACATAGAAATGATATCATAAGGTATTTGTCTTTCTCTTTCCTTCTTTACTTAGTGTGATAATCTGTAGTTGCAGCCACGTTGCCGCAAATGGTGTTATTTCATTCTTTTTGTGTCTGAGTTGTATTCCATTATGTATGTGTACCACATCCTCTTTAGTCATCCGTTGATGGACATTTAATTTGTAAGAATTCTTAATCTGGAGATCTGGAAGTCTATGGATGCCTGAAATTGTATGTAGAATTCTGTATTTTTGTATATTCATAATTAATAATAGATTAACATATTTCATGCTTACTGTTTGGTAGGTTCTGCATATATTATCTCATTTATTCTTCTCAATAACCATGTGGAAGTAAGTACTATCATTATCTCATCTTATATGTATTCATTTTGAGGCTCCTATACCTATGAACGGCTAAGCCTGGTCTGTGACTCCGTGCAACACCATTGTGCCAATTGCTCTGACATTTTTCTGGAAGACAGAAAGATTCTGAAGGCACCTGTGATACAGAGAAGCCTGGATGAACAGAGAAGAAACCTGAGTAGGTTTGCTCTACCCCAGTGAAGGGCCTGGGTTAGGAGTGCCCCCTCAGGGTAAAGTTATTTTCTGTGTTGCTTTGCTTTCTTGCTTCCTTGTTAGAGGCACGAAGGCACCAATGTGTTGGATTTGCAGAGCTCTTGGAATAACCCCTGCTTCTGGGAAGGGTGGCAACAGGAGGCTCTGCCTTGCAGTCTTTCAGGCTGCAGCTTCACACGTCTCATGGCTCCCACACCCCAGAGGGAGCATTGTCCTGCTGATGTCTTGAGAATGTGGCGGCTCTGTGTTTGGAGTCATCCAGGGCACTGCGATGGTGAGCTGCCCTCACAGAAGGCCCCTTCCAGGTACCCAGTCTGGATGAGATGCCCCCAAGCAGAGAGCAGAAGAGAGGAGAAAGACAGGTGTCAGAGAGCAAGGGCAAGACAAGACCTAGGTCCCCCAGCCTATGCTGGTAACTCAGGCTAAATAGATCTGCACTTTGAGGGTAACATTGCTGCATAGAAAATGATGTATGGGGTCCCTTAGATAAAGACTTTAGGGACAAACCTCTCCGAGCTTGGAGCTAGGAGATCCTTTTGCTTCCTATTTAGCTGGTCTGCACTCTTCGATTAGATAAGGAATGCTTCATTTTCTACTGTTTCCTTTTTGCCCGCTGTAGGAAAGCTCCCCTAATGTTCACTTGCTATGCTTTCCTCTGCTACGGTTTCTTAATGAGATTCTTACTCCACCTCACCCAAACTCTGCTTTTGTAATTTTAGTGTTCTGTGCCCCAATGTGTGTTGTAAACTGCCTTGAGTCTGTTTTGGAAAAGAAATGAGATGTGGAAAAAGTGCTAATTACGTGGTGCAGGAAGTCAGACTGCAGAGAAGTGGGTAGCTTCGTGGAGGAGGTGGGTCGGGGTGGGTCCATGGAGGGAGGATGGGCATTCCAGGCAGGGGTCATGGCCCAAGGGGAGGTACAGAGGCCACTGGCACTTACTGGCAACTTTTACCTAGTGAGCCTCTAGAATTCTTGGGAAATCTGCAACTGGTTAGAAATATGCTTGAAACCAGGCATAAGGAAGAGAAGGTTTTCAGCTCAAGAGTAATGTCGAGGGATTTCCCTGGTGGTCCAGTGGCTAAGACACTGCACTCCCAGTGCAGAGGACCCAGGTTCGATCCCTGGTCAGGGAACTAGATCCCACATGCCACAACTAAGAGTTTGTATGCCACAGCTAAAGATCCCACATGCCGAGATGAATATCAGAGATGCTGCAACTAAGACCTGGCACAGCCAAATAAATGAATAATAAATATTGTTTTCTGTAAAAGTAATGTCAAAAACACAGAAGAGCACAGGGGCATGTATATGTAGGCTTGAGGACCCACTGAAGCTCAACCACAGGCCACTGTTCTTCCTGCTTCCCCCAAACTCCGGATGGGTGCTTTGACCGTGAATTGGGTGATCCTTTGCTGTGGGACACAGCAGTCCCTCAGAAGAGGGAGAAACCCCTGTCTTACTGTAGCTCAGTGTTCAGTCATGTGCTTAGTGGTTGTGGGCCTGGGTTGGGGGTGATGAAGATGACCTGTCGTTAGATCTTGGCACTGACTGTAGCTCCCTTGTGTGCCTTGGGGAGACACTTCATTGTGAAGCCTCAACGAACTTACTGTAAAATGAGGATCATAGTACCTGTCTATGGCTGGGCAGAGTCAATATGAAATATAACAGCTGCCCAATAAATCGGAGAAGGCAATGGCAAGCCACTCCAGTACTTTTGCCTAGAAAATCCCATGGACAGAGGAGCCTGGTGGGCTACAGTCCATGGGTCGCTACTAGTCGGACAAGACTGAGCGACTTCACTTTCACTTTTCACTTTCACACATTGGAGAAGGAAATGGCAACCCACTCCAGTGTTCTTGCCTGGAGAGTCCCAGGGATGGCGGAGCCTGGTGGGCTGCCATCTATGGGGTCGCACAGAGTTGGACACGACTGAAGCGACTTAGCAGCAGCAGCCCAATAAATGACCCTTTTTTTCTCCCTTCCCATGGTCACTTGCTGAGGATAAAAGGACCTTACCGTAGCCACCAGGTGTATTTCAGAATGTCTGTCTTAACCCTTTCCTACTCCCCAGTGCCACCTCCACCCACCATGGCTACCACACCAAACCAGGAAAGGCTGCTTGACACTGGAGTGTTTGCCAAAACCACCTCTGGTACCTGCCCTTATTCCACAGACCACCTGTTGGCTGCTTGCAGGAACTGCCCTTCTGGAAGCCAAAATGAGAAGGAGTGCAAAAGAGCAAGAGAGGTCTGTGTGTGTCCACGGCAGGGTTACCTTGAGGTGCTGAACTAGGCTGAGTGTGCTGAGAATTTGTCGGCTCATCCTTTGAAAACCTTTCAAAATTGCCCTAAAGGAATGAGAGCGGTACCTCCCCCTTGTGGTTGGCGCAATCAAGTTCATGTATATCAGACACTTGCAGTTCAGTTCAGTCGCTCAGTTGTGTCCGACTCTCCGCGACCCCATGAATCACAGCACGCCAGGCCTCCCTGTCCATCACCAACTCCCGGAGTTCACTCAAACTCATGTCCACAGAGTTGGTGATGCCATCCAGCCATCTCATTCTCTGTCGTCCCCTTCTCCTCCCGCCCCCAACCTTTCCCAGCATCAGAGTCTTTTCCAGTGAGTCAACTCGTCACATGAGGTGGCCAAAGTATTGCAGTTTCAGCTTTAGCATCAGTCCTTCCAATGAACATCCAGGATTGATCTCCTTTAGAATGGACTGGTTGGATCTCCTTGCAGTCCAAGGGACTCTCAAGAGTCTTCTCCAACACCACAGTTCAAAAGCATCGATTCTTCGGACACTTTAGAACAGTGTTAAAGCCTGTGGTGCTCCGTATGTGTTCCCTAGCTGGCAGCTCCGCCTCAGCAATTCTACTTTGTTAAATATCCTAAGGAAATGACTAAGTATTCACAGCATTTGTATGACAGGGTAAGAATTGGAAACAACCTAAATTTCCAACAATAGGGGAGATAGGCTATGATTCATTCAAGGGATGAAATAGAATGCCATCATGAGATCATTCCAAGACAAAAAAATTTCATGATAAACTATTAAGTGAATAAACAAAGGCCATTAAACAATAAAGAATGGGTCCATTTTTTAAAGTAAACATTTGATTTGTAATAATTTTAAGTTTACAGAAAGATTCCAAAGATAGTACAGTTTCTGCGTACACTTCACCTAGCTTCTCCGAATGTTAACATCTTACATAACCATGGTACACTTGTCAAAACTAAGAGATTAACGTGGGTACATTATTAGACTCTGACTTTATTTGGTTTTCACCAGTTTTTCCACTAATGTCCTTTCTTTCTGTTCCAGGATCCAACCCAATATATTACATTGCATTTAGGGTTTTTTTGGGTTTTTTTTAAGTTTATACACACAGAAAAAGCATGGGAGGTTACAGATGAAAGTATTTTAACTGTGATCATAGCTGAGTGTTGGAACTATGGAGTTTTTAAAAAGCTTTCTTGGGTCTTCTAATTTTTCTGTGTATAATTATCGCATACTTAAAAACAGAAAACTAATGCCTTCAGGCTGAGGTGGTGTCTCTCTGGTTACTCCTAGTATGGCTGTGCTGTGTTGTGATTATTTATTCATTTGTCCCCTTTAGTCTGACCTCAAAAGGAGGGACCGTGTCTTCTTCATCTCCTTTTCCCCAATCTTGCAGCTTGGGTGGGGGCACTGAATTCTGGTTGAATGAATGAGTAAAATCAAAGAATTTTATTGCTACCAACTCTCACAACTAGTCTTAGCATTCTCTCAACTCAAGGAAACCCCAGGCTTATGTTTCTCCAGTTGCGTGACCCCTGCAGAAGTATTAGAACTGTTTTTAAAGTCTGCAGCGCCAGAGTTGACTCTAATGCCCATTACTGATTGAGTCAGTATGGGCAGAGTCATGGACTATGCCAAATAGCCAGACCTCTAGGTCAGTTGATCAGGCATTTATATGGTGTCCAAAGAAAAGACAGAGTTCTGTTGTCCAAGGGAGTGGGGTTGGATGTTAAGCAG
The DNA here is from genome assembly GCF_049115385.1 of Moschus berezovskii. Taxonomy (NCBI): domain Eukaryota; kingdom Metazoa; phylum Chordata; class Mammalia; order Artiodactyla; family Moschidae; genus Moschus; species Moschus berezovskii. Next base: position 15,461,600 of record NC_142461.1, on the reverse strand, counting down.
GTTAAATACAACATCAGAGTCAGGTCCCAAAGCAGTTGCTTAAATTCCTGATTCTTTCCACTAAACTATAAACTTGAGGAGGATAGGTCCACATCAATACTGTTTACTGTTAAATCCCTAACACCTAGCATAACACTTGATATGTAGCAAGGGCCTAATCAATATGTAGTGAAAAAAATACATCTCTTTGTAAAAGTAGTTAATAGTGTTTGAATCAGAATGATTTTAGTTGCAAATAACAGCAAACTGGCTTTGAAAAGGAAATTTGTTGGCTCATGCAGCTGAAAAGTCTAGTGTAGTGGAGCCTGGTAGGCATGATTTGATCTATTTCTCTGCTAGTCCCCTAGCTCTGTACTCTCAGGATCATCCTCAGGTTGGCTACGCTCATGACAGCAAAATGACTGCAGCAGTTCCAGATTTCACATCTATATTCTATACCAACTGGAGCCAGAAAGAGAATCTATCCAAGAATTCCCAGCAGGATTCGCTGTGGACTAAGATCATCTGTTGTTCAGTTGCTAAGTCATGTCCAACTCTGATTCCATGGACTGCAGCACACCAAGCTTCCCTGTCCTTCAGTGTCTCCTGGAGTTTGCTCAAATTCATGTCCATTGAGTCAATGATGCTATCTAACCATCTCATCCTCAACCACCCTCTTCTCCTTTTGCCTTTAATCTTTGCCAGCATCAGGGTCTTTTCCAATGAGTCAGCTCTTTGCGTTTGATTAGCTTCTTCACAAAGATCTTCTGATCATTTGTGAACTGGCCATTAGTGGGAGGGGTTATTTATTGGCTTAGCTTAGATCATGTGCTCTACCATTAGAACAAGTGCAGGAGGGAGTAGAATCAGCTTCCCTGAAACCATGTGGAACCCCAATGAAAACTGAGATTTTTGAGAAGGCAAAAGCAATCTAGGTCCTGGAGAGGTAACAAACAGGCATCTGACTCAGTTGCTGAGTTGTGTGGCTTAGACATAGGCTGCAAGAGTTAAGAGAAGGCAGTGAGTGAGGGCTGCAGCAGCAAGAGAAGGGAAACTTCACGGAGGAGGAGAGACTGAACTGAGACCTGAGATGAACGATTTAGGCAATGGGGAGTAGTGGGCTGGGGGCAGTGACGGGGAGGGAAGGACCTCTTGTGAGGACATCATGAACATTTCCATGTGCCACGCTGCATGCTAACCCCTCTTTAGGCATTATCTCAGTTAATCACCACAACAACCTGCAAGTTTAGTATCTTCATTGTCTCCATTTTACAGGTGAGAATCTGAAACCCAGAGGACACACGGTAATTGTTGACGTTGGGCCTTGGGCCCAGCCTGTCTGGCTCTGGAGCCATGATGCTAGTGAGTGAAGAGGGCCAAGGCCACCTGAGGTGTGTGTGCACTGGTGGAGTGGCCTGACCTCAGAGATCAGCACAGAGGTAGTTAAGAGTGTGAAGCGAGGCTCCAGAGTTTCATCTCCCAGCCTGTGTTTATGCTGTCTCCTCTACCTGGAATTCCCTCTCCACATCCCTCTCTAAATCCTACTCCTTCACGGTCTGAGCCCCATAGTACATTGTAACACCTAGCCCACGTGAACTGATGAGACTGTGTTCTCACTAGACTTCTGTGAGCTCCTCACAAAAACTGCACTTCACCTTTGTATTTGGCGGGGCTTGACACAGTGAACTGCCCTTTACGGTTGCCATGGTGACCTCCTTTTCTGGGGACTGGAGGGATATCAAAGACACAGATTGTTAGAGCCCTCAGCTTTACCTTATCTAATCCTCTTGCTTTATAGGAAAAGAAATAGGCCAGAGAGGTTGGGACTTTCCTAAGGAACCACTTGAGTCTAGAACCCAGGAGCCTGGGATTCCAAAACAATATGACTTGAAGAGCATTATTAGCTCTGGAGCCAGATTGAACTCAGATCCCAGTTTCTCTGTGCCAGGCTATGTGACCTGGGCAAGTCACTTAACCTCTCTTGAGCTTCATTTCCCTGAGCTGTATAGTGGGGTTATAATGGAGCCTCCTCCCAGGGCTGTTGTGAGAAATAGTTCTTTTGAGTTTCCAGCACAGAACCTGGCACATGATGATTCTGCAGGAAATGCAGGCTTTCGTTATCCAAGTTATGGTCTGTGAGACACAGTGACACCAGCCCCGCCCAGAAGGGCCTTCAGAATCCTTCTGTCCTCTTCCACATCCCAGTCCACACATCTTCCTTTCAGAACAGCTGAGAGACCAAAAGGAAGTCGCTGTGATGACTTTGGGGTGGGGGTGGGCCAGAGTCCCCTCCTTTGAGATACTGGCTTGGGCTAATATGACTCCCTTGTAGGTCAGAACCCTATCCGTTGCTGCCCCGCTGGCTTGAGGCCACCAAGGCCGGGCCCTGAGACTCCCTGCTTCTGCCTCAGGCTGGCACAGGTGTGGAGCTGCAGTGTGGTCCCTCGCATGCTCTGTGCCAGACCAGGAGAGCAGCAGGAATAACAGATAGCCCTGGGCACACACCCAGAATGCAAGATCCTTTGTCTCTGGGGTGGAGGTGCTCCCAGGGCCGGATGGCACAATCACACGACTGGGCCCCCCTATCCAAAAGATGTACTAAGTCATCCCCTTTTGGGAGCTGCCACCCCACCCCTTCTCCTGCTCACATGAGCCCCTGAGTCCCCACCTTCTGCATCTCCCTGGCTGGGGATGGTGGACAGGTCGCTTTAGTCCTGGGTGCTTCAGCTTCCTCCTCTGTACTATGGAGACGGTGATGCCCTCTTCAGAATTAAACAGAGTCCCATATGTGAGCGTGTCCCATGCTAGGTCTTCACAAGCAGGTGCTCAATATGTGCTTCTCCCCTCCTCACTCAGCTGTGCCATTGTCCGGGCAGCAGGGATCAGAACTGAGGTATGATGCCTTTGAAAGTTCGCCAAGCCCTGACCACAGCTGTCTGAATGATACCTTCTGTTCCCACTGGATGGACTCCCAACACCTGGGCTTGGTCCTGGTTCTGTCCCTTACTCGTTCCATTCCGTCGCTCAGTCGTGTCCAACTCTCTGCAACCCCATGGACTGTAGCCTACCAGGCTTCTCCGTCCATGGGATTCTCCAGGCAAGAATACTGGAGTGGGTTACCATTTCCTTCTCCAGGGGATCTTCCCAACCCAGGGATCGAACCCGGGTCTCCCGCATTGGAGGCAGATGCTTTAACCTCTGAGCCACCAGGTCCCTTACTAGGCAGCTTTTATTAATATGTATCATTCACATTCTATGGGCCTCGGTTTCCTCATCTTCAAAATAAACACATTTATTGATTTGATATATTTACTCTTTATACTGGGCTCTGGGCACCAAGAAACAAATAAGATTGCTTGCCTTCAAGGACCTCCCGGTCTGGTAGAGGAGACAGATGTAAAATCAGAGACACGTGGAGGGAGCAGTAAGTGCACAGCAGGGGGTGACCAGTTTAGCTTAGGTGGATCTGGGAAGACCGCAGAGGAAGGGACATCTGAGCCACACCTTGAAAAATGAGTTGAAATTTGCCAGACAGACATCGGGGACAGGTTTAGTGTCAAATGTGTTTTATTAATTGGGCTGCCTGGCCCTGCTAGCTCCTACCTCAGCCCACCTTGCTCACAGAGGAAACAGAGAAATGCGCTAGAAACTCATCTCCAGGCCAAGAGCTTCTAGAACAAGGGGCAAGGGAGGCATAGCCACCTGCAGGGCAAAATCTAGACTCACCAGCCCGCCACACAGAGGCCCATTCACCTTCATATCCCCCTTGTATTTTACACTCTGGCACAACAGAACTCTTAAAGGTTCCTGAGATAACATAGTCCTGTCTCTTCTCCCTGAGTCCCCTCCCTCGCCACACCACCTGGCAACCTCCAGTTCATCTCCTGGAAACGTGATTGGACCCACAAGCCACCTGGACACCTTTTTATTTATAAATACGAGGACTCAGCCTACCTCCGCAAATGACTGAGGATCCTTCAAAGACAAAAAGTAGGTCTACCCAGTGTCCAACATAGGATTGACCCAGGGCTGCATTTCTGGGTAGATGGTTCAAAGTCCACTTCTTCAGTCAACACTGGGCTTCTGCCTCTGGGCTGCTGACGCTGAGCAGGGCATAGAGGATGCAAGAAGCACAGGGAACCGTCCAGGGAGAAACACACGTTAACAGGTAATTATAGCGCTGGGTGATATGGTGGGAAAACAAGTGAGAGCAATTATAGGTTTCCCCTGATATCTGAAATCGGGGCGTTCCACTGCAACCTTTCGTAAGCCAAAATGGCATAAGGCAAAGAAGCAGTTATCTCAGAACACAAGGATGCACAAAATAGGGCACAGGTGCTCCCAGACACGGCTGAAAGCTATGGCAACTTGATGCTGAGACGCTGAGTGGCATTCCCGGGAAAGGAGCTTCGCCGTGCCGCCCTCACTGCTCTGCTCTGGGTGCCCGCTGCCCCACAGCTGGTTGCAGAACAAACGCTGAATGCTGTTTTTGCTTTTTGCCTTGTTTTGTAAAAGTGAAAATCCCCTTCAGATTCCTCTTGGTTAGCAAAATCAGGTACTAATGTGGGTCTTCTGTAAACACAAACTGGTGGAAAGCAAACTTTTGAAAAGCAGGGGATACCTGTAACTTTGGGTGTACCGGAGAAGACTTGCATGAAGAACATGAAGTGGGCCTTGAAAGCAAAGCAGGAGTTTTCTGGGTGGTGAGAGAAGGAAAAACGTATACAAGGCACAGAGGCATGAAAAAGCACAGCATGCTCCAGGGACAGTAAAGTATTTCTTATGGCTGGAGCCTGAGAGGAATGGCTAGTGGCCGGCGGTGGGATGGGAGGGATGAATACGGGAGATGAGGCTAGGAAGGCAGGCAGGGGCCAAGGAGCAGCAGACCTCACCCTCCTGTCAAGGAGTTTAGACACATACACATCCTGGAGCCCGTTACTGAAGATCTTCAAACAGGAACAGAGTGACATGGTCAGTTTGAGGGATTCTACTTTTTAGGCCCCACAGTGAGGCATTTGAGATCTTCATTCCCTGACTAGGGATCAAACCCGGGCCCCCTGCACTGACAGCGTGGAGTCTTAACCACTAGGCCCCAGCCAGGGAAGTCCCAATTTGCGTTTTAATGTAGAGGGGAGAGGGGATACAGAAGCCCCAAGAGGAAGCTTCTCTGTTAGTCCAGGGTTTCGGACCACTAAATGCTGTTAACACTCAGCCATCACTCTGTTCAGCTCCATTCTAATTACCTTATACAAATCCCATTCTCCCAGGACCCTCTTTCAAAGACTGAAAAACTGAGGTGTAAAGAAGTTAAGTACCTTGCTTTACTTGGGAAGTGGTGAAGCCTGGATTTGCACCTTGGTGGCACACGTCAGGGCCTGTGCTTTCAGTTTCTGTGCTATATGGGTTCTCACTAGCATCACAGCAATAATAATAATGCTATGCTAATGAGGTTTGCCGAGTGCATATTCAACTTTGGACTGTTACCTCAGGTTTAATCAAGTTCTAATCAGGGCGACAAGGAGGATACTGTCCAGCTGGAAGGCCATCCCCAGAGCCCAGAGTCCAGCGGAGACACTGCTCCAGGCCTTGCTGTATCCAAGCCACTCAGAGGGAAGTGACCTGGCCACCTCCCCAAACTGCTGACAGTGACCTTTGGCAGAGGCATCCAGAGCCTCGTGCTGCAGTTGGCCGACAGCCCAGCCAGAACGGCTGAGCCAGTGTGGCCTGGGCAGCTGCAGGGCCTGGGCCCCAGGGGCCTCCAGACATCCTGGCTTAAAGCCAGGACACTGTGCAAGGCTGCTAGAGCCCATAGCTTGGGACCCAGCATTAGGAGCCCCAGCTTGGTCACTGATGTGCTATGGAATCTTGGGCAAATCCCTACCCCTCCATGGGCCTCAGTTTACTAGAAGGTGAATGAGTAAAACTTGCCCCTGTCCTTTTCCTTCCTTCCTTATGTGGCCTGTGATGGGCAGGGTACTGGGAGTACCACAGAGTCATCTCCTGCCAGGAAAGCTGACCCTCACGTTACTTAGGATCTCTCCTTAGTGCCAGGCCCTGTGCTCTGTGCTGAGACCACAAAGCAGGGTTGAGCTGACTCCTGCCTCCAAGCAATTCCCAGTTAGTTGTGGGATTGGGGGACAGACAGTAAAATCAATTGCAGCCCAGTGTGGTAGGTACTGTATTGCACAGAGAAGGATACCTAAGGGGGTCGGTGGAGCTCCAAGGAGGGAGCAGCTGACTCTGCCTGCAGTAACCTGGAGGGCCTCCAAATAGGAAGAACAGGGAACTGCACTGTCTTGCATCTTCCAGGTCGAGAAGAGAGTGGGGTGCGTTCCTGTTGAGGCAACAACCTGTGCAAAGGCCTGGAGGCAGAAAAGACTGGTCTGTTGAGGAAAAGGTGAGCATCATGTGGCAGGTGGTAGGGAGGAGCATGTGTATGTGTTCAAGGAAATGGGGCAGAAGGGGCAGGTGGGAGGCAGCATGGGGCTGCACTGAGTCCCAAGCTGCCAAGACGCAGCTGAAGGCTCTTCAGCTAGAAGGAGCAGAGCCCACACACAGGCCTCATGGGCAGCTGGGAGGTAGCCTCTGGAGCCCCAGGTGGCTGGTTCCTCCTCCCTTCCAAGGCCAAAAGTCATCCTGCCCTCTGTCAGGGCATTCCATCCCCTCCAATCTCAGACAAAGCCCTTCACAGAGCAGTCCAATTATCTCAAGCACCTCATCCTTGGGAGCTTCATCCTCTTCTAGGTTTCTCTGGCAGTCCAGTGAGGCAGCTGAGGCTCAAAGCCACCAGGTGAGGCAGAAACAGTTTTAAGCACCTGTGGGTCAGTCCCCATGTTAACCTCTGGAGAAGGGGCCAGACAGGATGCCTGCAAGGAGCTCACAGTCTGGCTGGGAGAACAAATGCTAAACGGCGGAGCATGCTGATAATTAATTATTTACTGTTGGTTTGGTTGTTTAGAAAAACACATCAGCCATAAAAAAAGAATGAAAATAATGCCATTTCTAGCAACAAGGATGGACCTAGAAATTGCCATACTAAGTGAATTAAGTCAGAGAAAGACAACTATCATATAAAATCCACTGAGACATAGAATCTTTAAAATGATGCAAATGAGCTTATTTACAAAACAGAAGTTGAGTCACAGATGTAGAAAACAAATCTGTGGTTACCAGAGGGGAAAGGAAGGGAGGGATAAATTGGGACGTCAGGATTGACATACACACACTACTATATACAGAGTAGATAACTAAAAACCTACTGAATAGCACAGGGAACTCTCTTCAATATTCCGTAGTGACCTATATGGGAACAGAACTTTTTTAAAAAAGTAGATATACCTGTATGTATAACTGACTCATTTTGCTATACAGCAGAAACTAACTCAATATTGTAAAGCAACCATAATCCAATTTTAAAAATTAATTCAAGGGTGGGATGGGAAGGGGGTGGAAGGCTCGAGAGGAAGTGGATATATATAATTATGACTGATTTGAGTTGTCATATGGCAGAAATCAACACAATATTGTAAAGCAATTATCCTCTGATTAAAAAAACATAGTGAAAAAAAATTTTGCAACAAAAAATAATAAAATTAATTCAAAATTTAAAAAATAATAAAAGAAAAATACATGTAGCTAGAGAACTTTATAATAGGGAGCTGACCTCTCCGGGCAGACAGAAAAGGCATTCCCAAGGAGGTAATATTGTAGTCTGAGCCTGAGGATGCAGAGTTGCTGGCTTACTCATTGAAACAGGAGTGGAGAGAATGTTCAGTTCAGTTCTGTCGCTCAGTCGTGTCCGACTCTTTGCGACCCCATGGACTGTGGCCTACCAGGCTTCTCCGTCCATGGGATTCTCCAGGCAAGAATACTGGAGTGGGTTACCATTTCCTTCTCCAGGGGATCTTCCCGACCCAGGGATCGAACCCGGGTCTCCCGCATTGGAGGCAGACGCTTTAACCTCTGAGCCACCAGGAGAGAATGTTACCAAGTCCCAAATGACTTGTCCCAGGTCCTCTGTTCACAAAGGGGATTTGACTCCAGGTTCACTGCCTCACAGTCCTCCTCCCAACAGGATTTTTCTCAAATTATTCAGATGTCACCAGTAAAGAATTTCCATATCTTTGATCTTGCTGGATCCTCCCTGAGGTAGGGCCCAGCTGCCCATTTAGAGGCAAGCTGAAACTTAGGAAGTCCAAGTGACTCACCCAAGTCCACACAGCGAGTCAGATCTAGGGCAAGAACCCACATGTCTGGGCTCTGAGATACCTGATGAAATCATGGAGGAAATTCGATGCTGTCTTTCCCAGCTTTGCCTTGGACCAGACCATCCCTGGAATGACAGACACCCAAGGGGCTTTCCTGGAAAACAACTTCCTTGAGGGACATGAGAGCTGCTAAGAAATATTTTCAGCTCTGGGGCAGCCCCATGCTAAGCCCATTTTCCTAGGCTCTGCGTGCCCAGGAACCTCCCTTACTGGTAGCCCTGAGCTCAGAGCAAACACTTGGACCATGATTCTTCCTGCCTTTGATGTTTCAAACAGAACTGCTGCTGAATGAAATGGAGTGTAAGCAAGGGCTGGACAGGCCTCTAGGGCATGCAGGCACCACCTTCAGAAAGACCTATAAACTGTACGAAGCTCTAAGCCCTGGAGCACAGGGCCCTCAAGCCCTGAAGAGGGATGAGTATCTTTGAATCCCAAGGGGATATCATCCCCATTCAGGGGCCTGTGGGTCCCAGTGGGAAGACCTTTAGACCATTACAGATGGATCTTTTGGGGGTTTTAATGAGGAGTATTTGAATACTGTGGACCCTGGTGACGGGGTTCAAACAATAACAGATCACTTGTCAGAATCATGGTAACAGTTGATGTGTTTGCGTATATTTGCTGTGTATCTATGGAGCTGCTTCAGTTCTTTTCATCCCCAGAGCATGCACTCCTTGATGGTCTTATGCTCCACACTGGCCCTCAGAGCTTCATCTTATGGAGCCAAAGAAACTGAAGAGGGAGAAATTAAATCCAAATCCCCTTAGAGAAGGACACATCTGGAATCAGACCTTATCCTGTCCTGGGGCCTCCATCTGCCCTTGTACCCTCCCCCTACCACCACCACCCAGCTGGCCCTGCCTTTCCACCTCCTGCTGAGCAGCAGGCCTTAGAAGCCAAATAACCAGCCCCTACTCCCTACTCCTTTCTGAAAAAGCCTTGTCTGGGGAGGTGGGATGAACTGGAGACCTTCATCCTGACTCTGCCTCCTTCCCAGCTTTACTAGGAGTTTAAGTGAAATCGTGGGTCTGGGACCTCCCTGGTGGTCCAGTGGCTAAGAAGCTGCATTCCCGACACAGGGGGCCTGGGTCCAATCCCTGGTCAGGGAACTAGATCCCACATGCCGCAACTAAAGATCCTGCATGCTGCAACGAAGACCCAACACAGCCAAATAAATAAGTAAAATCATGGATCTGAAAGTACTTGGTGAACTGAAAAACGTTGAACTGACACAAACAAGGGGAAAACACTCTGGTACAGAGATGAGTGATTTAGCATCATGCCTCTGAGGGGCTCACAGTCTGGGTAGACAGACACTCAGACTAACATGGCACGGTTAGTGTGATGGCCACAGGGTGTGCCGGGCGCTGTGAGGGTACAGACAACTCCTGAGGGAGAAAGAGAAGGTCTTGAGAGGAGGACACCTTGGAGATGGGCCCTGAGGGAGGTGCGAGAGTTTACCAAGTAGACAGAAGATGTGCATTTCAAAGGCAGGAACAGCTGGTGCACAGGCAGGGGGCCTAGAGAGGGAATGGCATCCAGCTAGAGCCAGAGTCAGTCAGGGATGGGCAAATGAGTCTTAGCAAGGCAGTCAGTTCAGTTCAGTTCAATGGCTCAGTCGTGTCTGACTCTTTGTGACCCCATGAATCACAGCACACCAGGCCTCCCTGTCCATCACCAACTCCCGGAGTTTACCCAAACTCATGTCCATCGAGTCGGTGATGCCATCCAGCCATCTCATCCTCTGTCGTCCCCTTCTCCTCCTGCCCCCAATCCCTCCCAGCATCAGGGTCTTTTCCAATGAGTCAACTCTTCGCATGAAGTGGCCAAAGTATTGGAGTTTCAGCTTCAGCATCCGTCCTTCCAATGAACACCCAGGACTGATCTCCTTTAGGATGGACTGGTTGGATCTCCTTGCAGTCCAAGGGAGTCACAGCAGAGGACAAAGAGTGCTGAAAGGCTTAACAAGAAGATTTGGAGTTCTTTTCAGTAAATAACAGAACTTCTAAAGTAGGGAAGTGGTACTTAAGCAAGAAATGATTATTTTGATTCTTCACAAGTTTCAAAATAGAGACTTAGAGTGAGAAAGCAAATTGCTCAAAGCCTCAGTATTAGTCAGGAAAACAGAACTAATAGGAGATATGTATATTGCCACACTTATATTTTTATATGTAAATATTTATACTTATATCTATAAAAGATTTATTATAAGTGTGTGTGTATACACACACACACATATATGTGGGGCTTCCCAGGTGGTACTAGTTGTAAAGAACCCACCTGCCAATGCAGGAGATATAAAGAGATGCAGGTTCAATCCCTGGGTCGGGAAGATCCCCTGGAGGAGGGCATGGCAACCCACTCCAGAATTCTTGCCTGGAGAATCTCATGAACAGAGGAGCCTGGTGGGCTACAGTCCATGGGGTCCCAAAGAATCAGACACTTTTTTTTTTTATAAAGAATTGGCTTGTGCAGTTATGGAGGCCAGCAAGTCCCAGGATCTGTAGGGTGAATCAGCAAACTGGAGGCCCAGGAGAGCTGATGGTTTAATTCTAATCCAAGTCTGGAGCTATCTGGACACCCTGTGATTCAGTCAAATTGGCACATAAAACTATCACAGCCTCGCAGCTAAATAGTAGTAGGGCTCAGGTTCGATCCCAGGACTATCTGACTTGAGAACCCATTGCCACAGCAGCCAGAGCCAGGGCTCTCCTTTCCCAGCTTGATCTCCAGCCTCGTGCCAGCTGGAAAGAAGCAACCAGTTACCAACCAGGTCAGGCCATGGGCCAGCCAGAGATAACCAAGCGGGGCTTGGGGAAGGACTAAACAACAGCTTCTCTGTTTTAGGTAAGGCTTTACAAAGGGTTCTACACCCTCTTGGGCAACTAGGTGAGGCCAAGGGGGCTGGGACTCCAAAGGAACTGGCCAGCAGGAGCAGGACCTCCTCTGCTCTCATCAGATGTCTAAACAGCTGTGCCTCTGTCTCCCTTCCCATCCCCTGCTCCCTGACCTAGAGAGTCATTGCTTTCAAGATTGTTGGAACTGGAAAAGCCCCCAATCTTCCCTTCTTCAAATCAGTTCCACACCATTATGCAGATGGCAAAACAGATCCAACGGGCTTCCCCACTGAGCCAATTCAGTTCTTGTCAACCCATGTTTATAGGTCTCACTGTGTTCTACCGTGTAGGGGCTCAGATGGTAAAGGAATAGAAGAGGCAAGTCCAAGAGAGTGGTTACGTGACTCTCTCCCCACCAGCCTGGAACCCCTAAGGAATAAAGATGGACCCACCTCTGTGCCTCCAAAGTGAGCACAGGGCCTAACATAGAAAAGGTGTGTGTGCCGGCTATTCAATAATGTCCCGACATGTTCCACAAGGTCCTGGGGTACCTATGAGAGACACAGAAAACAGAATCTTCATGGGTTGGGGCTAGTATAAAAGTGGGCAGTGAGAGAAAAGAAGTTGAGGATAAAACACGACAGGTTCCAGGCTTCAGCTCCTGGGTACATGGGGGTATCCTTCCCTAATTTGAAGGACAGCTAGAAGAAGTGCAAATCTAAAGGGAAGATGACCAGCACAGCAGGGACCCTGAAATTATGAGTAAAGGTCTGGAGAAGGAAAAGTAAAAGGTTTGTTTGGGGAAGGCAGCTGGTATGTCTTGGAGAGCAGGAAGAATTAGGTGTGAGTGGTAGGAGGTTTGGAATGGAGGCTAAGATTGGTCCTTGATTCCTTTCTGGCAGTGGAGAGCCACTGCAGGTCTGTAACAGATCCTCAGAGAGATGATTCCAGAAGTCACTTCCAGGGCCTTCCCTGGTGGTCCAGTGGCTAAGACTCCAGGCTCCCACGCAGGGCGCCTAGGTTCAATCCCTGGTCAGGAAACTAGATCCCACATGCCACAACAAAGATAAAAGATTATGCGTGCTGCAACTAAGAACCGGTACAGCCAAATATATAATTTTTTTAATTCTTAAAAAAAAAAGGTCACGCCCAGGAAGCACCATGGAAACAGCACTGCCAGATTCCTCAGGGAGTAGAGGAGATGAAACCAGACTGTGCCCACATCAGTGTCCACTTTCTTCCCTGTTCACCATATTTACCCCTCCCCACTCTGAGGGGAGGGGTAAATGCCCATTGGACCGATAAAGAAACTAAGACACAGGGAAGTGAAGTGTGTGCCTGGGGTCACAGCTGGGAAGCCCATCCCCCTCCTACCTTACAGAGAAAGAATAAGAGGCCCAGAGGGGAAGGTCCCCATTTTGCCCATGAGGAAGTAGAAACACAGGAAGGTTGGGTCTTTTCCAAGCTATTCAGTAAATAGTGATCAAGCCCTCCAAACATCCTGAGTGTTTTCTCATCTCTCCACAGAACTGGGTCTTTCTACAGTCCTCAAGCCCAGAGTTTCCAAAATACTTGTCTTGGCCACTATATCTTTGGTTCAAGATGACGCCACTGTGGAACCAGGTGCAACTTGACTCTGCATACTGAGACCCAGGGAGGGGAAACAACTTCCCGTCACCCAGAAAATCAGGGTCTAAGGTCAACGGCTATTTCCCCGGGCTGTCCCATAGAGTGGCAGGATAGAGGCTTGAGGGGTGGTGGGAGCAGCCTCTGGGTGACCGTGGGAAACGTCTCTGGGGAAAGGAAGATTCTGAGGCCCGGAGACGGCAAGGGGCTGGCCCCAAGCTCTGTCAGCTAAGACCTGCTCTTGCCCCACCTCAGCACTTGGCGAACACCAGGTACTTTCTGGCGGTGAGGAGGATGGGCCGGGCCCGCACTGACCCCACATCCCACCATGAAAGCGCACCAGGAGCGAGGGGCTTTCCACTCAGATCCCCCAGAGAAGTTGCTCCATCATCCTGTCTCACCACAACCATTTCCTTCTCTAAAAACTCCCTTCCCCACAGGCCCTGAGGCCAGCCAGGCTCTTCTCAACACAGAGGGACTAGCTTCTCAGGCTGAAGCCACGCCGGGCTCAGGAATGTCCCAGGAGGCCCTCTTAGCTCTGCCACGGCCACAGCAGAGGGTGTGTGCTGGGTTGGCCCCAGGCTGAGCCGGGCCTGAAGCTAGCCCCTCTCTGAGAGGAAGTGTCACACACTCCCACCGTTGCAAAGCCCTCACACACACAGAGCTCACTTAATCCTCACAGCTAACCCGCGGCGGCGGAACAGTTATTACCAATGGCCCTTTTCCAGGTAAGGAAAGTGAAAGCAGGAAGGAGCTCTGAGTAATAACGACTTTTCCGTCTGACTGAGCAATTTGTTCCTCCAAAGGGTCTGCTCAGTAGTGTATCAGCAGAGTATCAGGTTCTGAGTTTTGTTTAGCTTTCGCAGACTTTTTTGGAAGTTGTCTGGGAAAGAGTCAAGCCTCACCCGTGGTTTCCAAAGCGGGAGCCCCCGGGATTGGGGAAACCGGAGCAGGAAAGGAGACGACTTAGCGAAGTTCACACACGGCAAGTGAACTAACTGGCTGGGGTCAGACTTGGCGGCGGCCGGAAGCACCTACCAGGCTTGTACCCTGACACCCGGGCTGCCGCCTGCGGCCTCCCATTCCTGAGGCCTCAGCTTGCTTCTCCGTCCTTCCGGAGTTCACGCCTCCGGTGGGGCCGCAGACTGTGGCAGCCGGGTGTGCTGAAACCCGTCGATCTCTGTGGGTGGAAAGATTCCGACCCCACCCGCTTTGGGCGCCGGCAGCTTATCTAGCCCCCGCTGGCCTCCCTGACAACTTCCAGCCCTGCCCCCGCCCCGCTCCCTATACGCCAAGCACCTGAGACTTGAAAGGCAGCCCAGCGGTGCGACAGGTGCAAGGGGCGGGGCCAGCCCGAAGCTCTGCCCCTTTACCTGCGGAGGCCCCCCTTGGGAGGAGAAAGGTTCGCTCCCCCTAGAAGAAAGAAGGTCTGGCTGGTAGGTGTCGCCAGCAGTTACTGACTCATAAACTCATCCATTCTTTCATTCAACCTCCCTGATGTTTATTCATGCACTTCCTCGGCAAATTCTTAACCCCAGAACCTTCTAATTCTTTCACTAGACTCTTCCGGACAGCCAAACTGGGTCACGCCTTTTTCTAAACCCTAGGGACACAGAAATGCACAAGGTGGACACAATCTCTGACCTGGAGGAGTTTAGTAGTGCAAGGGGCACAGCGGCGTGTGTCTGGTACTGTAAAGGATGGGCGCAAGGCAGCAAGGAAACAGTGAAGAAGCGTCATGTGTAAGAGCATCCAGGCAAGGCTACAGAGAGGAGTGGTGTCCCACCTGGATCAGGAAGGGAGCAACAACTGGCCAGGTGGAGTTAGCAATAGTAACAACCCAAATATAAGCTCTCTGTAGTCGCTTACTGTGCGCTTTGGCTTCCCTGGTGGCTCAGCGGTAAAGAATCCGCCTGCCAACGCAGAAGACACGAGTTTGATCCCTGCGTGGGGAAGATCCCCTGAAGAAGGAAATGGCCACCCACTCTAGTATTTTTGTCTGGGAGATCCAATAGACAGAGGAGCCTGGCGGGATGCAGACCGTGGGGTCGCAAAAGAGTGGGACACAACTTAGCGACTGAAACAACAACTATGTGCTTTATTTCCGTTAATCTTCACCTTTATCACAATCCTGGGAAGTAGAGATTATCACCTTCATTTTACAGATGAGAAAATTGAGGATTTAAGAGTTTAAATCAATTGTCCAAAGTGATACAACCAATAAATACAAAACCCAGAATCTGAGCCAGGTCCATTTCCGAGTTTAGACCTAGATTTAAGTTTAAAAATACAGAATGTTAAACATAAAGGCCTGGAGGCTATATCAAAAATATTAGCAATGGTAGTCTCTGGGAGATGAGTTTATATTATTATACATTTGAATTATGTATGAGATGAGATATCTATATATGTTAGAATTCACAATTTCCCTATGGTAGACTAGTTTTGCTTTCTCCGATTCTTTTTTGTTTCTCTCAAAATGGAAATTGCTTGACAGTGGTGTTTTTCCCTTGATTACAAAAATATAGGGTCATTTTTGAAAATCAGTCCATTTAAAAATAATCATTTCCAGTGATTATTTTCCCTCTGTGTTTTCCTAACTTACTGCATCAAGCATATATTACCTTTGTAATTCGAAAGCAAATGCTATTTTTAAGAAATGAATTGCACACACCAAGGACTGAGTGATCTGAACAACTAGAGCTCAGACAGTTCCTGAGAAAAAGGCTTGGGGTTTTGGTTGACCTCAGACCAGAATGAGTCATCCCAGTGAAGTAGCTGCCAAACACTGGGCAGACAAGTAGAAACCTGGGTCCCAGACTGGAGAAGGAAACCTCCCTTGCGCCTCAAGGCTGTCAGACTTTAGGTGGGCTGGAGAGCTGCCTGCAGCTGAGGAGAACCTGAGTGAACTTGAAGGACCTTGGAAAAGAGGCACCCGGGGAGAGGTCTTCACAATTCACATACAGTTGGCATGCAGGTATAGGCAGGGTGACCAAGGGGGCTTAACTTGTCTGGAGACATAGTGAGCAAGGAGAGGCTAGAAGCCCATCTCACTAATCGATCACATCAGGAGACCTCCCTAATGTTTGTAGAATAGGAGTAGGATGTGTACAATGTTTGTAGAATAGGAGTAGGAAGAGATACATCCCCAACTCAATATCTCAGAGGGAATGTGCTGAAACTATTAATAGTAAGCAATAGTGACAACAATAATGAGAATTGTCGTGTGCCAGATTCTTTATGCCTAGCACATTATATGTAATACATTGTAATATATGTAATTATATACAATATATACTATTAATTATGTTGATTATTATATATATAATACATGGTGTATTATATAATTGGAACTTCCCAGTGGCTCAGTGGTAAAAGAATCCTCCTGCAATACAGGAGACACAGGTTTGATCCCTGGGTGGGAAAGATCCCCTGGAGGAGGAAATGGCAATCCACTCCAGTATTCTTGCCTGGGAAATCCCATGGACAGAGGAGCCTGGCAGGCTACAGTCCAGAGGGTCACACAGAGTCAGACACAACTGAAGCAACTTAGCACGTACACAAGTGTGTGTGTGTGTGTATAGTTAGGCATAAAGAGCCTGGTTGGTATATATATATCAGTGGCTTTCAAATTCAATCTATACTAGACTCCTCTGGAAGGCCTCTTGCAACACAGACTGCTGGGTCCCACTCCAAGAATCTCAGATTCAGTATGTCAGGAGCAAGGCTAATTCACAGGTGATTAAATGTGGCTGGTCTGGGAACCATACTGTGAGAAACACAATATACTTTATCTTATTATTTGTCACAACCACCTTGCAGTAGAGATTCTGTTATTATCCCCGTTTTACAGATCAACAAACAAACAAAACAAAACACATCATCTGAGGTTCCTCACAGAGGTAAAATTACTGTTTACAGCTATTAAGTGGCAAAACCTAGATTTGAATATAGGCTTTTCTGACTCCAAAGTTCATGCTTAACAAAAACAATCAGTTCTTTTTTTTTTTCAATTAATTGATAAGTAGAAATCAAGATTGCATTGTTTGAAATTAACACAACATTGTAAATCAACTATACTTCAATAAAATTTTTTAAAAGATTCAATGGTTTGGTAACAAACTTATAAATTGTTCCTTGGAGTTATCAAAAACGTCAAAATTTCGATCCCCAGAAGAAACTGGACAGGAGTTACCAATGTTTCAGAGGTGCAGAAAGAGCAATGCCTTGAGGGAGGAAGAGGGACTTTGGATATACCTTGTCCAAGTTTTCTCAGTTCTTACAGCTTCAGGATCTTGTGCTGTGGGCTCTCTGCTAGAGCAGTTTTTCTTTCTTTTCTTAGGATGCAATATACCAAATGTGCATTGACCATCTTGTTCAATCGAGCAGGGTAGGCTGAATGATGGCCACCAATGATATCAGGTCCTAATCCCCAGAAGCTATGAATGTTACCTTATATGGCAAAAGGAATTTTACAGATGTGTTTATATCAAGAATCTTAGACCTAAACAAACATTTCTCCAAAGAGGACATACAGATGGCCAATAAACACATGAAAAAATGTTCAACATCACTCATTATTAGAGAAATGCAAATCAAAACTACAATGAGATATCACCTCACACTCTTCAGAATGGCCATCATCAAAAAAAAAAAAAAAATCTACAAACAATAAATGCTGAGAGGATGGGGAAAAAAAGGGAACCCTCTTGTCCTGTTGGTGGGAATGTAAACTGATACAGCCACTATGGAGAACACTATGGTGATTCTTTAAAAACCTAGGAATAAAACTATCATATGATTCAGCAATCCCACTACTGGGCATATAACCTAAGAAAATCATAATTCAAAAAGACACATTATTACTTAGGAATAAATCTACCTAAAGAAACAAAAGAACTATATATAGAAAACTATAAAACACTGATGAAAAAAATCAAAGATGACACAAATAGATGGAGAAATATACTGTGTTCATGGATTGGAAGAATAATATAGTGAAAATGGGTATACTACCCAAAGAAATCTACAGATTCAATGCAATCCCTATCAAGTTACCAATGGTATTTTTCACAGAACTAGAATAAATAATTTCACAATGTGTATGGAAATATAAAAAACCTCAAATAGCCAAAGCAATCTTGAGAAAGAAGACTGGAACTGGAGGAATCAACCTGCCTGACTTCAGACTATACTATAAAGCTACAGTCATCAAGACAGTATGGTACTGACACAAAGACAGAAATATAGACCGATGGAACAAAATAGAAAGCCCAGAGATAAATCCACGCACCTATGGACACCTTATCTTTGACAAAGGAGGCAAGAATATACAATGGAGAAAAGACAATCTCTTTAACAAGTGGTGCTGGGAAAACTGGTCAACCACCTGTAAAAGAATAAAATTAGAACACTTTCTAACACCACACACAAAAATAAACTCAGAATGGATTAGAGATCTAAATGTAAGACCAGAAACTATAAAACACCTAAAGGAAAACATAGGCAAAACACGCTCTGACATAAATCACAGCAAGATCTTCTATGACCCACCTCCCAGAGTAATGGAAATAAAAGAAAAACAAATGGGACCTAATTAAACTTAAAAACTTTTGCACAATGAAGGAAACTATAACCAAGGTGAAAAGACAGCCTTCAGAATGGGAGAAAATAATAGCAATTGAAGCAACTGACAAATAATTAATCTCAAAAATATACAAGCAGCTCATGCAGATCAATACCAGAAAAAAAAATGACCCAATCAAAAAATGGGCCAAAAACTAAACAGACATTTCTCCAAAGAAAACATATAGATGGCTAACAAACACATGAAAAGATGCTCAACATCACTCATTATCATGAAATGCAAATCAAAACCACAATGAGGTAGCATCTCATGCCAGTCAGAATGACTGTGATGAAAAAGTCTACAAATAATAAATGCTGGAGAGGGTGTGGAGAAAAGGGAACCCTCTTATACTGTTGGTGGGAATGCAAACTAGTACAGCCACTATGGAGAACAGTGTGGAGATTCCTTAAAAAACTGGAAATAAAACTGCCATATGACCCAGCAATCCCACTGCTGGGCATACACACCGAGGAAACCAGAATTGAAAGAGACACGTGTACCCCAATGTTCATCACAGCACTGTTTACAATAGTTAGGACATGGAAGCAACCTAGATGTCCATCGGCAGATGAATGGGTAAGAAAGCTGTGGTACATATACACAATGGAATATTACTCAGCTGTTAAAAAGAATGCATTTGCATCAGTTCTAATGAGGTGGATGAAACTGGAGCCTATTATACAGAATGAAGTAAGTCAGAAAGAAAAACACCAATACAGTATATTAACACATATATATGGAATTTAGAAAGATGGTAACGACAACCCTATACATGAGACATCAAAAGAGACACAGATATAAAGAACAGACTTTTGGACTCCATGGCATGATTTGAAAGAATAGCATTGAAACGTGTATTACCATAAGTGAAATAGATGACCAGTCCAAGTTCGATGCATGAAACAGGGCACTCAAAGCCAGTGCACTGGGACAACCCAGAGGGATGGGGTGGGGAGGGAGGTGGGAGCAGTGTTTGGGATGGGGGAAACATGTCCACCCATAGCTGATTCACGTCAGTGTAAGGCAAAAACCACCACAGTATTGTAAAGTAATTAGCCTCCAATTAAAATAAATAAATAAAATTTTTTTAAAAAGACACTTATACCCCAATGTTCATGGACACACCATTTACTACAGTCAGGACACAGAAACAACCTAGCTATCCATCAATAGATGAATGGGTAAAGAAGTTGTGATACATATATACAATAGAATATTAATCTGCCATAAAAAGGAATGAATTTGAGTCAGTGGATGAGTCGTGAGGTAGATGAACCTACAGCCTGTTATTACAGAGTGAGGCAAATCAGAAAGAAAAAAACAAATATTGTGTATTAACACGTATGTATGGAATCTAGGAAGATGGTACCCATGAATCTATTTTCAGGGCAGGGACAGAGACACAGACATAGAGAACAGACTTGTGGACACAGCAGGAAAGGAGAGGGTGGGATGAACTGAGAGAGCAGCATTGAAATATACGCATTACCATGTGTAAAACAGACAGCCAATGGGAAGCTGCTGTATAAAACAGAGAGCTCAGCCTGGTGCTCTGTGACAACCTAGAGGGCTGGGAGGTAGGAGGGAGGTTCAAGAGGGAAGGGACATATGCATACTGATGGCTAATTCCCGTTGTTGTATGGCAGAAACCAACACAACATTGTAAAGCAATTATCCTCAAATTAAAAATAAATTCTTATAAAAGAAAATTAAAATGGGGAGATCATCCTGGGTTATCACAGTGGGCCTATACAGTCACAAGGATCCTCACAGGAGAGAAGGCAAGCACAGAGAAAGAGACTGGAAGATGAGATGCTGCTGGTTTTGAAGATGGAGGAAAGGCCACAAGCCGAGGAATGCAGCTCTAGCTTGACTGAAAAAGCAAGGAACCAGATTCTTCCCCAAAGCCTCCAGAAGAAATGCAAGCCCTGTCAATACCTTGATTTTAGCCCCTGCGAGACTCTTTTTGGACTTCTGACCTCCAACTATAAGATAAAAATATTGTCTTAGACCACTAAATTTATGGTAATGTGTTACAGAAACTACAGGAAACTGTAATGAAATTAAGTGCTCCAAATAGAAAACTGCCTCTGGTTGTCACAGAAATGTGTGAGTCAATAAACATGCACACATCCGAACTCACACTCACCTGGTTTCTGCCTTGTGCATGTAGAGGAGCAGGTGCAGATGGGTGCCTCAATGGCTTCCGACCTCAAAGAGTGAGAGTAGCTGTAGCCATCTGGACCCACACAGACCACTTCTGGTCTTTCTTCCAGTAAGTAAGAAAGCAAAGGTGATTCATTCCCTCAATAAACATTTACTGAGTACCTGCTCTGTGCCCGGTTTAATCCTGGATATGGGTATGAGAGATGAGGCAATCAAATCCTCGTGGGCTTCCGGTCCAGGGGTGGGGCACAGAAATGCAATACTCTTTCACGTTTGTAATTATAGTGTGGGTGTCTCAGAAGGAGGCTCAATTCAAAAGTCAGCACCCAGGTGGAAAGCATATATCATTCACAATTACATTTGAAAACCCTTAAATTACCTATACTGCACAATAATTTTTTTTTAAACTGATGAAGTCGATTGCCTGATTGTTCTTTTTTCCCCCAGGAATGGCAGCTTTATTTATTTATTTTTGACCGTGCCATGTGTCATCCAGGATGGTTCCCTGACTAAGAATCTCACTCAGGCCTCCACCATGAAAGCACCATAAACTAACCACTAGGCCACCAAAGAACTCCCCACAGTAATTCTTTTGTATGCTTAGATCTGAGAACTCAGCCGAAGGGAGTGACTAAAGGAAAGGCTGTCTTAAGATATCTGCACGTTGAAGCCACTCTGCCTTTAAGAAAAAGACCCTGTCTCTAAGGGGTGAATTGAGATTGGGCAGAGAATTTGGGAGTGCTCCTGGCAGCTGCAGGGTGATTCCAATCTGTCTTTATATTAAGCATCTATCATCTTAGTGAATGTTCAAAGATTAGTTTGTTTTTATAAGGATAATACAAATTCTGAGTTGCATCTTGGGAGGTCAGTTGGAGGATGAAACTGAAGTCAAAGTGTTAGTTGCTTAGTTGTGTCCAACTCTTTGCAACCCCATGGAATGTAGCCCGCCAGGCTCCTCTGTCCATGGGATTCTCCAGGCAAGAATACTGGAGTGGGTTGCCATTCCCTTCTCCAGGGAATCTTCCTGACCCAGGGATCAAACCCTGGTCTTCTGCACTGCACTGCAGGCAGATTCTTTATCATCTGAGCCACCAGGGAAGCCTGATGGAGGGAGGGTAAGTTGATGTTTTAAATGTGCTTTGGATATGAATCTACAGGGCAAACTGTGGTCAGCATTATTATGGAAAAGAGCTGAACCCATGAGAATCTATGGTGGGGAAGCATGGGGTCCCACAGAGGTCTTCCCAGAGGAAGTGACATTGAACTGATACCTACCAGGTCAGGTGGACAGGTGAACATTAACCAGGCAATACCGCTAACTGGGAGAATATTCCAAACACACCAAAGTACCTCAGATGTGCCTAGAGTTGAGACCTCCTCTGTAGACAGTGACACCCACAGTCTTTTGCTGCCCAAAGAAACTCTGGGACTTGCTGTCCTAACACTGAGACTTTTAGGGATCCTTGTCTGTGAACCCTAGGCAATGTTCCACTTCGGAGGAACTGCTGCAGACTTCTTAAGACTAGGGATTTCTTGCTCACGCATGGGGCACTGTTTGTTTTCTGGAACCGTGTGGTGAGGCTCTGCAGGGAGTGGTCCTAGAATCTGTCCTGACATTAACTCACCGAGTGATCTTGGGCCAGTCACTTCTCTCTGGATCTTGACTGGTCCATCTGTAAAGTGGGTTGAGCCCTCCTCTGGGATTGTGGAGAAATAGCACCCTACAGTGGTTTGAAGCCCCAGGCTGTGGCACTAGCTCTGAATGGGAGTCCTGACTCCACTATTTACTGGGACCTGGGGCAAGTCATTTTACCTCTCTGAGGCTCCATTTCCTCATCTGTAAAACAGGGGCCTTTGTTCCCATCCCTCTGGATTGTACGAGGATTAAGTGAGATCAGGGACATAAAGCATTTGTTGCCCTTGCAGCTGCAGTCATTTTTATGGTTGTGAAATGGAATGAGTTAACTCTGCTGATTTCTGCAGAATGCACCACCCTCAGGGTTTACCACCAGTGCAATCTCGGCAAACAGCGTCAGAAGGTCCTCTGATGGGTATTCAGGGAAACACCCAGAACTGGGTAGCTGCATTTGGCAGGAACAGAGGAAACTCCCCATGGGGAAAGTTATGATGGGTGGGTGGTGGCTGCACTAACTTGTGAGTACAAAGATGATTCCCAGACGGAGCTGTAGGAGTGGGCCTGGGATGGAGTCTGGGTGGCCTGAAATAGCTCAGGGTGGGAAAGGAAATGTCTCTCGGCCTCAGCTGGTAACCAGGGCCAGGACAGCTGGGACAGAATGGGCAGGAGGAGGACTGAGTCTTCACTCACCAATGACCAGCTCCTGAGCCTCTGGTCCCACCCCACTTTGATTCTGACCATCTGGTGTCTACTCATATTGCAGCTTAGACAGTCTGACTGTGCTTTATACGAAAGATAGGAAACTGAGTCCCTGAAAAGGACAGGGACTTGCCCAAGATCACACAGCAAATCAGAACTAGAATTGATGTCTCTCGGTTTCAGATCCAAGAATCTCTGACTGCATCAGGCAGCCTTCTTGACTCGGTCAAGTGAGTGTGTAGTTGGTGGTTGCCTGGCAACTGCAGCAGTCCCACATGTTTTCTATCTCCACACTTCCATGGGAATCAGGCCACCCAGTGACTGGGCTCAGACCTCAGAGAGAAGTCTATAGCTTACGGGACAGTTGGCAAGAAGGTTTCTCTTTCTGAAGCACTGACCAGGGCAAGGCACAGGCAGTTCCCTTCCGGGTTCTAGCAGTCCTCCCAGGCATTGCAGACTTGTCTGTCTTTCCAGCTCAGGGACAGACTCCCACGATGCCTTCCCTATAGGCAGAGCTGAGCTGTGGGCTGTCAGCACACACAGCAGCAAGTGATGGAGAGGAAAAGCCAGCTGGGGCCTTTTCATCACCACTGGGAGGCATCTTAGGGGAGTGCCTCACTGGCTAAGTGACCCTAGTCAGGTCACTCCACCTCTCTGAATTGGTTTCTTCATCTGTAAAATGGGGTTCATCGTATCTGTCTCTCACAGCTGGATAAGGAGCAAATGAAATAATGAACGTAAAGTACCAGGCCTAGAAGTGATACCTGGATCAGTTAGTTTTATTAATTGTAAACAAGTCCACTCTAGGTCATCTAGCAGAAAAGGACCAGAGAATCAAGCTGGGAGGCTACATGGCTAAGAAACAACATCCCCAGAATGCAAGCACACGGTGCAGGGTGGGCAGTGTGCATGGGGGGATGCTCTTCAGGCTCACTTCCCTGACACCCCTATTTAACACTGCACCCTCCTTCTTCCTCAGCATTCCCCGACCCCCTCACCCTGCTTAGCCTTTATCATTTTCTGACATAATTTACTGACTATGGTTACAAGTTGTCTGCTTTCCCTTGTAAGCACTGTGAGAGCACGGATCTTTTGTTTTGTTCACTGAACAAAGTATGGCACATAGTAGGTGTTCAAAAATATTTATTGAATGAATGTCAGTAAGGTCCCTGAGGTCACAGCTGGGGAGCAGCATGACTGTGGTTAGAATCCGATTTTATTTGACCCCAAAGCGATAGAATCTTCTTCCTAGGACTGTTATGAGGCTCAAATGAGTTCACTTGTGTTAGCCACTTAGTGCCTGGTATAAAGGTCTTTGTACCATAAACATGGGCCGTCATTATCATCACCATCATCATCATCATTGTTACCATCATTATTATTGAGGGGGGCTCCCTCTTCTCTCCTCCTGGGCTCATTTTTCTAAACTCCATAATAGTTCATCCAGCGATCTGGGGTATGACTTCAAGCCTGGGCAGACACACTGACCTGACCCTCAGGAAGGAAAAATACAGGTGCCTCTGAACAGCCCTGCTGGCAGAAAGCCCTGCCTCCCCCTTCAGACCCCCATTCCCCCAACCCCCAACCCCCCACCCCCACCAGACCCAATCCTCTATGTGGCCCCGCCTATATTGTAACTGACCTGAAATTGTTCTCTCACTGCTGCGAACAACACAGACTTCCTGTGTTTTGAGAAAGGGGAAGTCCAACAATTTACCTTGAGTCACTTGTTTCAAGAAGGAAGCCCTTGCAGTTGGCAGAAGGTGGCAGAAGGAGGAAGGGTGCCCAAAGAGGGAAAGGAGGATTCTAGGAGTGCCACCACTTTGTGACTCTATGCTGAGCAAGTCTCCTCTCTGGCCTTTTCTCATTTGGAAAACAGGACAGTGATCTTTATCTCACCCACCCCTCTGCATTGTACTAGTATCAGTTGGTGTGTGTGAAGAGCTGGGAATATGTAAACATTGTGCAACTGGAAGGTCTCAGAATGGCCCCCGAGTCCAGAAGTTAAAAATACCCTGATCTGGATTCAAATCCTGCCTCCATCACTTTCTAGCTGTGTGTTCCTGGACAAGTAATGGAACCTCTCTGAGTCTTAGTTTCTTTTTCTAGGAAATCGGCTTTTGGTTTCCTCAGCTGTGAAATAACAGCTTATCTCCTAAAGTGGTTTTGAAGGTTAACTGAGAATCGCACGTCAAGGCTGGGAAAGACCTGGGCACAGAGCAAGCCCTCAGGAATGGTGCCCTTAATCCTCGGTGACCTCTCACTTCCTCACCTCTCCCGTGTGTTACCTTGTCCAGTCCCTGCTGTACTCAGGACAAATCCCCTTCTGAGACTGCTTCTCATAGACCTTCCCCCTCACCTGTGAGGCCACAGATAATTGTGAAAATAGTTTTACTGCTTACAAAAGTAGTAAATCCATGCTAGGAAAAAACTTTAAGCAAATAAGTAAGAAGAAGAAAATAGAGATTACACATAACTTCACCACCGAGATAATCACTATTGATTGGCTGACTTTCCTTTCTGATTTCTTTTTAATGAATGTGTAACAGGATGTTAAATGCAAGTTCCCTGTCATTTTGGCAGAGGTAACAAATGCCGTGAACCATGGACCACCCAGGCAGGGCAAGCCTGAAGGATGGAGAAACCGGTTCTACCAGCAGTACCCCATCACCCACCTCATGAGAGGTTGTGTGTCTGTGAGACAGAGACAGAAACCGAGATGAAGGGCGAGGAGAGGCTGGTTAGGAGGGATTTCTTTTGGAGAGGATTGCTGGTTGTCCTTTGGTCCCCACTGCAAAACCCCTCCTCCCGAGAGAGGTGGTAGACTTGAAGGGAACAACCTAGTGAGTCTGAGATGTACCTGGGGTCCGCGGACCAAAGAGAATGGCAAATATAAAGCAATGGCACTCTCTTCTATTGTTTAGAGGAGCTACTGACTGAAACTGCCCACCCTGGCCAGACACCAGAGTAACCGCTTGCATGAGCAATCTTAAATAGGAGGTCCTGGGAAGCAATGTGGAACTAACACGCTACCACCCGCCGGGAGAATTCAGGAAAGGTCAAAAGGAGAGAAGACTCCAGTTCATATCGCCTGCCAACTTCCCAGAACCCTTCTCACTGGGATCCATCTTGGCTGAGTGATGCATATGCCACTAGGAAGGACCCTGAATCAGAGTGATGGGCCAGAGACAACCCAGGCACTAGCCTAATTACCATGAAACTCGAGACTTCAAACCATGCGGCGGAGTAGTCCTCCTGGATTCCCTTGCCCTACTGCTCTCCGCCTGGGCACCCCTTTCCAATAAAGTCTCCTGCATTGTCAGCACATGTGTCTCCTCGGACAATTCATTTCTGAGTATTAGACAAGAGCCCACTTTCGCATCCTGGAAGGGGTCCCCCTTGCAACTCTATCACTCACACTTCACCCAACACAGAGCTTATCAGCCTGAATTTTTAAATATCCACTGAGTTGTCTGCCTCCCAGCTTGTCCTTGAAAAGACTTTCAGATAGTCTAGGCCTTGTATCCCCTAGCATTTAGTTGATGTTTGATAAATGTGCTGGTGAATCAGAAGACTGAAGAAGCTGTTCCATCGAAAGCAGAAAGAACAAGGGTTTTAGACCCACACAGATCTAAGTTCAAATCCTGCCTCTGCCACTCTGTAGCTGTGTTCTCTTTGGGGAAGTCACATCATATCTCTTACCTCATTTTTTTCCACTTGTAAAATAAGAATAATTTGAGTATCTGTTCTGCAGAGTTTCAAATGAAATGAAATCAAGCAGTGGCACATATACGTGTTCCAGCAACGATGAATGAATGAAGACACTGTAGTCTTGGAAACTGCACAGTGCCTGGGCCTCCTAAGAATTCCTCTTTGAACTGATACAGTTCTGGAATTTCTGGATTTTTTTTTTTTTCTGAATAGTCTCGTTTTCTATCAGAACTATTTCTGGATAGCTTCTTTCCCTGCTCCTTTTTCCATCATCATCATCATGTCATCATTATCATCAGCTGCTCGTTGTATGGAAATTCCATGACTTGGTCTCATGTAAATCTCACAATAAACCTGTGAGATCTATAATCCCCATTCCACAGGCAAGAAAACAGAGGCCTAGAGAGGGTGAATCACTTCCTTAAGAGCACGAACACCTTAGACTTGAGGGCGTTGCTTTTGGTCTTCCTTAAACTAATTGATTTAATGTGTACTCAACACCCCCTCTGTGTGTCAGGCACTTAAAATCACTGGCTTGGCTCCTGTCCCCTTATAGATGAATGAGTAGGACAGACACACAAATTAAAACAATAATTATAACTCTGCATAGTAAGTGCTGTCCAGAAAAACCCCAAAGAAAATGATGATTTCTTCTGCTGAGGGCAATCGGCTGGAGAGCAGGTCCAGCCTACTATTTTCTATCTCTGTGACTTTGGGCAACTCACTTCACCTCTCTGGGCTTTAATTTCTTCATCAGTAAAATGAAGATTATGATAATATCTCATACAGTCACTGTGAGGATTGTAGAGATAATGTATAGATGTGCACAATGTCTGGCGCAAGTAACCACTTAGTAAATGATAGCTGGTTGTTTATTACTGTAACCTAGATGTCAGCCAGGGATCTCCTGACCCCTTGAGATCATGGGATGAATCCAAGTACCTATTCCAAAACCCTCTCCAAGATTACTGCAAATTCCTGGGAGGCTTTATATCTCGTGGTCCAGCTACTGATTCAGCCTGTGCTGTCTTTGGTCAGCACTATACCAAAACAGATGGAAAACTTGGCCCCTTCAGCCATTTTCACGAACACTCCAGTTGAGGCAGCCTCAGTGAGTACAGGAGATTTTTTGAAGATCTGCAGGGATAGGAGACAGAGGAAGAGACCACATCATAGTTATATCAACAAAAGACCTCAGGGTGGACTTCCCTGGTGGGCCAGTGGCTAATACTTCACAATCACAATGCAGGGGGCCTGGTTCAATCCTTGGTCAGGAAACTAAATCCTCCATGCTGAAACTAAGACCCAGCACAGCCAAGGCTGTGGTGGGGCCTCACTGCATCACTAGGGCTTTCTCTAGTTGCAGTGAGAGAGGCTACTCTTCATGGCAGTGTGTGGGCTTCTCATAGCAGTGGCTTCTCCTGTTGCAGAGCACAGGCTCTAGGTGCATAGGCTTCAGTAGTTGCAGCACACAGGCTCAGTAGTTTCAGCTCACAGGCTCTAGAACACAGGCTCAGTAACTGTGGCACACAGGCTTTGTTGCTCCATGGCATGTGGGATCTTCTCAGACTAGGGATTGAACCAGTGTCCCTTGCATTGCAAGGTGGATTCTTAATCACTGGACCAACACTAGTGCCCAAATAAATGGTTTTTAAGAAATGATTAAAAAAAAAGATCTTGGGGTGAACTATTAATACACTGGTTCCCAAGACAGCCTCAACATCTCTTCTGCTTTCCTCCACACTATTCCTCAGCTGTGGCCAACTCCTATCTCCTGGTCATGGGTATCTGCCGTACGGAGCTCCGAAGAAAGCTCCAATTTCCCTTCCAGGCATTACCCCACTGTGTGAAGCCTTAGGAGTTGGGGAGTTGAATTCCCCTTCTGTCTTCAGGTCACCCCTCACCCCACCCTTTGCAACTCCAAGTCCCTCCCTGCAGGGCTCCCCCTGGCCCTCATGCGGCCCCCATGAGAATGGGAGGAAATGTTTGCTATCATTCACAGCGGTTGATGCTGGTGGGTGGGTGCCCCAGGCTGGCTTCCTGCTGTCTCACTTCTACCTCCCACAATCCTTACTCCTACTCTTGGTTCCTGCCCATTTCCCAAACTCAGTCCTCCAGTTTCTGGTAGATTCTCTGAGTCCTCAGTAGCTTAAAACTTCTAGAATCATTTTAGGAATAAATTCAAATCCAAGTCCTCTTCTTCATTGCCTCCACAACAGCTGCCTCTGAGAGCTTCAAGATCACACCTTCTTAAAGAGTTTTTCAAAGTATTTTCCCAGCGAAAGGCATCCTCTTTCCTAAAGAGAAGAGGTCACACACTGAGGTCTATGAGCTGCATCTGGTCCACGGGATGTTTCAGTTCAGTTCAGTTCAGTCGCTCAGTCATGTCCAACTCTTTGCGACCCCATGAATCACAGCACGCCAGGCCTCCCTGTCCATCACCAACTCCCAGAGTTCACTCAAATTCATGTCCATCAGTCGGTGATGCCATCCAGCCACCTCATTCTCTGTCATCCCCTTCTCCTCCCGCCCCCAATCACTCCCAGCATCAGAGTCTTTTCCAGTGAGTCAACTCGTCGCATGAGGTGGCCAAAGTATTGGAGTTTCAGCTTTAGCATCAGTCCTTCCAATGAACACCCAGGATTGATCTCCTTTAGAATGGACTGGTTGGATCTCCTTGCAGTCCAAGGGACTCTCAAGAGTCTTCTCCAATAACACAGTTCAAAAGCATCAATTCTTCGGCAATCAGCCTTCTTCACAGTCCAACGGGATGTTTAAAAAACATTAAATCAATATTTTAAAAGTGAGCGATTACACATAAAAATCTGGGTTTGTGGTTTTTCCTGCAAACTCATAATATCTGGCATCATAGGATCCACAGTCCCCCCAAGGAATGTGTTGGCCTCAGTGGAGAGCTGGGTCCCTGCCCTCTAGGCATAAGATTTTCTTATGCCTCTGCCCACTGGCCCTGTTTCTCTTGCTTAACCCTATATAGTCTTTCAACTCTGATCTTTGTTGAGACATTTCAGCACCAGTTCCCATCCTCCATCAAATTATAATAAAGTTCGGTTCAGTTCAGTTGCTCAGTCGTGTCCGACTCTTTGCACTCCACGCACTGCAGCATGCCAGCCCTCCCTGTCCATCAGCAACTCCCGGAGTCTACTCAAACTCATGTCCATCGCATCAGTAATGCCATCCAACCATCTCATCCTCTGTCGTCCCCTTCTCCTCCCACTTTCAATCTTTCCCAGCATCAGGGTCTTTTCTAATGAGTTGGTTCTTTGCATCAGGTGGTCAAAGTATTAGGAGTTTCAGTTTCAGCTTCAGCATCAGTCCTTCCAATGAATATTCAGGACTTATTTCCTTTAGGATGGACTGGTTGGATCTCCTTGCAGTCCAAGGGCCTCTCAAGAGTCTTCTCCAACATAATAAAGTTGGGTCTTGTAAATGTGCTATGTTCGCAAGGGGCACCCTAGGCACAAGGTACAGCAAGAGTAGTTACTTGAGTATGTAAGTGATGGCTGTACCTGAAAGGGCAGGAGATCCAGAGGGACTGAGTCTCTAATGCAAGGGGTCCGTGGGACTGGAAAGGGTTAACCTGGGCTTGGCTATGAGGGGCCTTAACGCTCCCAGGACGAGTTGACTCACTGGAAAAGACTGATGCTGGGAAAGGTTGGGGGCGGGAGGAGAAGGGGACGACAGAGAATGAGATGGCTGGATGGCATCACCGACTCTGCGGACAGGAGTTTGAGTGAACTCCGGGAGTTGGTGATGGACAGGGAGGCCTGGCGTGCTGTGATTCATGGGGTCGCGGAGAGTCGGACTCGACTGAGCGACTGAACTGAACTGAACTGAAAGGGTTCTTGGGAGCCAGTGTAGGGTTTAAAGCTGGGGGACACAACATAAGGTGTGTGACTGGGAAACTAGTGGGGCAGGATAGATTGGGCCCCTCCTGTTCCCCGCTGTTCTGCAGGAAGCCCAGCGAGAGCCTGAGGCAGTGGTCCAGATGGGCCAGGGATGCTGCGGCCGGCCTGCGTGGCTGCAGTGGCGGTGATGGCTGGGAGGGATTCCCGAGGCAGCCTTGCTGGGGAGTGGGTACGCTTGACCTTGAAGGGAAAAAATTGCGTGCGCTGTGGGCTGCAGCTTGCTCGCCTCCCCGGCCCTCCCCCGCGCCGCAGCGGACTGCGGCGGAATCCCCGCGGCTGGCGGGAGCTCACGCCCGCGCGGCTGCGGCACGCGGAGGTGGGGGCGGGATGGCCGGGGTGGCACCATGGCGGGGATGCCCGTCTTCCCTGGAAGGCGAGGAGGGGAGGAGATGAGGAGGCGAGTCACGTGGTGCCGCCACCAGGCACAGTCCGATTGGCGGGTCCTGCAGCGGAGCCAGCCGCGCGGTTCGGGTTTCCAGGCACGGAGCAGCCCCCTCCCCTCCTTAGGGCGCCAGGGGATGCGCTGGCCCCTCGCGGAGGAGGGTGGCGCGGCGATCCTGCTCTCTCCGTTGGATGTAACGCAGTCCACTCCTTGGCTGCTTGCCGCGGTCTTCACTGCAGCTTGGGAGGTCTGATTATTGTTTCCGTGAGCACATCCTTTGTCTGCTTATCTTCTGCCTTCTGCCCCTCTTAGAACCACCATGCTAGCTGGAGGCCAGCTCTCTTTGGGCTGGCTGAGGCGGGTTTCTTTCCCTTGCCACAATTTTTCAGTTTGGAGCAAATCAGTAACCTGGCTAGACGTGGGAAGATTAAAACAAACCCCACAGACACGTCCAGCCCCACACGTCCAAACCGACACTTTTCTCTTTCCAAACTAAGCCTTCTTTTTGTCATCTGTTTCAGCCATCCAATCTATGATAAAAACCTACTAAATGTACCTCCAAAATAGCTCTTAAAATTCAGTATCTAGTATTTTTCCTTGGCATTTATCTTGATTTGTAACTGTGTTTATTTGTGATTGTCTTTGTACGTGTTCCCCCACCAGACTGTGTAAGCTCCATGAGAACCGGGACCTTGTCTATTTTGTTCATTGCTGCATCACCAGCACAGTACCAGGCACGTGGTAGGTGATTAATAAGTGTTAATGGAATGAACAGATCCTTAGCAAGCACCGCGCTAGTTATTAGGTGTGAAAAAGAGGCTCAGATTTTAAGATGAAACACACAGAGAGTTCCCTGGTGATCCAGTGGCTAAGAATCTGAGCTCCCAATGCAGAGGGCCGGGGTTTGATCCATGGCCAGGGAACTAGATCCCACATGCTGCAACTCAAGATCCCTCGTGCCACAAGGAAGATCCCTCATGCTGCAACTAAAACCCAGCACAGTCAAACAAATATTTTTTAAAAGATGAAACATAAAGCTCTAACCTCAAGAAGTCATCTATCCAACAAACATGCCCTAAGACCTTTTCTACACCAAGGGCTGGGGGGAACTGGTGCACAAGATAAGTAAGACTGCATTTCTACCTTCCCCCTACATCTTGGGTCTGGGGGAGAACCACACATGACCAACTTAAGACAGTAAGACTCTGGTACTAGGGAGTCACGTGTGGTGGTACTTACCGATCTCTAGAGTCAGAAGAAATGGCAACCCACTCCAGTGTTCTTGCCTGGAGAATCCCAGGGACGGGGGAGCCTGGTGGGCTTCCGTCTGTGGGGTCACACAGAGTCGGACACGACTGAAGTGACTTAGCAGCAGCAGCAGCAGCAGAGTCAGAAGAGCCCAGGATTTGAAATCTGATGTTCTAACTTCCCAGACCAGTTTTGCTGCCTTCTGGATGTGAGACCACAAGTCTCTTCTCTCTCTGAGGCTCTATCTCCTCATCTTAAAAATGGGGATAACAATGGGACATCCCTGTCAGTCCAGTGGGTAAGACTTCACCATCCAATGCAGGGGGTGTGGGTTCAACCCAGGGTCTCCGGAGCTAAGATCCCACATATCTCATGGCCAAAAATCAAAACATAAAACAGAAGCAATACTGTAACAAATTTGATAAAGACCTTAAAATAGTCCACGTTAAAAAAAAAAAAAAACTTTAAAAATATATGGGTAACAATATCATCTCAAAGGGCTGAGAGACATGAAAGCATCAAGTGTCAGGTTTTATGACAATGTTGGGTGTAGGTGGGTGACCATAATTTTTAGTTTGCCTGGAACAGATTGATTGACACCTGTTGAGCTGAAGTAATTGATGATAGCATTCCCTTTCATTCTCAAATGGGGCTTCTTCCCTCATAGCTCAGCTGGTAAAGAATCCACATGCAATGCGAGAGACCTGGGTTGGGAAGATCCCCTGGAGAAGGGAAAGGCTACCCACTCCAGTATTCTGGCCTGGAGAATTCTGTGGACATAGGAGCCTGGCAGGCTACAGTCCATGGGGTCACAAAGAGTTGAACATGACTGAGCCACTTTCACTTTCATTTTTCACTTTTCATTCTCAAAAGTGTCGTGGGTTTGGACAGTAAATCACATGGTCATCCTAGTACGGTTTGATTGACACTGGAGTTATCTACATCATGCCCTGGGGACATGAGAGGAGGTATGTCTGAAAGTAGAAAGGAGGGTGATGACCATGAAAATGAACCTGAAAGCATGCATGGGATTACAAGCAGAGGGATTAGCATTTGCAAAGAAGCAAGATGCATGGAAGGAGATGCAGCTGGTTGTGGGAACTCTAGAAAGTTTTGAGGAAGGGTTGACACAAGCTTTCTTGCCCACAACTCCATTAGACTCTTCATCTGCATGACCCTAGTGCTTGGCAAACAGCCTTCCACAAAGTATGTATAATAAATGTTTACTGAGTGAGTGACCAGATGAGTCCTTCTCTCCCTGTCATCTCCCTAGTCACTGCTCCCCTTGTATGAAGTGGAAACAGAGGAAAAAGTGACAGGAATTGCTTTAGTCCCTTGCTTCAAGGGTGATGGATTCAGGAAACAAAACCCAGAAGAAATGGGGTCATAGCAAAGTCCAGTGATATTTATGAGAGGTCACTTTTCTGCCAAAGCACCGGTGGTGGCAGCTTTGAGCTGAGGCACGGTTTGTTTGAGAACCAGAGCCAAGACAAGCAAGCATTTGGTTGGTTGAGCTTTTCAGCAAGCTATTCAATAATTCTGACAGTTGTTTCTGTCAGCTGCACAGGAGGAAGCATCTCAAAGCCAGCTGGGTCTGGCTGGAATCAGAGGTCCCCAGGTCCTTCAGCACACTCTAACCCAAGGAACAGAGCAGCCTTCTCCCCCATCTTTCATCCCTACAACAGGCGCACATCTCCTCCAAGCAACTGCTCAGGACATTGGTCACCAAGAACAGAGTCAATGATGATTATGGGGAACTGTGGCTGAGATAATGTCACTTACTATTATAAATAGTCCATGCTTCCCCCCTACATTTCTCAGCCTCCTTTGCAATTAAATTGAGGCTGTGTCACAAGTTCTAATAGTCTATGAGTGAAAGTAACATATTTCATTTCCAGGCTGAAGTATTTAATTGCTGGTGCACAACCCTCCTGCTTCCCAGGTGGCGCAGTGGTAAAGAATCTGCCTGCCAATGCAGGAGACACAAGAGATGCAGGTTCGATCCTTGGGTTGGGAAGATCCCCTGGAGTAGGAAATGGCAACCCACTCCAGTATTCTTGCCTGGAAAAGCTCATGGACAGAGGAGCCAGGTGGGCTACAGTCCACAGGGTCGCAAAGTGTTGGACATGGCTACGGTCCATGGGGTCACAAAGTGTTGGACATGGCTACAATCCATGGGGTCACAAAGTGTTGGACATGACTGAACACGTGTGTGTACACACACACACACAAACACACACACCCTCCAGCTCTCTTTCCCCTATTGAGGTCATCCTTAAGACCTTGGGTTGAGGTGGTAGAGCCCAGGAAGAAAGTGCCATTGACCTCTCTGAGTGACCGGGAGAGTGCCTTGCCCCATAGGCAGGCTTTGTATGAGTGGGAGAAATACACCAATGTGTTAAAGCATTGATATATTCGGGTTGTTATCACAGCAGAGCCCAGCATACTTTGACATGTATACAGAAATCAATTGTTGTTTTAGTCATCTGGCATCAAATCTCCTTTCTCCTTGAAGAGGAACATTTCTCCTCCTACGGACCTCTTTGGTATTGCTAAATCCAGTGATCACTTCTCTGTTCTTATCGGCTTTTATTTCTCAGTGGGATTTATCATAATTGACCACTCCCCCTGGAAGCATTTTATCGAGGTGTCTGTGACATCATGCCAGCTTGAGTTTTCTCCCGTGTCACAGCCCCTGCTTCTCAGTTTCTTTAGCTGGCTCTTCCACTGTTTTACTTCAAAAGTTTGAAGTTTGCCAGGGTTTATTTCTAGGGACCTTTCTCACGGTTTTAAATACCACCCATGAAAGACAGCTGGTTATCTTTTAGTACAGTTTCTACCAATCTTTATTAATAACAGAGCATCCATTTTTAGGGACACATTGTGCCCAGTTAAAAAGCTACATATCCCAGTATGGCCATGTGACTATGCTTTGGCTAATGATATGTAAGCAGAAATGTGCCGGGTTTTCAAGGCAGTCTTCTTAAAAGGAAAAGAGTGTACCTTTGTTCTCTTTTCCCTCCCCACTGTCTGGAATGTGGACCATAATGAGTCGACCTTAGATTAGAAACCAATAGATGAGAATGGCAGAGCAGCCTTGAACTTTTATGAATTATTTCTCATGAAGAGCGAAATTTCTATCATAAGCCTTTTTTTTTCTTTTGTTATTTGAAACTGAATCTAATCCTACCTGATATTTTCCCATTGCTGTTAAAGCGGCTTGCTTGTCTCCCCTTTGTAAGGCTGACTCCGTATCTTCCCTCAGTCAGAGCAGTGGGGGAATCAGCAGAAGAAAGGCACTTCCAGGCCCCCCTCCAAATGCTGGGCATCAGTCCACGATTTGTAATAACCAAACTACCAGAAAGTTAGAATGGGCGGTGGACCTAGGAATAGTTTAGTAGCTCACATAAAGTACTGAATGCTAGATTGAGGGATTTGGATTTTATTTTGTAAACCTCTAGCAGATAGGAAGACCCTGTCTGTTTCACCTAGTAATGCCTCCATTTAATAGAAGCTCAATTAATATATTCTTTATTAATTACTGCTTAATAAAAAAACAACAAAAGATGTGTTGGAAGGTAGACCAGTTGGGAATCACTGTCTGATTTCCCCTCATCGGCTTTTTACAGATGGAGTAACTGAAATATCATTTGCTGGAAGCAGCAATCGGCACAACCTCGAGGAAAGGCAAACCGAAAACTCCGCCGCAGGTTCGTTGCGGCTAGGGGCGATGATATTGACGGAAGAGACCAAGTAAACTACTTGAGTTACTGTCTTCTCAAGATGGCGGCCCTGGAATCACCTGGCCTCCGAGGAGACGGAGCTCCGCCCCAGCACGCTCCACCCCCTCGGCCCCGCCCAGCGCCCCCCCTCCGGCATGGGCGGTGCGGGTTGTGAGGTGTCTCCGCGAAGCGCCTGCGCAGTGGGCATCGGCGCGCGGGGCGGAGGCTTTATAACCGCTTCGTCGTTACTGCTTGGTTTCTATCTCTGGGAGGGCGGCTGAGGCGGCCGCGGCCGGGGCGCCGGCTGAGGGGGCGCTGAGGCGGGAGCTGTGGTGGCGCTGGGCGCCCCTCGCCCCTCGGCCTTTGGGGACCATGGGCTCTGAGAAAGACTCCGAGTCGCCGCGCTCTACATCCCTACACGCGGCTGCGCCCGACCCCAAGTGCCGCAGC
Organism: Moschus berezovskii; assembly: GCF_049115385.1. Classification (NCBI taxonomy): domain Eukaryota; kingdom Metazoa; phylum Chordata; class Mammalia; order Artiodactyla; family Moschidae; genus Moschus; species Moschus berezovskii. The sequence continues at coordinate 15,425,322 of NC_142461.1, read as the reverse complement.
GGCGGCCGGCGCCGGCGCCTCACCTTCCACAGCGTCTTCTCCTCCTCGGCCCGCGGCCGCCGCGCCCGAGCCAAGCCGCAGGCCGAGCCGCCGCCCCCGGCCGCGCCGCCGCCGCCCGCCCCGGCCCAAGCCTCGCCGCCCGAGGCGCTGCCCGCCGAGCCGGCCGCCGAGGCCGAGGCGGAGGCCGCGGCGACAGTGGGGCCCGGCTTAGACGATGAGGAGGCGGCGGAGGGCGGTGGCTCGGGCCCGGAGGAGGTGGAGTGCCCGCTGTGCCTGGTGCGGCTGCCGCCGGAGCGGGCCCCGCGCCTCCTCAGCTGTCCGCACCGCTCGTGCCGGGACTGCCTCCGCCACTACCTGCGCCTGGAGATCAGCGAGAGCCGGGTCCCCATCAGCTGCCCCGAGTGCAGCGAGCGTCTCAACCCGCACGACATCCGCCTGCTGCTCGCCGACCCGCCGCTCATGCACAAGTACGAGGAGTTCATGCTGCGCCGCTACCTGGCCTCGGACCCCGACTGCCGCTGGTGCCCCGCCCCGGACTGCGGGTGAGCGCGGGGGCGTGGCCCCGGGGCGGTGGCCGCGGCGGAGGGGACCTGGGGCCGAAGGCTAGACCCTGCGTGTGGCCGGCCGCGAGGGGCGGTCCTCCACGCACCATATGTGTGTGTGTGTGTCCGTGTCCTAGCGTGGAGGGAGAGGTGAGGGATGACCAGAGGGAGGGAGGCCAGGCGGCAGTTACCGCGGGCTGGTAACCGGTAACCATCGGCAAGCCCAGACGCCTGAGGTGGTCGCACCCAGTACCCAACCCCTGCCTGAGGACTTGAGGTGGGGGCCGAGCAGTGGGTAAGAAGGGAGCTGTCAAGTCAGGAGGCAGCGAGAGGCTGTTTTTGGTCCAGCGAACGCCCCTTTCCAGAGGAAGCGGGTATCTCTGAATGAGAATAGGGAGGGGATACCTGGCAAAGGACGGAATAAGAACATCTTTCTGAAGGGGCAGCGCTTTAGAGGGGTGTGTCCATCTGACTAGGGGCAAACTTCGCAGCGTTGCAGGAGAAAGTGTGCTCTTCCTGAGACCACCACTGCTGAAAGTAGGGATGCTGGTGACTGAAATGGCTCTAGCGGGAAAGGACAGCACACTGGCAGCGCTCTGGGGGCAACCTGGGCATTGTGGTGTGTCTTCTGTGCCGGCTATTGTGTGGCCACCCCTGTGGTCCTTGCACTGCTGCCTTGGGCAGGGTGTGGAGTGGACAGACCCTTTGTCCTGAGAGGCAATGGGAGCACTGAGAAGGATGCCCAGAGGTTGATAAGATTAAGAGAAAATGTGATTCCCAGTTCCTCCGATCTTGAGTTCTTGATGTTGCACTGTGTCTCTCACTGACTTTTTAAGGTCAGTGAGAAAATAGGCAGTAGATGCAGACTTAATACCACCAGATTTTGCCATCTAGAGAATTCAGTGGAAAGCCCCCCACCCCACCCCCGGCGCCTCCGGCCCCCAACCTTTACTTTTTAAAATCTGATTGTGTGTTATTGTCAGTAATAATAAGTTAATAATAACATCCCATAAATGGTTGCATGCAGGAAAGAGGGACATCAGACTGTGCCATTACCTGCTCTGTGACCTTGGCCAGATCATTTTATTCTTGTGTGTCATGTTTTGAGGGCAAAAAGAGGCTAGGGACTCCTAGTAAAAAGCTGTGTGTTCTTTTCTTTCAAAAGAACTAAGGGCTTTTAATCATAGCCTATATATCAAGGCTGTTTTATGATTTTCATGATGCTGCTATTTGTCTCCTTCAAAAGAAGCTGTCATAGAGTGTTAGGGGAGTAAGATGAGTTAATTTATTATTATTTTTCTATTCTGCCAAACTTATTTAGAATGTATATGTTATTTAAGCTCACTGAGATGAGGTTTCTAAATTACTTTGAAATGTTGTGGTCAAAGGTTGAGGTGTTTGTCTATGGTAGGTCACTTTCACTTTCAGTTATTAATAATAAGTATCAGAAAAAAACCTTGTAGGCCCTTGGAAAAGTTTGCTTTTAACTGGAGATCTGGTAGACTTCCTAGCCTTAAGAGGTTAATTTATGTGGTATTGAAGTTTTACAGACAGTATTGATTTATTTTCCAAACTAAAGGAATATTTTACTTAAGAGAACACTATTTGGTTCATTTTGGAATAGTATATTATCTCCTTTTTGAGATGTGAATTTCCTTGAATTTTAACTGAGAAATGTGGCATCACTGACGTTTATTTCTGGGAAAGTTCTCTTTTTGTTTATTTCACTGAGTCAATCTCTGTCTTTGCTCACATCAGTTAAAATGGACAGGAATTAACTTCCAATCTTGATGATAACTCTACAGCATTCCAGACTTGGAAGTTATTAAAGTATTAGGTCATTTTTATATTAGTCAAGTATTGAATTACTATCATATTATCATCCAGAGGTTTTTTTAATTAGTTAAAAATTATAACAATTTTAATGTAACTTTTAAATCTGTGGGTTTAAAGAAGGCAAAGTGTAGGGAGAACAGGCAAACTAGCATCTGAGTATCCATGTGTCAGGCATACATAATTTAATTTGATCCTTGCAACATTGTAAGATACATTTGATCTAGTTTTACAGATAAGGAAACTGAAGTTTAAATGAATTGAGTGACTTATTTAGGTTCATACAACTAGTGGGTGGTGGAACCAGGCTTGGAACACTGGTATTGATTCCAGCCAAGGCCAGTATTCTTTTCTCTCAAAGCTTTAGAAAGCACAAGCTTATCAGCATTATTGGGGATGCTACTGTTTGGGTCATTTCATCAAGTGTGGCCTACAACATTGAGAGAGCCAAAGAGGCTAGAATCTGGTTTCTTTTTTGATTCTTCTTAACTGCCTCTTCGGAGAAGGCAATGGCAAGCCACTCCAGTACTCTTGCCTGGAAAATCCCATGGATGGAGAAGCCTGGTAGGCTGCAGTCCGTGGGGTCGCTAAGGGTCAGACACGACTGAGCGACTTCACTTTCACTTTTCGCTTTCACACATTGGAGAAGGAAATGGCAACCCACTCCAGTGTTCTTGCCTGGAGAGTCCCAGGGACAGGGGAGCCTGGTGGGCTTCCGTCTATGGGGTCACACAGAGTCGGACATGACTGAAGTGACTAAGCAGCAGCAGCAGCAACTGCCTCTTACCTACTTTTATTTTTCTTGTCTGAAATAGGCCTAATCTTTTCCTTACTTGAGAGGACTAATTGATATTTTCAGAGTGTTTTGAGAATTCAGATGAAGATATTAGATAAACAGGGAGTAACTTTGTATTTCTGTCACTTCTCAAATAGGTGGGGATGTGGCCAGTGGTTTTGCCATCTCTTTCTAATGTCATGAGAAAAATAGTTGTTTTGTTTTAATTAAACTGTTGTTCTTCTGGGTAAGGTAAAAGTCATGGATGAGAACTAGAAGAGAAGCCTAAGACCCCAGTTATTTCTTCTCATACCTCGTCATCTTACTGACCACAGATCAAGTTCCTGTCAGCCAAATTTATCAAGTTCTTTACTCTGTATGTGTGTGTGTGTGTCTATTTGGCGGGGTGAAGGGAGCATATGAGTGATCTTACAGAGTTCTGATCACTAGTTTCACTGATTACTCATGAAAAAAGCACTATATGTTAAAAGATTATTTGTTTACGAATATTTTTGGAACATAGAAAAGAGCCTTGAATTTTTCTTTTCCTATACTTGAGTACAATTTTATTATATTCATAAATAAGGAAACCAATTTCTGTGGGAAAACTTTCACATTAATATTATTAACAAATGTAATTTTTCTTTTCTTTCTTTGCTGTGCATGCACAGTTTGTGGGATCTTAGTTTCCAGACCAGGGATCAAACCCCAGGCCATGGCAGTGAAAGTTGTTGAGTCTTAACCACTGGACCACCAGGCAATTCTCACCAAATATAACCTTTAAAACATGCTTTCAAATGAGATAAAATTCATTCAGAATACAGATAACTAACATTTTTATAGCCCTTTATAATCTTCAGACTGTTCAGTTCAGTTCAGTCGCTGTCGTGTCCAACTCTTTGCGACCCCATGAATCACAGCACACCAAGCCTCCCTGTCCATCACCAACTCCCAGAGTTCACTCAAACTCATGTCCATCAAGTCCGTGATGCCATCCAAACATCTCATTCTCTGTCGTCCCCTTCTCCTCCTGCCCCCAGTCCCTCCCAGCATCAGAGTCTTTTCCAGTGAGTCAACTCGTCGCATGAGGTGGCCAAAGTATTGGAGTTTCAGCTTTAACATCAGTCCTTCCAGGGAACACCCAGGACTGATCTCTTAGAATGTACTGGTTGGATCTCCTTGCAGTCCAAGAGACTCTCAAGAGTCTTCTCCAGCACCACAGTTCAAAAGCATCAATTCTTCGGCGATCCGCTTTCTTCACAGTCCAACTCTCACATCCATACATGACCACTGGAAAAACCATAGCCTTGACTAGACGGACCTTGGTTGGCAAAATAATGTCTCTGCTTTTTAATATGCTATCTAGGTTGGTCATAACTTTCCTTCCAAGGAGTAAGCGTCTTAATTTCATGGCTGCAGTCAGCATCCGCAGTGATTTTGGAACCCAAAAAAATAAAGTCTGACACTGTTTCCACTGTTTCTCCATCTATTTCCCATGAAGTGATGAGCAGATGCCATGATCTTATTTTTCTGAATTTAGCTTCAAGCCAACTTTTTCACTGTCCTCTTTCATCAAGAGGCTTTTTAGTTCCTGTTCACTTTCTCAAATAATTTCACTTTTGTTCCGTGCAGGTAGATGGTGGTAAACTCATTTGATAAAGAAGGCAGTTCAGAGTTTAAGTGTGGGACCCAGTGTCTCACAGTTGATAAATAGTACAATTGATCTACTACCCTTTAGAGTCTCTACTTAAGCACAGGGTCTTTTCAGAAACCTCCAAATCATGTAAACATGTAATGTTTTCCTCTCAAGTGCCCTGTCTTTAAACCCTTTCAGAATCTCCAGAAGATTGTTGTTGTTGTTCAGTCACTAAGTCATGTCCAATTCTTTGCGACTCCATGAATTGCACCACGCCAGGGTTCCCTGTCCTTCACTATTTCCCTGAGTTTGCTCAGACTCCAGTCCGTTGAGTCAGTGATGCTATCCAACCTTCTCATCCTCTGCCTTTTCCTCTTGCCCTCAGTCTTTCCCAGCATCAGGGTCTTTTCCATTGAGTCAACTCTTTGCATCAGATGGCCAAAATATTGGAGCTTCAGCTTCAGCACCAGTCCTTCCAATGAATATTCAGGGTTGATTTGCTTCAGGATTGATTGGTTTGATCTCGAGTCCCTCCAGCACCACATTAAATCTTCGGGGCTCAGGTTTCTTTATGGTTCAACTCTCACATCCATACATGACTACTAGAAAAACCACAGCTTTGACCTTTTTCGACTATACGCTGTCTAGGTTTGTCCTAGAAGACTTGAGGTTTGGCAAATGAGACAACAGAATATTTCCTGGCATACAGGGGGCAGATCTTCTGTACAGATGAATAGGAGATAAGACTGTCTTGACCTAAATTCTTTGTGCAGTCCCCCACTTCAGCCTCTCATTGCTGCCTTTGTCTCCTGCAGAGTTCCCCTGCATACCTGTTCCCAGAAGGTAGTATTGTCTGTTGGCTTTCCTAGACAACTGGACTGGATTATCCTAAAAACAGGAAGCTTCTGTTTGTCCCTAATACATTTATGAGAGAAGAGCAAGCTCCCTGAGCAAGACAGATTTCTCAGTCAGTGAGGGAGGATTTTTCCTTTCTGAAGCTTTCCTGAATCTTTTCTCTGAATTTAACTCTGTAGCTTCATTTTCGCACCTCTGTATCCCCCTACAACCCCACCCTCCACCATTTACATCATCTTCCAGCCCAATGTATCTTTCTCATATTTGCCAAAGTATACATTCTAAAATAGAACATTTTGTATCATTCCCCTGCTTAAAACTGCTCATACCTGACCCATAAGATGACTTCTTATGTCTTTGAGAACATATTATTTATATAATCTACCCTTATGATTTAAGAGCTTTTATGATTTCCAACCATCTTTTGATCTTATTTTCTATTTTTCAGCTACATCAGTATTTCTCAAGGTATCGGCATTATTGAAAAGAAAAATGTGTTGGGATTGAATAAGCTTGGGAAATGTTGGATTGAACAAAATAAAGCAACTTTTTATTTCTGAGCTCCTTAGACCCTTTAAACAATTCTAATATACACTGTAAATCTTGTTATGCAGGGTAAATCTTCAATCTAATGTAATTTCCCTAAACTTAGATCACCAGGAAACATGTTTGTTTTTGTTTTTTGATGACATCTTTAAAGCAGACCTGAAACTTTCGTTGTTTGTTGTTTTCTAAGCTCCTTTAACAGTTATTCTGGCCTGTCTTCTGTTAGTGTCTTGTGCTCTGAGTAAATTGAGAGCTCCTCTAGACTAAGATATCTAAGTTCCAACTTTTTCTACAACTCTGAACAAAGTCTTTCAATTAGGTCCCAGAAGAATGGGATGAGTAGTTAAATTTTTGATAAGGGAGGTAAAGAATACAAACACCACAATTTTGAGAGGAGAAACAGATAAGTGGAGGGTGGGCAAGAAGAGGACAGACGGGTAATCAGCGGTCCTTTTCAGAATCATATGGTGTTGAACCTTAGGTGAGTTCTGAGTATTGCAGAAAGGACTTAGACATGGTCCTCTTGACAGGGTGTTTGGCCTGGTGGAGGAGACAGATAGATAGTTATAAATGCAGTGTAATAGATACTGAAGAAAATACAAGTGTTCTTAGAAGATGGATGAAAGGTTTTGCATGATTGTGTCACTAAAGACTTCATGGAGGAGGTGATACCTAATCAGGGCTTGAAGCATATGAGTAGAAATTTATGGTGACTCAGACGGTAAAAGCATCTGTCTACAATGTGGGAGACCCAGGTTCGATCCCTGGGTCAGGAAGATCCCCTGGAGAAGGAAATGGCAACCCATTCCAGTACTCTTGCCTGAGAGTCCCATGGATGGAAGAGCCTGGTAGACTGCAATCCATGGGGTCGCAAAGAGTCAGACACAGCTGAGTGACTTCACTTTACTTCAAACAAAGATGAGGGTAGAGAAAATTAGCCGTCTTAAACCAGAATGTTACGAGCAAATGCATGGAGGTATGTAAATCCAGGACTAAGTCTGCAGTCTAGTTTGCTTTGCCTCTGGATGTGCAATATGGGGAGCATGATCTGGGAAGTGACTTGAGATTGATCTGAAAAGGTAGACTGGATTCAAATTGGTAGGTCTGTCTATGCCATGCAAAGTATAGATTTGAAGGACTTTTTTCTTTCTTTTTTTTTTTTTTGAAGGATTTTAAGCAAAAGAGTAACATCATGATAGATAAACTTTTGGCATTGGAATTTGAATTGGAGTAGGGAAAAAGCAGACCAGATAGTCTTGCAGTTGTCTGTTAAGAGATGACATGGTTTTGAACTAGGGCAGTAAAAAGGAAGATAGTGACAGTATGGCTCATTGTGACGACTTAGCCTGTGTCATCCACCCTTATATATGTTCAGAGTCTGTTTGTAAATGCAGTTACATGGCCTGGAACAGTGAAGTATAGACATAGGAACACATATCTTTAACTGCCAGGATTTGTTGTCATGTAATCCAATTTATACTAATGGGATTTCCACCCCCCCAGGCCAGAGTAAGTTATTGTTGTGGTCTAGCCTGTCACATTCGGAGAAGGCAATGGCAAGCCACTCCAGTACTCTTGCCTAGAAAATCCCATGGATGGAGGAGCCTGGTAGGCTGCAGTCCGTGGGGTCGCTAAGAGTCGAACACGACTGAACGACTTCACTTTCACTTTTCACTTTCATGCATTGGAGAAGGAAATGGCAACCCACTCCAGTGTTCTTGCCTGGAGAATCCCAGGGACAGGGGAGCCTGGTGGGCTTCCGTCTATGGGGTCACACAGAGTTGGATACGACTGAAGTGACTTAGCAGCAGCAGCAGCCTGTCACATTATAATGTTTCTGAAGATAGCAAATTGACAAAATTAATAAAAGTTGTATGAACTTAAGAGGGAGAAAGGATGTTTCTGTTTTCTTAGCATCATGTAATTTCCTTGACCTTACATTTAACTTCTAATTAGAAAACCTGAATGCTCTGTTGAGCTAAGAAAGCAGAGTAGGAGAGAGATTCCAATGTAGGCCAGAGAAGAGAAAGAACAGAATAGTTGTTTTTTTTTTTTTTTTTCTTTTTTTGACTACCTAGGGTAGGAGATTGCCCTATTCAGAATTTAGGAATTTACTCCTCAAAAGGACTTATACAGAATTTTAGGATTAAGTTATAGTAATTGGCATATAGAAAGCCAATAGATACATAGATAAGTTTAAAAGATTACTTTAGGGAAATATGATGGCCCAAGAGAAGAACTAGATGACCTGGGTAAAATAAAAAACCCACAGAGCAGAGGGTCTCTATATCATTCCTTCAAAACAGGTGTTTTAAGCATGAATCAGTGTGCTAGACCCTGGAGATTAAAAGATGGTTGGTATTTTTCCTTGCCTACTCTGGTTGGGAGAAGCATACATATAAACATATTTACTGTATAATGTGTTAAGTATTGTGAAGTAATTATGCACAGACAGGAAGTGGGCAACCAACTGCCTGGAGAGGTTAAGTGGATTTTATAGAAAGGATGACATTTGAGCTGGTTCTTAAACGGATTAGTATTTGCCAGGGCAGGAACTAAGGAAAGGGCATTTCAAGGCAGAAAGGAATAGAGTATGCAAAGGCCAGGAAGTAGGACAATATGTGCTGTGTATTTATACCATAACTTTTAGGGCAAGATCTCAAATGCAGTTTTAAAACATGTTTACTTGAAAGTGGCAACCACCTATACTTCCATTTTAGGGATAGAATCTAAAGTTTGGAGATTTTAATTAGCTCAGTGTCATGCAGTATGAGTCAGGGGCAAAGAGCCTAGACAAGACACCCAAAAACCGGAATGCCAAGTCTCGTGCCCTGAGTAATTCTGTGTCACAATAATAGGTTGCTGTAGGTTCATGAGTATTTGAGGTTATTTTACTTCCTTCAAAATTCCACACCCAAAATTGATATTGTCAGTCCTACCAAATGTTCTTTAAAAAAAAAAAAAGAGAGAAATCTGTTAATAAATATTACTCCCACTATGTGAAGTAGAAATGTATCATGAAATGTTCAAAGGCTTCCTGACTGGCAGTCTGTCTAATTTGTATTGTCTTGTCTGGAGTTGACTTAATACTTTTCTCTGAGATCGCCTAGTACCTTTCTTATTTAACACAAAATAGCAAGCAAATCACTTTCTTCAGGAAAGATGTTGTTTATCTTTAGTAGTTATTTTGCAACTAGGTAGGATAAATTTGCTCAGAACTCCTACAGGATATGAATCATTTGCATTTATACATTGAACTCACTTTGTTCTTTCTGAAAAGTGTTTTAATACGGCCTGTATTATGTAATATAGATGAAACCTTGTCATTGATATTTTCAGTGTCATTCTCTTTTTTTTTATTTTGGCTCCTTCAGTGTCATTCTCAAATCAACTTGCAGAATCTATGATAAGCCTGGAACTTAAGTTGCTGTCATAAATATCTAATGTACAATCAAATAAGCAAACTGTAAAACAGATCTAAGAAAATGCTATTTTTCTTTTGTTTAAGTTGTTTGAGGTCTTTGGCTATTGGAGGAGAGCATGGAAACAAGCCTGCAATCATTGACTTGTTTAAAAATTGTCTGAACTTTCACTACTGCTGTCTTCCCTTCTTCGTTTGTTTAAATTACTTTTTAAGAAAAATTCTTATTTTGAATGTGTCCACTTACTAGGGTAGCCTGTGCATTTAGTTGAGATTTTTAGAGTTAGAAGGGATAATAGTTGTAAATACATTGGATTGTTTGTAGGAAAATAATTCTTGGTAAATAAACATGATTTGTAAGAAATGTACTTAATGCTGGTTGGTGCTGATAGATTCTGAATTGTGTTTCATAACTAAGAATATGTATCAGAAGGGATTAGGAGGAAATAATCACCATATTCCATGTTGATTAATAAGACTGATGAGTGGTATTCTTGGATTCTGGAACCTGTCAAGAAAGAGGATATTTCAAGGTGTACGTTCAAGTTGGAAAAAATTATGGAAAGATAAAATGAGCTTCCAGTTGTCTCTCAGTTTGTCATCAGGTCAATTTCACTGTGAAACCTAAAAATGAAAAAGTATTGAAATCATAAAACTCCTAGAAGAAAAAATAGGCAGAACACTGTTTGACATAAATTGTAGCAATATATTTTTTTTATCTGTCTCCTAAAGCAGAGGCAATAGCAAAAATTAATGATCCTTGGACTTCCCTGGTGGTACAGTAGATAAGAATCTAGCTGCCAATGCAGGGGACATGGGTTCGATCCCTGGTTTGGGAAAATTCCACATGCCCGGGAGCAACTAAGCCCACTTGATACAACTACTGAGCCCAAGCTCTTGAGCCCATGAGCTGCAACTGTTGAGCCCTCATACCACGAATCCTGAAGCCCATGCCCTGGAGAGTGTACTCTGCAGTAAAAGGAGCCACCACAATGAGAAGCCCCTGAACCACAGTGAAGAGGAGCCTCCACTCACCGCCACTAGAGAAAGCCTGTGCACAGCAACAAAGACTCAGCACAGCCAAAAATAATAAGTAATTTTTTTAAAGTATTTCTTTAAAAAAATAAGTAAATGAGACCTAATTAAACTGAAAAGCTCTGTACCGAAAAGGAAACCATTGACAAAACAAAAAGACAACCTACTGAATGAGAGAAAACATTTTCTAATGAACTCTGGATGGAGGTTCGTGACATTGTAAAGGAGACAGGGACCAAGACCATCCCCATGGAAAAGAAATGCAAAAAAGCAAAATGGCTGTCTGAGGAGGCCTTACAAATAGCTGTGAAAAGAAGAGAAGAGAAAAGCAAAGGAGAAAAGGTAAGATATAAGCATCTGAATGCAGAGTTCCAAAGAATAGCAAGGAGAGATAAGAAAGCCTTCCTCAGTGATCAATGCAAAGAAATAGAGGAAAATAACAGAATAGGAAAAACAAGAGATCTCTTCAAGAAAATAAGAGATTCAAAGGGAACATTTCATGCAAAGATGGGCTCGATAAAGGACAGAAATGGTATGGACCTAACAGAAGCAGAAGATATTAAGAAGAGGTGGCAAGAATACACAGAAGAACTATACAAAAAAGATCTTCACGACCAAGATAGTCACGATAACGTGATCACTGACCTAGAGCCAGACATCTTGGAATGTGAAGTCAAGTGGGCCTTAGAAAGCATCACTATGAACAAAGCTAGTGGAGGTGATGGAAGTCCAGTTGAGCTATTTCAAATCTTGAAAGATGATGCTGTGAAAGTGCTGCACTCAATATGCCAGCAAATTTGGAAAACTCAGCAGTGGCCACAGGACTGGAAAAGGTCAGTCTTCATTCCAGTCCCAAAGAAAGGCAATGCCAAAGAATGCTTAAACTACCGCACAATTGCACTCATCTCACACGCTAGTAAAGTGATGCTCAAAATTCTCCAAGCCAGGCTTCAGCAATATGTGAACCGTGAACTCCCAGATGTTCAAGCAGGTTTTAGAAAAGGCAGAGGCACCAGAGATCAAATTGCCAACATCCGCTGGATCATGGAGAAAGCAAGAGAGTTCCAGAAAAACATCTATTTCTGCTTCATTGACTATGCCAAAGCCTTTGACTGTGTGGATCACAATAAACTGTGGAACATTCTGAAAGAGATGGGAATCCCAGCCCACCTGACCTGCCTCTTGAGAAACCTGTATGCAGGTCAGGAAGCAACAGTCAGAACTGTACATAGAACAACAGACTGGTTCCAAATAGGAAAAGGAGTGCGTCAAGGCTGTATATTGTCACCTTGCTTATTTAACTTATATGCAGAGTACATCATGAGGAACGCTGGGCTGGAAGAAGTAGAAGCTGGAATCAAGATTGCTGGGAGAAATATCAATAATCTCAGATATGCAGGTGACACTACCCTTATGGCAGAAAGTGAAGAGGAACTCAAAAGCCTCTTGTTGAAAGTGAAAGAGGAGAGTGAAAAGGTTGGCTTGAAGCTCAACATTCAGAAAACAAAGATCATGGCATCTGGTCCCATCACTTCATGGGAAATAGATGGAAAAACAGTGGAAACAGTGTCAGACTTTATTTTTTGGGGCTCCAAAGTCACTGCAGATGCTGATTGCAGCCATGAAATTAAAAGACGCTTACTCCTTGGAAGGAAAGTTATGACCAACCTTGGTAATATATTAAAAAGCAGAGACATTACTTTGCCAACCAAGGTCCGTCTAGTCAAAGCTATGGTTTTTCCCGTGGTCATGTATGGATGTGAGAGTTGGACTGTGAAGAAAGCTGATCGCCGAAGAATCGATGCTTTTGAACTGTGGTGTTGGAGAAGACTCTTGAGAGTCCCCTGTACCGTCAGGAGATCCAACCAGTCCATTCTAAGGGAGATCAATCCTGGGTGTTCATTGGAAGGACTGATGCTAAAGCTGAAGCTGCAATACTTTGGCCACCTCATGCAACGAGTTGACTCACTGGAAAAGACTCTGATGCTGGGAAGGGTTGGGGGCGGGAGGAGAAGGGGACGACCGAGAGTGAGATGGCTGGATGGCATCACCGACTCTGTGGACATGAGTTTGAGTGAACTCCGGAGTTGGTGCTGGACAGGGAGGCCTGGTGTGCTGTGATTCATGGGATCGCGGAGAGTCGGACACGACTGAGCAACTGAACTGAACTGAATGATATGAGTGATAAGGAGTTAATATCCAAAATATATAAGCAGCTCATACAAATCAACATTAAAAAAACAAAAACAGTCCAGTTGAAAAATGGGCAGACTTGAATAGACATTTTTCCAAAGAAGACACACAAATGACCAACAGTCACATGAAGAGATGCTCAGCATCATTTATTAATCATCAGAGAAATACAAATTAAAATCAGTGAGATGTTATCTCACACCTATCAGAATGGCTGTCGTCAACACAGCCACAAATAACAAATGCTGGCAAGGATGCAGAGAAAAGGGAACCCTCATACACCATTGGTGGCAATGTAAATTGGTGTTGCCATTATGAAAAAAACAGTTTGGAGATTTCTCCAAAAATTAAAAATAGAATTACCATGTGTGCGTGCGTGCTAAATCGCTTCAGTCATGTCCAACTCTGTGCGACCCTATGTACTGTAGCCTGCCAGGTTCCTCTGTCTATGGGGTTCTCCAGGCAAGAATACTGGAGTGGGTTGTCGTGCCCTCCTCGAGGGGATCTTCCCAATCCAAGGATAAAACCTGTTCTCTTATGTTTCCTGCATTGGCAGGCAGGTTCTTTACCACTAGTGCCACCTACAAAGCCCCTGGAACCCAGCAATTCCATTCCTGGGTATTTATCTGAAAAAAAAAAAAACCAACACAAATTGAAAAAGATATATGCACCTTAATAGCAGCATTTATAGCAGCATTTTCCTGTTGCCAAAATATGAAAGTTGCCAAGACATAAGACTTCCCTGATAGCCCAGTTGGTAAAGAATCTGCCTGCAATGCAGGAGACCCTGGTTCAATTCCTGGGTTGGAAAGATCCGCTGGAGAAGGGATAGACTACCCACTCCAGTATTCTTGGGTTTCCCTTGTGGCTCAGCTGGTAAAGAATTTGCCTGCAATGCAGGAGACCCCTGGATTCGACCCCTGGGTTAGGAAGATCCCTGAAAGGCTACCCACTCCGGTATTCTGGCCTGGAGAATTCGGTGGACAGTAAAGTCCATGGAGTCACAAAAAGTCGGACATGCATGAGCGACTTTCACTTTCAAGATATGAAAACAATGTAAGTGTCCATCAACAGATGAATAGATTTTAAAAATATGGTATACATGTACAGTAGAATGTTACTCAGCCATAAAAAATGAAATTTTGCCATTTTCAACAACGTGGATGGACCCAGAAGATATTATGCTAAATGAAATAAGCCAAAGAAAGAAAAATATAGATATTACCTAAAACATAAAACAAACTAGTGAATATTAAAAAACAGACACACAGATATAGAGAACAAACTAGTGGTTACCTGTAGGGGAGAGGGAAGGGATATGGGACAGACAGGATGGGGTAGGGCATTAAGAGGTACAAACTACTATGTATAAAAATGTTACAAGGATACATAGTATAACACAGAGAATATAGCCAAAATTTTATAACTATAAATGGAATATAGCTTAAAAATTGTGAATCATTGTTGTACACCTGAAACATATAATATTGTACATGAGCTATACCACAGTTTTTTAAAAGTATACTTGCTTTAGTTTTTTCTGTTGTTCTTTATTATACAAATGTTCTGTCCTTTAAACATAAATTCTGATTTCTCTAAATATAGCAAACCATCAAAAGGAAATAGTTTTGTACCCTTATTTATGAAACTTGCTATGACAAACTGTTCACACAGCAACTTAAACTATGACTGAATACATGCTAGGAATTCAGGCTGAAAGTCCAGTGGTTAAGACTCTGTGCTTCCACTGCAGGGTACATGGGTTCAAACTCTGGTTGGAACTGAAATCCCACATGCCACTCAGCATGGCAAAAAAAAAAAAAAATCTGGCTAAAGATGATGTTTTCCTATTTTTTCAGGAAATAAATGATCTGTATTTTTAGAATCTCAAGAAGAAATTTACTTTCTCACACAGAATATGCATGCATGTTATACATATGTGTGTTCTTTCTTCTATACCTCTATATGAAATGGTGGGGGATACCAAACAGTGTTACCCCCTGGAACCAATGCATAATGTCTTAGCTTACTTATATCTTGTCCTATTTCCTTACCCAGGTATGCAGTTATTGCCTATGGCTGTGCCAGCTGCCCAAAGCTGACCTGTGAGAGGGAAGGCTGCCAGACTGAGTTCTGTTACCACTGCAAGCAGATATGGCATCCAAATCAGACATGCGATATGGCCCGTCAGCAGAGGGCACAGACATTGCGAGTCCGCACCAAGCACACTTCAGGTCTCAGTTATGGACAAGAATCTGGACCAGGTATAAGTTGGCATAGTCTCATTTGTCTCTTTATTTGATATTTCATAATGTGAGCCCACAGTTGGGAGAGATTACCTTAATGTATGACTCAAGGATTAGAAAGCAGAAACTATTTGGTAATACTCTCAATACTATATTTAATATGTAGCTTCTCTCTGGTCATTTATAGGCTGTCCAACCCAGGTGAATTGGAATAAAGCAAAACTGAATTCTGTAGTTTCTACATTCTTAGTAATATGTCTCAGATTGGAGAGCAGTTAGGTACTTTCGCTAGGGGTTTTTTCAGTCCTTTCATTGTGAGCAGAAAGACATTTAGTATTAAACCTATACTGTTTTCCTACTAGCTTTAAGTACATCACTGTTTTTGGAAGTAGGGTACAGATTTGAGGAAAGCAAGCGATGTTAATATGGATTAATAATTAACCTTAAAAGAAGGAATATCACACATTCAGTTTCAACCTTGACATGTCAAAGGAAACCTATTTTAAAATGTCAGTGGGCATTTTATAAATGTGCTTTATTTTACTGATGTCATTTGGGAGAAGCTAGTAGGAAAGATTTACCGTTCACTTTTTCCTGGCACAACCTAGTCTCCTAACTTTTTGTTTTTAATAGGTTAGTTTCTAGCTTACTGTGAAAATTACCAGGTGTAAGCTACATAGCACACACAGTTGTTTTTAGGTTTTGAATTTTAAAGTATCATGGCAAGAGGCTGTGGATTGTATTAACAACAAACCACAGTGATACTTGTTGAACCTGTGAAAGGAGTTTCCTGAACTAAGATTTTTCAAGACTTAAAGCCAAATGCAGGCTATAGACTGTTCTTCCTGTAGCACTGTGCTTTGAATTCTCCCAGCCTATTGATTGCTGAAATTCCATTTTTCTTGGAACCATCTTTCTCTCTAGGGAAGTCTCTTTGCTCAGAGTGTGGCTCACGTGCTGTGGAAGA
The DNA here is from genome assembly GCF_049115385.1 of Moschus berezovskii. Taxonomy (NCBI): domain Eukaryota; kingdom Metazoa; phylum Chordata; class Mammalia; order Artiodactyla; family Moschidae; genus Moschus; species Moschus berezovskii. Next base: position 15,409,273 of record NC_142461.1, on the reverse strand, counting down.
TGCCAGTTTGGGGGATAAGCAGCTCAATATGAGTCAGGATCCGTTTCATGAAATTTCCTGAGGTCTAGACGTTGCCAGCCTTCCAGCAAAGTGGGTTGCACAATCTGGAATCCTCAGTCAGAAATTCTTGACTGTCTCATTTCTTATGCATACTCCTGGGAATAATAAAACCAAACTAGGTTTAAGTAGGTATTTTTCTACCCATTTTTCTTCCCTCCCCTCAGCAGATGACATCAAGCCATGCCCACGATGCAGTGCTTATATTATCAAGATGAATGATGGAAGCTGTAATCATATGACCTGTGCAGTGTGTGGCTGTGAATTCTGTTGGCTTTGTATGAAAGAGATCTCAGACTTGCATTACCTCAGGTGAGATGAGAAAATGTCCTTTTTTTTTTTGAGTATAATTGCTTTACAATGTTGTGTTAGTCTCTGCTGTACAATGAAGTAAATAAATCAGCTAAAATGTATGCTTATATCCCCTCCCTCTTGAACCCCCCTTCTCCCTCCACCATCCCACCCCTCAAGGTCATCACAGAGCACCAAGCTGAGCTCCCTGTGCTATACTGCTGTTTCTCACTAGCTATCTGTTTTACACACAGTAGTGTATATATGTCAGTCTTGCTCTGCCAGTTCATCTCACCCTTCCCTCCTTTTGACATCCTTTTACCTAAATCAGTAAGAGAACAAGACCATAAAAACAGTAGATCCATTGTTTTTATTTATAGTCTTCATCTCTTACTGATTGAGGGAAAAGGGAAAAGGATGTCAAAGAGACATCATCTGTCCTCTCATTACAGCATAAGGAAGCTGTAAAAACTTCCTCTGAGACACCCTTCCAACATGTTTTTCTCCAGCTCAGCAACTTCCAGTGACTGTTTTCCCTTACCTTCCAGATAGAGTTCAACTTCCTTCAGTTCAGTTCAGTTCAGTCGCTCAGTCATGTCCAACTCTTTGCGACCCCATGAATCACAGCACGCCAGGCCTCCCTGTCCATCACCAACTCCCGGAGTTCACTCAGACTCATGTCCATCGAGTCAGTGATGCCATCCAACCATCTCATTCTCTGTCGTCCCCTTCTCCTCCTGCTCCCAATCCCTCCCAGCATCAGAGTCTTTTCCAGTGAGTCAGCTCGTCGCATGAGGTAGCCAAAGTATTGGAGTTTCAGCGTCAGCATCAGTCTTTCCACCCAGGATTGATATCCTTTAGAATGGACTGGTTGGATCTCCTTGCTGTCCAACTTCCTTAGGATGGCTTTTAAGGTTTTTTTAACAGTCTGGCCCCAGTATACTTTCTACCTTTTTCCATTTTGCTTTCATAAATACTGTATCCCAGATTATCTGTGTCTCTTCTGTGTTCTTAGCTGCCTGACCATTCATGTTCTTTCCTTTGCCTGGAATGCCTTCTAATCACCTCACCTCCCAGCAACCCCATTTTATCTCAACCTGTCCAGTCTTCAAGAGCCACTTTAAATGCCATTCCATCTGTGATGCCTTCCCCCAGCTTTTTCTGCCTCATTCTTCTTTACTGACATTCTTTATAAACATTATGACTTTTACTTCGTTTACATGTCTAATTTTGTTAAGCTGTATTATGAATCTTAAGGCCAATGTTAACCTTTTTACAGTTTCTTGGATGTAGTAGCCATTCAAATATTGTCCTGAAGGAGGTAATATTTACAAATTTAACATTCATTGTGTGGATGAAACACTTTCATTTCCAATTTAGCAAACATTTGAGTACTTACAGTATACCAGTTATTACGGACCTAGGAGTACATAAGACATGACCCCTAACTTTCAGAATTGCTTACCCTGTCTAGTAGAAAAGACAGCACAAAGGGAGTAAGCAAAAATGGTTGGACTAAGAACGACTAAGTGTAAAAGTAGCCAAACTCAGAGTATGAAACTGTTGTAAAGGGTGTGATGAAATATTTTTATATCTTATCCCAGAAACATGATTTGCAGTATCTATATATGCCAAGAAAACTATGCACATCAAAGAGAGTTCCTTCACTGCAGAATACAAAATGTTTGGATGAGATGTCAAGTGTATAGACTATACAGGTTCCTGTGTAGTATCACACAAAGAAGTCGGTTCATTTTGGTGGGTTAGAGAGGATAGAGTTCAGCAGAAAAGAATGGAAAAGAGGTTTCAAGTTTAGGGACCTGCCTTTACAAAAAAATTAAAGAGCCTCTTAATAGTTTCACCTTGGTCTTTGCTTCCCCTCATGCAAAATATTCATTTCTTATAACCTCCTATAACTATTAATCACTCTTAGGGAAAAGAAGGCTCTTGCTCTTATCAAACTCTCTGGTAACAATAGCTGCATTTGTAACACTGACATTAACTTTGGCATATTTCCTCTGCAGCCCCTCTGGCTGTACATTCTGGGGCAAGAAGCCATGGAGCCGTAAGAAGAAAATTCTTTGGCAGCTGGGCACATTGATTGGTGCCCCAGTGGGGATTTCCCTCATTGCTGGCATTGCCATTCCTGCCATGGTCATCGGCATTCCTGTTTATGTTGGTAGGAAGGTAAGATGTTGAGTTCTGTTCTGTTCCATCCTCAGGTTTGTTGGTAGAGTTTTGAAGGAAATGGGGAGGAGCTTATATTTCAGAACTGCCTAAAAGCCAGCTGGTTCTTGAATAATAATAACATTAATTTGTTAAATGGATTTTCATAAACCCCCAAGAGATCTTAAAGTTCTTATTAACATCCTGGGCCTGGTTTGTATCAGTGACTTAAAGGTGAAATGCTTACTTCACTCCCCTACGTCGTCTCTTCTTGTTTTAACTTTTTCGTATTAGTTTATACCTTCTTGGTCTGAGTTAGATTAAAATGTGAGAAAGATGTCTCTTTGAGATGAGGGACTATGTTTTAATATAGATAACTTATAAGGGAATATTTACTTATCCTTTTTCTCCCCAGCAAAAAGATTGATGTCCTAACTCGCTGACTGGGATTTTCTTTCTTCTTAGATTCATAGCAGGTATGAGGGAAGGAAAACCTCCAAACATAAGAGGAATTTGGCTATCACAGGAGGAGTGACTTTGTCGGTTATCGCATCCCCTGTCATTGCTGCAGTTAGCGTTGGTAAGAAGCTAGCCAAGACTACAACTCCCTCCCCTACCTGACCTCACCCTACCCCACCTACTCCCATCAGCTTTCTGGCCTCACAGTTTAGCCAGCTGGCCAGATGTTTAACCTCTGGAGGCTCCTACATTTTTATGTCAGGTCTACCTTGGGAGTTAACTCTTGTAGACACCGTTATTGTTATTATTATCAAGCTTCCCTGGTGGCTCAGATGGTACAGAACCTGCCCACAATGTGGGAGACCTGGGTTTGATCCTCGCGTCGGGAAGATCTCCTGAAGAAGAGAATGGCAACCCACTCCAGTATGTTTGCCTAGAGAATTCCATTGACAGAGGGGCCTAGAAGGCTACCATCCAAGGGGTCTCAAAGAGTCAGACATGACTGAGCAAATAACACTTCACTTTCATTATTATTATCAGCCACACTAAAGTATCAGAGTTTGGGATCTTTTATTCTTAAGTTAGTACCTAGAACTCCATCTGGCACATAAAAACAGGTTGAATTAAAGGATATTACTTTAAGGCCTAGTTTTTCACCTTTCTCTTCCCGCTCCACTTGCCATAAAACCCACAAAACAAAATTTTTATTTACTTAATGCCTCGCAGTATTTTGGGAGGCATGAGGGTTTGTTTTAGAATAATAATAAGATAACTCCATTTGCCAGGAGCAGGTCTGAGGGTTTTGCCTGTATTAATTCATTTAATCCTCACAACAGCATAGTTGAGACAGAAGGTGTAGTAAGTTGTCCCGTTAGCTGGGACAACCCTGACTTCAGAGTCTAGGCTCTTAACAACTAAGCCTTTCCTCTTTCCACAGCAGTAAGATTTTAGAATTAACACTCAGGGGTGGGGTGGGGAACCTGAACCCTCAGAGTCACTTGTTTCATGTTTGATTATTAATTCGTTCTGGGATTAGCATCTCAGCAATGAATGGAAGTATGGAAATGAAAGCAACATACATGTGCTGTGCTGGGCCCTATTCATGCATTGATCATTGGCACCCCAAGGAAGACATGTCCAAGGTTGTAATACAAGGCTGGTAAATTGAAGCCAGGATGCTAACCCTGGCCTTTATGATTCCAAGTCCAGTCATCATTCTGTTAGACCAGGCTGCCTCTTTAGCACAGTCATATTCGGTCTTTCTTTGACCCTTTATAAAGTGGTTTGTCTGTCTTCAGCTATGGGAAGGAGAATTCAGGACAGCTGCAACCCAATGGCCTATTGACGTGTTTCCTTCTCTTCCCCAGGTATTGGCGTCCCTATTATGCTGGCTTATGTCTATGGGGTTGTGCCTATTTCTCTCTGTCGAGGAGGTGGCTGTGGAGTTAGTACAGCCAATGGAAAGGGAGTGAAAATTGAGTTTGATGAAGATGATGGTCCAATCACAGGTAAAAGAATTTTCATTTCCCTTTGTTTTTTTTTTTTTTTTCATTTCATTTCCCTTTGAATTTATGGGACACAAGATAAAAGTCAGTAAAATTCAGTACATTTTACAGAGAGATTGACACTGGATTACTTTGGATAATGAGCTTTATAGGAGGTAAAGTATTTTTAGCTTTTCATTTCTTTGTTCCAGAGTTATTAGGTTAATTCCTCTGGTACTTGCCTCTGTGTGGCAGGTACAAACTAGTAAGACTCAAAGTAACTCTTAAGTATGCTGGTAATAGTAAATTATATAATTATAATAAAGTCTTATATCTGCACAATACTTTATAATTTTCAGAAGACTTTACACAGTTATTATTTCACTTGGTTTTTACAACAGCTCTGAAGAGAGAGGACCAGGGCTGTTATTATCCCCGATTAATGGGAACTTCTTTAAGCCTTTGTCTCAACATCTGTTAAATGGGTTTAAGAACTTCTGAAGAGCTGGAACTATAGCAAGTCTTCTGACTTATGCTTTGATGTTGTTTCCACTTTACCATATTAACTAACCTGAGACACAGAGATCCCCAGAGATTTTTCAAACTTCCTGCTAGAATCAGCACGTGACCTAAATGTATTTGGAAATATTTATGTTTGACTAGGTGGCATCTGTAGTATAATGGAAAGAATAGTGGACTCAGAATCACATGGTAGTATTGTGTGACTGACCATAGACAAGGCATTTAGTTCTAAGCTTTCATTTCCTCATCTAAAATTGGGGTTACTAGTCCCTATTTCTTGGGAAAATTAAATGTGAGCATATGTTAAAATACCTGATACATGGTGGCTGCATGTAGATGCTATTAAGTGAATAAATGAGTATTTTTCTACATGACTATTCTCTACTCTGAAGAGTCATCGCAAGAAGATGCCAGACCCTGTTTTGATGTTGTGCTATCTTCAATTGTGATGTTTGGTTCCATCCCCAGTGGCAGATGCCTGGCGAGCCCTCAAGAATCCCAGCATTGGGGAAAGTAGCATTGAGGGTCTAACTAGCGTATTGAGCACCAGTGGAAGCCCTACAGATGGACTCAGTGTTATGCAAGGTCCATACAGTGAAACAGCCAGCTTTGCAGCCCTCTCAGGGGGCACACTGAGTGGTGGCATTCTTTCCAGTGGCAAAGGAAAATACAGCAGGTAAGCACTTTCTGACAGAACTAGTTGGAATTATGAGAAGTAACATATCATGTAGAGCCATTTCTCTGTGCCAGGCATGTCTCATATAGCATCTCATTTTAATTTATTCATCAATGGGGTTTGTTTGTTTAACTTTTGCGATTAGAAAACAGGCTAAAAAGGTTGAGTGACACAACATAAAAGTTCTGTGTTTCTTCCCACTGTACCATAATGACTCCATATAAAGAATAATCTTGACTTCAGATGCTCCCTCTACTGTGTTAGGCTGCCTCTTTTAGGAAGGGGAAGCGTGCATTTTTGTAGAATTCCCAAGACTATGCCCTCCATTAGGCTTGTCACTGGGTTTTAGTTGAACAGCATTTGTGCTGTATCTTGTTGGCTTATTGGTACTGTGATCCTTATAACTTTCCTGTTCTGATTCCCATTTGATAAGAAAAATCAATTCTATAAACTTGTGTTCAGAATATGTAAGTCTTTATGACTAAAATGGTTGTGACTTGGTTGGTTGTTTCACCAGGTAGATAAAACGGAACATATTCAGAGGAGCATAGCAGATGTTATGTGAAAAGCAGTTATTTGAATGCACTGGAGAAGAGAGGCCCGAGGAGGGGTAAAGGTGATACAAAACAAGGTACAGAGGTAGAGGAGATGCTTACCTTCAGTTATCTGAAGGGCCTTGAAGTGGAAAAAAGGATTAAGACTTCTGCCTCATGCCAAGAGATAGATTAAGGTGATTCGGCAGAGGCTAGAGGGAAATGAATTTTGTTTCATTATAGAGACTGTAGGAAAAATCTGTATAAAGTCCAAAGAAGGAATGGGTTATATCAGTAGATATTGAGCTCTATACTTCTAGAAGTATTTGAAGTGAGACCAGAGGGCCAATAGGCTATTAGGAGGTCAAGCAACAGTTGGCAGATGGGCTGGATCCCACACCTGAGTGTGTGTCTTGAGAGCCTTTTAAAAATATATTGCAGTACCCTATCCCAGAATTAATAAATTAGAATCTCCCAGAGTGGGACCTAGGAATCTCTGTTTTGAAAATTCTCCCCAACTGATTCTAGCATAGCCATTGCACAGACCAGCTTCTAGGAACCACCCAAGGAGATGGCCTTTGTGAAAGGCCTCTTCCAGTTCTGAGAGTGATCTATGGCAGAGCTGAAACTAGGACCCAGGTCTCTGACTCAATGCACTTTCCATTGCACTGCCTCATTTTCCTGGACTATGGCACATTCCTGAAGGGCATCTAAGGCTGGAGGAGCAGAGCAGAGACTCAGACAGCAGGATGGAGGTTGATTGAATGTGCAGCTGTAGGCTGATGCTGACCTGTTGGTGTCTCCTGACTCTGGTTCTCTCTTGTTAGGAGATCCCGCCTCCACATGCTGGAGAGTTCACTGCTGTGCTTTCTTAAAACCAACACCCCTGTAAATAAGCAGACATAACTGGGGACTGACTTGCTGAAACTGCAGCTTAGCCAGGCCAGCTGTTCCAGTTCTGTGAAAGCCTTTTATAGGAAGTGAATGAGTCAGATGGGTTTGACTGTGAAACCCATTATGAGGAAATACTCAAATGTGCAACCAAATGATATTGGAGCCAAGATAGGAAAAGCTATGGGTCCTCTGAGACTCCATTGGGAAAGTTTGCTGCCCTTGCTGGAGGTTGACTCTTATGTGTCCTTTAAGCTCATAGCCTGGGAGTGATTTGGTTGCTGAATATTTAAGTTCCTAGTACATGCAAGACATGGAGGGTAAAGTGTGAATGAGATGTGGCCTCTGCCCTTTTGGAGCTCACAACTGAGTGGGAAAGAGATGTGCAAATTGATTTAATAAATAGGCAGTTGCCGTGGAGCACTTTGCAGAGAGTGGTTTGACAGAAGAAGGAGGGGAGATATTGCTTCCTTTGTTGTTAAGAACTGAGTATGAATTTGTCACATAGAGAAAGGAAACTTCCAAAGAGAGGGACTAGCTTATGCAAAGTCAGAGATGTATAAAATGTGTATAAGTCTGTAAGGGGGAAAAAATCCAATGTGATTAGGATTTAGGACCTATTTTTAAGAGGTGGAACTGGAGACAGAGCTTGGAGGTAGATCAGGTAGACCTTAAATGCCTGATGGCAAGAGGGAGCCGAGAGGAGCTGTTAGAGTGATTAGGTTATTGTCCACTTTGGCAATGACCTGAAAGTTTTTTGACTTGGACTTAAGGCTGCTGGAGAGAGCACAATTGCAGTTACCCACACGGGAGCTGTTGAGAGCCTGAAGTTAAGCAGTAGCAGTGGGGATGGAAAGGAGGGGACGATTCAAAAGATAACTTTAAGAGAGAAAATGTGTGGGCATCTCTTTGAGCTATTTGGCATTTGGAGAAGATCAGATCAACTCAATTTGCGAGAGAATAATGTAAGAGGTATGTGCCAGGAAGTAGACTGTCTTGGAATACCCAGGTCTCATATTAACTTAAACGTCCCCTCTTTACACAGGTTAGAAGTCCAAGCCGATGTCCAAAAGGAAATTTTCCCCAAAGACACAGCCAGTCTTGGTGCAATTAGTGACAACGCAAGCACTCGTGCTATGGCCGGTTCCATAATCAGTTCCTACAACCCACAGGACAGGTATGTGAACAGTCAGATCCCTAGGAGAAGTTGCATTTTTTGGTTGAGTTTTGGCCTTAGAAGCTCAATGCCTCATGTTAGGGCTCTGTGTACCATATAGTGGGATACATGGTGTGTATACCCTGTGGATTCATTGAGCACATTCTTGGTATGGGAGTGTTTGGCATCTCTTGATTGATTCTTCTTGTTAGCACTTGATTTTTAGAGGATTTTTCTTCCTTTTTTTTTTTTCCGGCTGTTGCAACAGTGTAATTATTCATATGGAACTTAACAAGCTAGATGAGTATTCACTGATGTCTACGGCTCTATGGTTTCTGCTCTTACGTTGATCCTTGCTTGATGTGGCTCCTGTAGCCTATTTCTCTATTTTTGAGAAGCTAGTGTATCTGGTTGGAGAAGGAAATGGCAACCCACTCCAGTGTTCTTGCCTGGAGAATCCCAGGGACGGGAGAGCCTGGTGGGCTGCTGTCTATGGGGTCGCACAGAGTCGGACACGACTGAAGCGACAGCAGCAACTCAGCAGCAGTGTATCTGGTATGGTGTGATTACAGCACTCCCTACTGGAGAGATTCTGGTTTCTTCTCATTGTAGCAGAGAAGTAAAAAGCTGTGACTCTTTCACTTTCGTATTTTGAGGAAGATAGTGTGAGGTTCTGATCCTTAGTTGAATTTTGGAAGCTCATTTTTAGTTGTTTAAAGAAATTGGTAGAATAACTAATAAGGATATATAGCACAGGAAACTCTTCTCAATATTCTATAATGACCTATGTGGGGAAAGAATCTTTAAAAAGCGTGGCTATGTGTATAGGGATAACTGATTCACTTTGCAGTACAGCAGAAACTAATGCAACATTGTAAATCAGCTATACTCCAATAAAAATTTAAAAAGAAATAAATTGTCAGAGATGTTTGTGTGCATATTTTAAATCAGCAAGGAGATCTAATTGTTCTTCTCCATCTTATTTGAGTACTAGATTAAATTTTATTTTCCCTAAAAGTGAGCTCTAGTCTACTATTTACCTATATTTCTGGACTTTCTAATCCTGAACCCACAAACTGCTTTTGCCAACAGGTGTAGCATGACCCATGCATGATTCAGCAAAGTGGATTTTGTCTCCACAGAGAATGCAACAATATGGAAATCCAAGTGGACATTGAAGCCAAACCAAGTCACTATCAGCTAGTGAGTGGAAGCAGCACAGAGGACTCACTCCATGTTCATGCACAGATGGCGGAGAATGAAGATGAAGGTGGTGGTGGTGGTGGTGCTGGCAGCAGTGGCAACGGTGAAGAGGACCCCTCCTGCAAACACCAAAGCTGTGAACAGAAAGACTGCCTGGCCAGCAAACCTTGGGACATCAGTCTGGCCCAGCCCGAGAGCATCCGCAGTGACCTTGAGAGCTCTGATACACAGTCAGATGACGTGCCAGACATCACCTCAGATGAGTGTGGCTCCCCTCGCTCCCAAGCCGCAGCCTGCCCCTCAACACCCAGAGCCCCGGGTGCACCGAGCCCAAGTGCCCATGTGAACCTCTCTGCCCCGGCTGAGGGCAAGACTGTCTTGAGGCCAGAAGGTGCAGAAGCCAGAGTATGAAGTGGAATGAATGCTCCTGTTCTGAGAAGCACACTTGTAACTGCATCTTTTGGAATCTTTTGGGGGGGCAGGGATTTCTGTACTTTTATTTCAGAGATTCTCTGGTCACAGGTTTTCCCCAGGGAAATTCTGAGAAATTTGAAGTTTCTTACCAGATGAAACATGGAAATTTTGCCCTTAGTTCCATGCATCCCCACATCTCCTTCTCCCCCGCACCTTTTTTAGTTTTAATTTATTGGTTAAACTTATGGTGGCAATCCGTGAGGTGTGTCAAAGAGTGTACAGATGTATGTGTGTATATTGTATGTATGCTAACATATTACTGAAGGACACATTTTAATAAATAAAAATTTCTGTCGTAATTCAGCTCCTCTCATTTTCCTTGGCTTGGATAGTCCTCCAGAGCCAAGTGTTTGATTGAAACAGACCACTACATCTTTCACAGTCTATAAATCTGAACTTTCCTAATCCCAGGGAAGAAAGATGGTATTCTAACTAGACTGCAGTGGAAGGAATTGAAGTCGCTCAGTCGTGTCCGACTCTTTGCGACCCCATGGACTGCAGCCTCCCAGGCTCCTCCGTCCGTGGAATTTTCCAGGCAAGAGTACTGGAGTGGGTTACCATTCATCTATAAACCCACGACTCCTAGCATGACAGAGAGCAAAGCCAAGATTGTTTTGGACTGTGTAGTCAGACTGAAGAATTAGCTGGAGTCAGTCAGATGCCCTCTAGAGGCAGCTGTGCACTTTTCCTGTTAAAGCTTTATTTACCCCTTTCTGCATTATACTCACTATTAGAAATATGCTTCCTAGGAGGGAAGGGGTGTCAGTTTCACTGGCTCTTCAGAAATCCCAGTAAATTTTTCATGGTTGTAAGCTGGGGAACAGAGGATTCTTCCTAGATGAAGAAATGTACCTATTCTGCTTAATCACCAAGCAATACCTAGGTGTTTGTTATGCTTTCCAGTACACATTCCCTGTTGGAAAAAACAACTTTCTAGTTTTGCCAATCTAGTTTTAAGTCAGAGGGACAAAGGAATCTGACTAGAATTTGTAATGAAGGGAGAGAGGAGACATGCCATTAAAATCACACCATATTTAATTTTATCTCATCTTATAAATTTGTCAGAATTGAGCTACTCCTTCGTTTTGGCTCTGTCTAGAATAATGGTCTTAGAAATGAATGTTCATACATAGTATAGCAGAAAAATTAAAAGATTCATGAGACCTGATGTGAGTTTCCAAATCTGGCAGTAATTTACTCTGTGACTGTTTGAATCAGTTACTCTCTCATGCCCCTAATTTACTGACTCTCAGACAGTAAGTATTTAAGGAGCTTCCATGCCAAACTTCTCTGTCACTTTAACCCTGGGCCCAGAGGAAGAATTGAAAACATCCTTTCCCTGAGGACCAGATGGCTTTCTGTTTCCTTTCACAGATGCACCTGCTCTTTGTCTTCCTGGCCTGTGCTTTACTATGATGAGGATGATGAGTCTGGACAACAGCCAACTTGGAAGATTCTTATCTCTTGGACACTGCATCCAGACTTAGCACATTGCCCTGCACCTGGGACGGGAAGTGCTGTCAGTGGACTTTGGATCTCTGGGAGAATGCCCGAGAGGGTGTCTGTGTGAAAAAGAGAACTTGTTGGGAAAAGGGGCAGACAGTATGGGAATCTCTGAAATGCAAACTATCAACTCAAAGACTTGTATTTCTCTTGAAGCCTCATCAAGGGAGCAATTAACAGGATAAAATCAAGGAAGTCTTCTGAAGGGGCAGGAGTTTTCAGCCACAGCTGTATTCTTATTTAGATTCCAGTTCTTACTGCTGTGAGAGTTGTGTGAGTGTTTTCACTTAGCCAAAGTGGGGATCGTGGTCCTAATCATGGAGTTGTAAAGAGATTGTTAGATGGAGTACCATATATATTTTTTTTCTCCCGTAGGAATAAGAAGAAATAAAGGAGATTACGGGTGCCATCTAAAAAAAGCTCACAACTCTAGACCAGAGGCCATGAAAAACCAAGCTTATTCTAATCCTTTGCAACACTGCTGCATCTCCTAGACGTTAGCAGACAGAAGGACCCGTCAGCGCCACCTGGAGGAGAACATGAGTAATGCATGGGGAAAGCTGATCCTCGGCTTAGAAAACAGGGAAAGCTGGGTTTCTTCTTACAGCAGTGTTCACTCATTCTGCATTACTTACTGTATAGGATGCAGCAATAAGGAAAACACAAAAATGCCTGACCTTGTGAAACTCACGCTGTAGTGGGAGAGGGCAATCAAAATATATAGTCTGGATGAGGATAAATGCAGTGAAGGAAAGAAAGCAGGGAAAGCAAAAAGAGTAGTAGATGGCGCTGCATTAGGTAGGTACTGTGGGCCTCTTTGATAAAGGTACATTTTGTTAGAGTCTTGAATGAGAGCCATGTGTCTAGGCAAGAATATACCCAACATGAAGAGTAAAGTACAAACACCTTTTGATGGAACATCCTTAGTCTGTTTAAACAAACACACATACAGCATAGAGGCTTAAATGACTGGAACAGTGGACCAAGAAAGAGGGTAGTAAAAGGTTGAAAAGGTGGCTGAGGACAAGATTGTGTAGACAAGGACATTTTAGGTTCCTCTGAGGCCAGGAGGAGACGTCATCTTCAAAGCCAGACAGATGGGGTGCTTGTGGTCAACTTTAAAAGGCTAAAAGTTAAAACTGCACGTCTTACAGTTCCTTGAAACCAAGGTTCTGAATGTAATCTGTTTTGCCAGTTAGATATTGAAGGAGGAAGTGTTCAAAGCAGGCCCGAGCCGCCTGGATACCTCAAAACCAACCCGGTCAGCCTCCTCCGGCCCCGGCCGGGAGCGGGCGCCGGCGGCTTTGGTGACTCTAGATCACCTCGGGCCGATCGCACGCCCCCCGTGGCGGCGACGACCCATTCGAACGTCTGCCCTATCAACTTTCGATGGTAGTCGCTGTGCTTCCCATGATGACCACAGGTGACGGGGAATCAGGGTTCGATTCCTGAAAGGGAGCCTGAGAAACGGCTACCACATCCAAGGAAGGCAGCAGGCGCGCAAATTACCCACTCCCAACCCGGGGAGGTAATGACGAAAAATAACAATACAGGACTCTTTCGAGGCCCTGTAATTGGAATGAGTCCACTTTAAATCCTTCCGCGAGGATCCATTGGAGGGCAAGTCTGGTGCCAGCAGCCGCGGTAATTCCAGCTCCAATAGCTGCAGTTAAAAAGCTCGTAGTTGGATCTTGGGAGCGGGCGGGCAGTCAGCCGCGAGGCGAGCCACAGCCCGTCCCCGCCCCTTGCCTCTCGGCGCCCCCTCGATGCTCTTAGCTGAGTGTCCCGCGGGGCCCGAAGCGTTTACTTTGAAAAAAATTAGAGTGTTAGCAACCTTACTGCTCCTGCAGAGATACCAGTATCCATCAGTATTTGTGTGGATGGCAAAGGGCCTCCTGGTCCATAAATAACTGTTCGTGATGTGTGTTCTCACAGTCAGCCAGTGCTGGCCTCCTGATGGTGGCAGAGGTAGCAGTTCTCATTGTGGACCAATCTGGGAGTCTTTCCTGGACACCCAACCTAGAGCCCACTTGCCCAGCTTTCCAGTTCTTTTGTAAGCACCTAATTTACCTATATCGAATTCTCTTCTACTTAAAATAGGTGGAACAGTTTTGTTTCCTGAAGTTTCAGAACCCTAACTGATACAGTATTTGATTCCAAAACTGGTTATAGATAACAGGTAAACAGATTTTTTAGATAATCCCTAAAAAATGGGATTCTTGCCTAGTTATGACTAAGTTGGATTTGAAGTAAGTGAGAATCTAGTTATTGGAAAATGGTAAGCTGGTAAGCAAAAATTATTTACACTTGTGGTCATGTTAAATGAGCTGTCTTTTGGACAAAAGACTTTGATAGACCAAGTGGCTGCCACAATGGACCACTGTGTAAGAAATGAAGACTTAAATGGTTGTGCTTTTGCTAGAGAGGTTAAAAAAAGAAAATGAAAGTCTCAAGTGCTTTAAAATTTTCAGCTCAGGGCTGTCTTTTGTAGCCACAAGGCTGATGTACATGAAAAATCAAGGAGATATTCTGGGTTATTGAATTACAACATAAGTTAAATTCTTAGCTTACCAGGTCTCTTAGGTGAAAATTAGGATGCTGTTTGGGAAAGAGTAAAGTGAAAATGGGGACATTTGAGTAGATTTGGATAAATCCTAGTGTTCTGAACCCACAAACTCTACACTTTGCTTCTCTTACCAGCAGAAGCAGCCCTTCTTCCCCCTGTTGATAGGGCTGGTGCTGTCCTTCTTGGAGACCTTGGGTAGTTGCGTAGAAAGGAAATGCTTATTTCTGCCCCTTATTGCTATCAGATCTGTGGCTAGAGTCAGATCCCAATATGCTTCTGAAGCATATTGAAGTGAAAGTCACTCAGTCGTGTCAGACTCTTGCGACCCCATGGACTATACAGTCCATGGAATTCTCCAGGCCAGAATACTGGAGTAGGTAACCACAAAATCTGACCTTAGAGAAGGAAAGGTTACAGAATTATGAAATTTTGCTCATTTGAATCAGTAGAAACCTGGGGAATGAACATGTGTGGACTGGATTCTAAAGGTATTAGACAAGGAAGAAACGAACATAGTTTTATTTTCATTTTGTTGAGTTTATTAATATGGGCATTCTAGAGATTCTGAAATCAGTATATTGGTGTTAACAGCTAAGAGTAGCTCTTAGCTGGTTGGTTAGATGAAACCTGGACTTAAGAGGGGTCTACACTTGCTAAGAGCTGACTCATTTGAAAAGACCCTGATGCTGGGAAAGATTGAAGGCGGGAGACAAAGGGGATGACAGAGGATGAGATGGTTGGATGGCATCACCGATTCAATGGACATGGGTTTGGGTAGACTCTGGGAGTTGGTGATAGATAGGGAGGCCTGGCGTTCTGCGGTTCATGGGGTCACAAAGAGTCAGACACGACTGAGTAACTGAACTGAACACTTACTAAAAATTTCTTCCTATAGTATTAGAAGATGAATGCAAAAACAGAGATAGTAGAGTTGGTGTAGATTTATCATATGTGTACCTACTCATCTCCTAATTTTGCCTCCAGAATTGTTCAGAGGACATTTCTTTCACACAAAAAAAGGAAAGTACATAGATAAGGGGACACCTCACCTTGAAAATGCTATAGTGTATATCCTCTATAGGCTGGGGATGAAGCTTAGAGATGTTGCCATTGAAATGGAATCCTTGTTATCAGTCGAGATGACAGGATCCTAGAGTGGCAGGGGCCAAGAAGCAGTACAAAGGCAACAGAGCAGGAGTGATGAAATATCTACTAAGGTCCTACTTGGTTTGCTTAACACAAAGCAAAAGTCTGGCAAAGGGAGGCCTGTTTTAAGTCACCAAAATGGAGGGTCATGGACACTCACTAAATTCTCAGACCAAAGCTCTGAGGGTAGCACCCAGCACTATTACCATAACTAAACTGTTAATCTTCTAGTCTTCCCCAAAGGAATCTTAAGTCAATTAACTATGTCCTGTGCTTAGGGAAATGGAAATACCCAAGCCTTTAGGAAATACTTGGAAACTACAGTTCTAATCTCAAGGAAACTAAAAGGTCTTTGTGGACCACTAGTTAAAAATAGAGGCTTGGGACTTCCTGGTGTTTCAGTGATTAAGACTCTGAGTTTCCACTGCAGGTGAAGTGAAAGTTGCTCAGTTGTGTCCGACTCTGAGACCCTATGGACTGTATAGTCCATGGAATTCTTCAGGCCAGAATACTAGAGTGGGTAGCCTTTCCCTTCTCTAGGGGATCTTCCCAACCCAGGGATTGAACCCAGGTCTCCTGTATTGCAAACGGATTCTTTACCAGCTCAGCCATAAGGGAAGCCCAAGAATACTGGAGTAGGTAGACTAGCCCTTCTCCAGGGGATCTTCCCAACCCAGGAATCGAACCAGGGTCTCCTGCATTGCAGGCAGATTCTTTACCAACTGAGCTATGAGGGAAGCCAACTGCAGGGGCACGGGTTTAATCACTGGTCTGGGAACTAAGATCCCAAAAGTTGTGCAGTGCAACAACAACAACAAAAAATATATATATATATCCTTATGAGGTGTTATGGGTTGAAAATTCATATGTAGGAGTCTAATCTCCAATACCTCAGAATGTTACCCTATTTGAAAATTGGGTTGTTGTAGATATAATTAAGATTATACTGGAGTAGAGTGGGCCCCGAATCCAATATGATTGGGCCAAAAGGGAACTTTGGACAAAGAGTCACTCATACCAGGAGAATGCCATGTGAAGATGAAGGCAGAGATCTGGATGATGTGGTGGAACCAGCCAGCAAATGCCAAAGATTGCCAGCAAACCACCAGAAGCTAGGGGAGAGACATGGAACAGATTCCTCCTACCAGCCCTTGGCAGGAACCAACCCTGTCGACAGCTTGATCTTGGACTTCTAGTCTCCAGATCTGTGAGACAATAAATTTGTATTGCTTAAGTCAGTCAATTTGTAGTCCTTTGTTGCATACCTAGCAAAGTAATACACAAGGATCGTGTAATTTATAAGGAATCTCAGCCTGGATCTATCTCACATATCCACCCTGGTTATTTCCCAGTTCCTATAAGCACAGTTGTAATGGATGTATTTGGCACCAGGCAGAATCTTCACATTGACCTATAGAATGCAAGTTATTGTGGGAAGAAAAGCAAAGGAAAGCCCCTGGAACTCTCCTCCACCAGAACCATAAGCCAAAACCAATAGTGTATCCCTGAGGGCATGATAAACATTACCACCACCATCAAAGACTTGAGAAATTCCAAAAGTGATCCCTATCTTATCTACATTTAAATTATTTGCAAAACTTGACTTGTAGCTGTTATTTCAGATATAATCACTTTGAAGCAAATCAACACCCGCCCCAGCACCTGCAGCCATACAGCTATTGACGTGGAATATGATGTTTTTCTCTCACCCAAAGAGCAGAAATCATGAAAAGCAGATTACTTTTACCTGTCAAAGTCAACAGTACTGTGTCCTGCCATACCTCTGGGTAGTAGCACCTCTCCAGTCCAGTTCAGTTCAGTCACTCAGTTGTGTCCGACTCTTTGCAACCCTATGGACTGCAGCACGCCAGGCCTCCCTTTCCATCACCAACTCCTGGAGCTTACTCAAATTCATGTCCATTGAGTCAGTGATGCTATCCAACCGTCGCATCCTCTGTCGTCCCCTTCGCCTCCCGCCTTCAATCTTTCCCAGCATCAGGGTCTTTTCAAATGAGTCAGCTCTTCGCATCAGGGGGCCAAAGTATTGGAGTTTCAGCTTCAATGTCAGTCCTTCCAATGAATATTCAGGAGATTTCCTTTAGGATGGACTGGTTGGATCTCCTTGCAGTCCAAGGGACTCTCAAGAGTCTTCTCCAACACCACAGTTCAAAAGCATCGATTCTTTGGCACTCAACTTTCTTTATAATCCAACTCTCACATCCATACACGACTACTGGAAAAACCATAGCCTTGACTAGATGGACCTTTATTGGCAAAGTAATGTCTCTGCTTTTTAATGTGCTGTCTAGGTTGGTCATAACTTTCCTTCCAGCTCTGCTGAAATCTAATGTGCAAGCATTTTAATCATTTCACATTTCCCAGAATATCACTCTGATATGTGATGATGTGTTTTGGACCTAATAAGCAAGAAGTAGCAGATATCTAAATGCCATGAAAAAACACATGTGTTCTGGAGGATAAGCGACATTTAAGGGCACTTCTACCTCCATGAAATTTTTAGGAATCCAGAACAGGAATCTGGAGGATGGCAGTTTTTATTTGTTGGTTTTTTAGGTTTGTTGTTTTTTATTTTTGCTGCACTGGGTCTTCCTTGCCATCTCTAGTTGCAGCGAATGGGCTTAGTTGCCCCACAGCATGCTGGATCTTAGTTCCCCCCAGACCAGGGATCGGATGAAACCCACATCCCCCACACTAGAAGGCAGATTCTTAGCCATTGGACCACCAGGGAAGTCCTAGGTGATCACAATTTATCTAAAGTTAAAGATAAGCTGTTGCATTGGACATCGCCTCCCACTAAGAAAATCCCACAAGCATTTGGTGGATTTCTGGATTTTGGAGGTAGCATACCATATTTGATTATACTGCACTGACCCAATTTCCAAGTAACCCATGAGGGCTACTAACTTCAATGGGCCCAGAAAAAGAGAATGGTCGCCAGTTGGTATAGGGTGCTGTGTAAGCAGTTTGAATTTTATGATCTAGCAGAGCCAGTAGTGTGTACATCCCTTGGCAAATGAGGCTACTTTATACACACCGTGGCAAACATTCAAAAGAGAAAAACAGCACAGGGCTTTCAGATTCTGGAGTCAAGCCAGGCTATTTTTGGCAATTCTCCTTTTGAGAAGCTGATGTTGGCTCACAACTGAGCCCTGCTCCAAGCTCTGGAGGGACCAGCTGGACACTTAATATCAGATCAGCTCCCTTCCCTCACAGAGTAGTCAGGGATTTGTCCTCACTGGAAAAGACACTCAAGATATGAATTGTTTTCATGTTTGCCAAGCCTCAAATAGAAAGAAAAAGATGCTAAATGAGAAAAATACCAATTATTATCAAACTAAAGACCTCCCACCCCAATTATTCTAAATTTGATTATTTGTTAACTTTGACAAGCATAGTGGTTAAGAGGATAGAAGCCAGAGCCAGAATGCCTGGGTAAGAATTTTAACTCCACCATTTACTTAAATAGCTTATGCTCATGCATGCTCAATCACTCAGTTGTGTCCAACTCTCTGTAGCTCCTTGGACTATAGCCCATCAGGCTCCTCTGGCCATGGGATTTTCTAGCTAAGAATATCAGAGTGGGTTACCATTTCCTTCTCCAGGGTAGTAGCTTATGACCTTGGGCATATTGTTAACTCTTTCTGTCTCCATTTCTTCATTTGGGACTATGAGGATTAAATGAATAAAAATAACAGTGCCTTGCCTGTAGGCTTCCCAGATGGCCTAACAGTCAAGAACCCGCCTGCCAATGCAGAAGACAGAAAAGACATGGATACAGTCCCTGGGTTGGGAAGATCTTCTGGAGGAGGGCATGGCAACCCCCTCCAATATTCTTGCCTGGAGAATCCCCCTGGAGAATCTCCAGTAGAGGAGCCAACTACTGGGCTATAGTCCACAGGGTCGCAAAGAGTAGGACACGACTGAAGTGACTTAGCACGCAGCATGCCCAGCCTGTAGTAAGAGCTGTATATATTAGCTAGTATCATTCTTTTCACTTATTATTATCATGCTTATCATCATCATTACTATCCATGAACTTGCTGAATGTCCATTCATCATGTATTCCACATAATACCAGCTCTCATCAAGTGAGGCAGTGGGCTAAAGCCCCATGGGATCATCCCAAAACAGCTGGCCTCACACAACAGTTAAATGGTTTACTAAAGACTCATTTATGGCACTACTGAAAGACAAGATCTTGTGAAGGAAGTTCTGTCCTATAGAATGAGGTATGTGTTCTGAAACAGTGATCTACATATAACCCCTTCACGAAAGTTGCTTCTTGCCCCTGTTTAGATATCTTAATACCCAGAGGAGAAATACTTCCACCAGGGCTAATAATAATGAGTCCACTGAACTGTAGGTTTTTTGGCAAATCTGGGCTCCTCATCCACTGAACTAATAGCCTAAAAAAGGACAATTGTGTTAGATGGAGTCATTGATGCTGATTATCAAGAGAGATA
This sequence comes from Moschus berezovskii, assembly GCF_049115385.1. NCBI lineage: Eukaryota > Metazoa > Chordata > Mammalia > Artiodactyla > Moschidae > Moschus > Moschus berezovskii. The sequence continues at coordinate 15,389,662 of NC_142461.1, read as the reverse complement.
GGTTTGTTGTTGCTCAGTGAGGGCAGGAAGGATTATGTTTAGAATTTAAAGGGCTCTCTGGGCTACTTCTGGTGGTTTAGTTGCTAAGTCATGTCCAACTCTTGTTACCCCATGGACTGGGGCCTGCCGGGCTCCTCTGTCCATGGGATTTCCTAGGCAAGAATAGTAGAGTGGGTTGTCATTTCCTTCTCCAGGGGATCTTTCCGACCCAGAGATCAAACCCTGATCTCCTGCATTGCAAGCGGTCTCCTTCCTTGCAGGCAGATTCTTTAACAACAGAGCCACCAGGGCTACTTCTGCTGCTGCTGCTGCTGCTAAGTCACTTCAGTTGTGTCCGACTCTGTGTGACCCCATAGACGGCAGCCCACCAGGCTCCCCCATCCCTGGGATTCTCCAGACAAGAACACGAGTGGGTTGCCATTTCCTTCTCCAATTTGTGAAAGTGAAAAGTGAAAGTGAAGTCGCTCAGTCGTGTCCGACTCTTAGCGACCCCATGGACTGCAGCCCAGCAGGCTCCTCCGTCCATGGGATTTTCCAGGCAAGAGTACTGGAGTGGGGTGCCATTGCCTTCTCTGGGCTACTTCTAGTACTGCTGTATTCAGGAGTCAAGGTTAAAAGGCTATTCCAGTGAGGGCTTAGGTCCCTTAGAAATGAAGACTTGGGTCACCACACCAGATAAAGAGACTCATCCAGCTGAGGTACTGACTGTGGGAAAAGGAACTTCATAAGTAGTAGAGAAAGATATTTATGAATGTAAAGAATTCAAGAAAGGTAGAGAAGTGAGAACTATATTAGTATTTCACATTTTTACCTTTCTCTGGCATATATATATAGAGAGATAGATATTTACAGATATCCACCCATTTCTCTGCCCCCAGCTCCCACCACATTTTGCCTAGTATCATGAAGAGTGTTGGTAACTTGATCAGTCAGTCTTTAGGTTACAGCTTTTTTCAAGTCAATTTCTGGCTGTGGTGGCTCTTTGTTGTTACACACAGACTTTCTCTAGCTTCAGTGAGCAGGAATTACACTTCACTGTGGTGCAGGGTCTTCTCGTTGTAGAGGCTTCTCGTTGCGAAGCATGGGCTCTAGAGCACGGGGTGAGTAGTTGTGGCACATGGGCTTCATTGCCCATGGGATCTTCCCAGACCAGGGATCGAACCTCTTTCCCCTGCATTGCAAGGCAAACTCTTAACCACTGGACCACCAGGGAAGCCATAGGTTACAGATTGACGAGGCAGGATTGTAACTGAGCTAGAATGACTTATCACCCAGAGCTGGATACAGGACTAATGGAATTTTGGATCTCTCCTTCTAGGAAGGGTGTTTAGACTCCTAAATGGTCAAAGGGTGAATCTGTATAGATGTGGTGAGTTGGTTGTCAGCATGCATTCCAATCTTTTTCTCATGCTGCCAAAGCCACAGAGTTAAATGCTGCACTTCCCAGAATCCCTTGCAGTTAACATTTTACATGCAAATTAGGGTCTATAAATTGCATCCACTTATATAAGAGCTGGGAAGAGAAAGTAAGGCGAAGGCCATCTCCCAGCTGTGTGGTTGTTGCTTCGTGTTTGTGGCAACCCTGAGGAACTACAGCAGCATCCTAATGCCTAAGCACTAGCTTCATGAGGTTGGCAGCAGCAGAGGTAGCTTTCTGACCCCTGATCCTCAGGTTGCAGCCTTAGTGCCGTGTGTGTTTGTTAACCATCCTATTTCTCAATGAACCTAACATGAAAATTCACCACTTTACTTTTTTTTTGCACAGCATGTGGGATCTTAGTTCCCTGACCAGGGATGGGACCCAAGGCCCCTGCAGTATAAGCACAGAGGCTTAACTGGACTGCCAAGGAAGGTCTGAAATTCACCATTTTAAAGTGTGCAGCTCAGATTTTAAATGTATTCAGAAAGTTGTACAACTATCATTACTAATTCCCAATCATTGCCATCACCTCCCAAAGAAGCTTGCTATTAGTCAGTCCCATTTTCCGCCTCTTTCCAGGCCTGGCAACAGCTAGTCTACTTTCTCTATGAATTTGCCTATTCTGGACATTTGATATCATTACATTAGGTAGCTTTTTGCATGACTTCTTTCACTTGGCATAGGTTTTTAGGGTTCATCTACACTGTAGCACCTATCAGTACTTCATTTCTTTTTTGGCTGAGTAATACTCCATTGGATATCGTGAAGGTATTGTATGGATACACTACATTTTGTTTATCCATTCATCAGTTGATGGACATTTAGTTTGTTTCTACTTTTTGGCTATTGTATATAATGCTGCTATGAATATTGGTACACAGACATCTGTTCAACCCTGCTTTCAGTTCTTTTAGGTATGTAGCCCAGAAGTGGAGTTGCTGGATCATATGGAAATTCTGTGTTTATTTATTTTGAGGAACCACCATCCTGTTTCCACAGAGGCTATACCATTTTACCCACCAGCAATACAATTTCTCCACATCCTTGTCAACACTTGTTATTGTCTTTTTCATCATAACAACCCTACTGGGCATGAAGTGGTACCTCACTGTGATTTTTATTTACATTTCCCTAAGGTGGCTCAGAGTTGGACAGGACTGAGCGACTGAACTGCACTGAAGGTGGCTCAGAGGTTAAAGCATATGCCTGCAATACTGGAGACTTGGGTTCGATCCCTGGGTCGGGAAGATCCCCTGGAGAAGGAAATGGCAACCCACTCCAGTATTCTTGCCTGGAGAATCCCATGGACGGAGGAGCCTGGTGGGCTACAGTCCACGGGGTCGCAAAGAGTCAGACACAACTGAGCGACTTAACTTTCTAACTTTCTTTCTAATGACTAATAATGTTGACATCTTTTCATGTACTCCTTGACTATTTGTATATCTTTTTTTGAAGAAATATCTATTCAGGACTTCCCTGGTGGTGCAGTGGATAAGATTCTGCCTGCCAGTGCAGTGGACACCATTTGACCCCTGATCCAGAAAGATTCCACATGCCTCAAGGCAACCAAGCCTGCTTGCTCCAACTCCTGAGCCTGTGTGCTGCAGCTACTGAAGTCTGTGCACCTAGAGCCTGTGCTCGCAACAAGAGAAGCCACGAGAAGCCTGCACACCGCAACTAGAGACAGCCTGCGCAAAGCAGTGAAGACCCAGCACAGCCAAAGATGAATAAAAGTTTTTTTAAAGAAATATCTATTCAAATCCTTTGCTCATTTTTAATTTGGATTTTTTTATTGTTGATTTATAAAGACTTCTTTATATGTTCTGGTTATGAATCCCTTGATAGATATGTGATTTGCAAATACTTTCATCCCATGGGTTGTCTTTTTACTTGGTGTGTTCTTTAACGCAAGAATTCTAGAAGCGGCCTCCTGTCTCACCAACTTCATGATTGCACCGGTTGGCAGCTCTTCTGGGGTCTTTTTCTGGGACTTATTCCTGGAGCCCACTCCTCCAGCCCTCCCAACTATTTTTTTTAAACATCTGATTCCCTGTATCAAAACCTTTTCTGCTTAAAATAGGTTTCTGTTTCCTGCAGCTGCTCTCTGGTTAATAAATCACACAACTTGAAACCTTCGAGCAGAGATGTGACATGCCATTTTGTAAGAGCTGATGTGTAGCCAAACTATAATAATAATACATTCCTGGAAAGTCAAAGTTGGAAACACCTTTGAAGATTGACTGGTCCAAACCCTTCGTTTGTCAAACACTGGAAAGAAATGGAGACACAATGAGGAAGACACAAAAACCTCGACGCTGAGGGCCTGCACCTCTGTCTGCCATCTCCCAGGGCTGGCAGACCTCAGCTAATCTCGCTTCGTGAAATCAGTGGGATGTGGGTCACGTAAATCCAGTGAGGCCAGGCCTGCCAACCTTACTGCAGCTGATTGGACACGGGATCTGGGGCTGAGCCAGATGCTGCTGTGAACCACTTGGCTGTGATGGTGGCCACGCACCCGTGAAAGACCGTCTGGTGTAAGAGGCTTCAGTGCTAGGAGCATACCCAGAGTGTCATTATTCCTGTTCTCCAGGGACCTGCTTTGGGGCCCCTTGAGATGGCTTCCTCTGACATCCCACTTCCTCTGAATCTGCACCATGGCTCCCATTCCTGAAAATCACCTGAGCACCTGAAGAAGCTCAGGAATGTACCCAACCACAGCCAGTGATTTTCTAGAGACTGAAGCCTGATCAAAAAAGAGAAAAATAAGCAAGCCACAAACGCAGATCTGGAATTTCAGAGAGCATGCTCTTCCCACTCCGACATGGCTGTCCCACATGCAGACATGAGGATCAGGGCCTCATGAGTGGAGTGTGACAAGGAGAAAAGACTATGGGTGCTATGCGGCTGAACTGTCCTCAGGATACAGCAAGGGTGGGATAACCACCCCCCTCTCACTTTTTTTGGGAGGCTGTGTCACACATTTTGTTGTATCTTAGTTCCGCAACCAGAGAATGAACCTGGGTGCCCAGGATTGGAAATTCAGAGTCCTAACCACTGGACCACCAGGGAATTTCTCCTCCTCTTACTTTTGAGCATCTGCCTTTGTGATTGGCTTGGGACAGGGTTCCAGCTCTGGGTACTGCCTTGTCATTCCTTAGGCACGAGCCTTTAAGGAAATCCACTCTCTGAGGATGGCTGCTCTGCTCAGGCTCTGTGTCAAGGCACAGAAATTGACATCCAGAGACACCCAGGCCCTGGAGATGGGAAATCACTGATGAAAAAATGGCCCTTGAAGCTATAGCCGGGAATGAAAGGACAATTGGCCTTCTCTTTTCATAAGAGCTAACCAGTGAGTGCAGGAAAGGAGCAACCAGGAAAGGGAGGAGGCGAACCGGCAATGAAGAAAATGATGAAAACCAAGTGGGGTGAGGATTTCAGGAAGGAGAGCAGGGCTGGTTGGGAGACAGGTCAGGCTGGCTGAGGACTGGACTTGTCATGGGGGAAGTAATTGGTAACTTTGAAAAGAGCAACTTCAGAAGATGGCAGCAAGAGAAAACTGATTGCATTGAGTTGAGCTCTGAGTGAAAGGGGAGGAGGTGGAGATGGTAAACAATTATTTCCTAAGAAGAGGAGAATTTTTTTTTTTTTTTAAGTAAGAGAGACTGGAGCATGTTTGGAGGCTCAGGAGAAAATAGGGGAGAAATGGAGAGAGTGACAATATCAGAGAGAAGAAGACTTCCTGGGTGGCCCAGTGGTTAGGAATTCACCTGCCAGTGCAGGGAATATGGGTTTGATCCTGGATCCAGGAAGATTCCGCATGCTGCAGGGCGACTAAGTCCATATGCCACAACTACTGAGCTCATGTGCGCCAGAGCCTGGGAGCCCCAACCAGTGGGTCCACACTCCACAGCTACTGAAGCCCAGATGCCTAGAGTCTCTGCAACAAGAGAAGCCACCACATGGAGACGCCTGAGCACTGCAATGAAGAGCAGCCCTACTCCCCGCAACCAGAGAAAGCCCGAGCAGCAACAAAGACCCAGGGCAGCCATAAAAGAAATAAATAAAACCAGAGAGGAAGCTATTGGTGATGCTCTCTCTTTAGGAAGATAGAAGAATGGGACCAGGGGCACAGGCAGAGGGGCTGGCCATGGACAAGAGAAGGAGTCCCTCTGCTCTCAGCTTGGAGGATGGTCGAGACCACCATGGGATTTAGTTTCCTTCCCCAAAAGGGATCATCTTCACCATGAGAAGACATAAGAAGCCCACCACCGAATAAATGGCTGATAAATATCAAGTTTTTCCTCTCTCGCCTGGCTGTGCAGTTTCAGTCCTCTGAGGCCACATATGATGTCACTCTGGGATGTTACTAAGGCTAAGGAACACAGCTCTAGCTGGAGAAGTTAAAGGCAATCAATCCCAAGCTTTTCTGGAATTCCAGGGGAATGGAGGATGCTTGCTGCTAAGGTTCCAAAGCTGGGAAATTGTAAGCATAGATCTTCCACTATGTGGACAGGGCCGGCCTGATCTTGCCACCAGCGCAGAGGAATGCAGAGCTGAGAAACGGAGTGAGGACAAGAGACAGTGGAGCCGGATGACCCTGGGACTGTTTCGGTTGTTGTTGTTGTTGTTTGGCTGTGCTGTGCGGCTTGCAGGGTTTCAGTTCCCCAACCAGGGATTGAACCTGGGCTATATAGGAGTGAAAACTAAATCCTAACCACTAGACCAGCAGAGAACTCCCTAGATGACATTGTTTTAATGCCAGGATCTAACCATGCTTAAGGCCTCCTGTAATCCAACAAATTCCTTCCTCCCACCCAAAGCCCGTTTCTGTCAAGATTCTGTCACCTGCAAGTGAAGTTCTGACTATTATAAGAAGTAGAGTGTTGTTAGTGATGTCCCTGACACGCAGAATTGACCAAGCTGAGATCGGATTTTCCAACTGCTGGGAATAACCTGGGATTTTCCATTCCCAGGAGGCTAGGAGGTAAGCATTTCCTGTAATGCAGCTGCAAGGCCAGGGGCTCCTGAATCTCAGACCATGTGTTTAACATAGGCAGAGTTCAGGGGACTTGGTAAAGAGATGTCAGGAGGCTGAGTGTGTTGGCTATTTTCCCAAGCCTTGAGCCAAAGAGATAAAATCTGCAGAAAGAATAATCAAGAATAAAAGCTAACATTTCTGAAGCATTCAGCATGTGCCAGGCTCTAAGTGCTTTACACACATTAACTCATTTAATCTTCATAAGAACACAAAGAAATGGGTACCATTGTTATTTTCCATTTTACATTTGAGGAACTGAGGTGCAAAAGAATTTGGCCAAGATCATAAAGCTAGACAGGGCTAGAGCTCTGCCTTGAATCCAGGCAGCCTGACCTCTGAGCTTAAGTGCCTACAGCTTTGCTGAGAAAGACAGCCTGTTGCCAGCAATCCAAGCTGATGCAGAGTCTGATGATCACATGCTTTGCAAGACTGAAAAAGCTCATCTATTCATGTCAAAGCTAAAGTGAGTGGGAATAAAGGGAGGCAGGAAATACAACCCCTCCCAAGCCCTTCCTACCTGCCTACTAAAAAGACAGTCTCCCTATGTAAAGAGCCTTCCACTGGGATGCAGCCTAGGGATCGGGGCAGCCAGCTGTGCCAAGGCCCATGCCAGGTGCTCACAATGGCTCCAAGGCAGAGGTGAAGCTGGAGTCTCTGAGCCGAGAACTGGGAGGTCCTGTTGCTAAGACTATGTATACCAAGATCAAAGTCTAGATTCAGGGGCCATGGTTTATCATTCTTTTAAGAAATTATTTATTTGGCTGTTTGCTGGGTCATAGTGCCATGCAGAATCTTAGTTGTGGCATGCAAACTCTTAGTTATGGCATGTGAGATCTAGTTGCCTGACCAGGGAGCAAACCCCGGCCCCCTGCATTGGGAACACATTGTGTTAGTCACTGGACCACCAGGAAAGTCCCTCATCATTCTTCTGACTTGGTTATTAACCCATGGAATTATCCAAATGCGAATAGCCAGAAAACTTATACATCTTTTAAAGGAGTGGTTCTGTGAGAGAAACCCCAGTCCTGATATAACTGAAAGTAGGGTTTAATTGCTCACTGCTCAGAAGCCAATAAAGAGGTAAGGTTGGTGGAAAGGAAAGTTTACTTTATTTCCAGCAATGCCAACAATGGAGGGAGGGGGACGGCAGATGCCTGTCCAAAGGCAGAATCCACCCCACTGACAATCAGGGGGCAAAAGCTTTTATAGATGGAGGGAGGGGCTACATGTAGAAACAGTACAGTCAGCTCTGACAGTCCTCTTGAAATTGGTCACGTAGTGGTCTGACCAGCATCAATTTGATTGTTTTAAGTAAAACTAATCTTCAGTTCCTTCTCCAGGGCATGAAAGGGAAAAGTGCAAGTGAAGTCACTCAGTTGTGTCCAACTCTTAGCAATCTTCAGTTCCAGGCTCTCTTTTCTTTCCTGTTTCTTAACGCCAAATCTCGGTGTTGTGGCAGCTTTATGTCATGGCTGCAGTCTGGGCATCATGTAGTTAACTTCTTCCACCTGGTGGGAGTCTCACTATCTACAAGACAGTTCACAGGATATGGCTCAGAATTTTATCTACAGTCCTTGAGAAGGAATAAAGTTCCTTGACTTTGCTTAATGACTAAACTATTATTATCTGGTCTCCTTTGAAGGTTTTCCTTTCTTTCATTTTCTCACTTCTCTGATTAAACTTACTCCTTTTCTAAAAAATTTAGATCATATATAGTTTTATTTTTGTGTCTGACTCTTTGCGACCCCATGGACTGTGGCCTGCCAGGCTCCTTTGTTCATGGGGATTCTCCAAGCAAGAATACTAGAATGGGTAGCCTTTCCCTCCTCCAGGGGGTCTTCCCAACCCAGGGATCAAACCCAGGTCTCCCGCATGGCAGGCGATTCTTTACCAACTTAGCCACAAGGAAAGCCCAATTTGTACTTACTTATTTTAATTCATTGGTTTTATTTGATTATGTTTATTAATTTTTCTGTAGTTATATTAAACTCATTCTTGGGCCAAAGTTTTTCTACAGACAAAAGGCAGATGGAGGCTGTGGGGGAAGGAACATAGTGTCCGGCTACATTTCATTGTCACATGGAATCTTGTAATTGATCAATCCCCAAGGCAGTGTCTTGGCTCCAAACAATACCAGAAATGCTCAAAATCCTCGTGAGATGTGTCCACAGTTATGTTAGCTAAGAGATCTCTCAGCATGGCAGAGCACCCAGTCTGCCTCATTCTACCAAGGCAGGGGATTCTGGCTGCTCTTAATCTGCAGGTTGCCACACCCAATACACACTACAGACCAGTAGGTGTCGTTGCCCCTCCTCTTCTGTTCAAAATGAGATTGTTTATTTATAATGGCTTCCTTACCCCTTCGTCAATGTACCAAGGTGTTAGAGACTGATCAGATTTATTGCTTATGGCAACCCACTCCAGTGTTCTTGCCTGGAGAATCCCAGGGACGGGGGAGCCTGGTGGGCTTCCGTCTATGGGGTCACACAGAGTCGGACACGACTGAAGTGACTTAGCAGCAGCAGCAGCAGTAAAATTATTTACCTGACAATAATAAACCCCTCAATGTTAACATAAATAATACCCTTTTTGATGAAAAGTAATTACATTTTGCAAATCAAAAAGATGAGTGAAATGAATGACATTGTTTGACATTTTTGCAAATCTCTTTAATGTCTGACTTAATAAAAGGCAGTTAGAATTCCCATATCTGCTTCTTTATTCAATATATTGAGCTGTGTTGTTTTGGTGGAAGTATATAAAAAATATTCAACCTCGTTTGCTTGTCTATTCGTTTGTTAGAGGCTGTTTGAGCTTCCCAGGTAGCTCAGTGGTAAAGAATATGCCTGCCAATGCAGGAGATGTGGGCTCAACTCTGGGGTCAGGAAGATTCCCTTGAGTAAAAAAATGGCAACCCACTCCAGTATTTTTGCCTGGAAAATTCCATGGACAGAGGAGCCTGGTGGGTTACAGTCCATGGGATCTCAAAGAGTTGGACACAACTGAGTGACTGAGCACATTTGTGTTTTCAGTTTGGAGTTTTACAAATAAAGCTGCTATGAATGTTAAAAAATAAATAAAATTCAGCCTCACACGGGTATGTAACTGGAAAAAGGAGGAGTATATTAAAAGGATATTCAGATAATTGTGAATATTCCTCCTTGATTCTATACCTAAACTTGACAAATGACAGTTTTGTAAAATTTAGTTTCCATGTGGAATCTGAAACCATTATTGGTCAACTTTTCATTACATTGGTCTGGGACTTCCCTGGTGGCCTGGTGGTTAAGAATTCTTCAGCCAATGCAGGGGATACGGGTTCAGTCCCTGGTCTGGGAAGATCCCTAATGCCAGGGAACAACTAAGCCCATGTACCGCAACTACTGAAGCTTGTACACCCTAGGGCCTGTGTTCTGCAACTTGAGCTGTCATGGCAACAAGAAGTCCATGCACCACACCCAACGAGCAAGCCCCCCAGCTCACTACAACTAGAGAGAGCCCTCCCTTCACAAAGAAGACCCAGCATGGCCAAAAAATTTTAAATAAATTTGAAAATGGGCAAAAAACCCCAAAACATTGGTCTGTCTTGCACTTTGAATTCATTCTTTACTTGTGCATGATTTTGTACCATCACATGTTAGTCACCTGCAAAGTATTGGTTCACTAAGTTACACAGATCTTCCAAATGTTGACACATTTCGTTTTACAACATAAAAATATCATATATGTTAGTGTCACCACTGAAAGTCTTTAAGTATTGGGAAGCTGCTAAACTCACAGCAGTGGATACAAATTTTCCAAAAATCTAATTTTCACTCAAAAGCTCAACTTTCTTCTTTGACAGCAAATATTGTCAATTTTTTCCTCTTGAATTGACAGCTCTCTTCCTTCATTTTAGAGAAAATGTCTGCAAAAAACTACATTTGCATAACCATAGTATGTCTTTCAATCCTTCTCTCAAGTAGAAATGGTGCTCATGAAGAAAAGCAGCTAGTTCAGCTTGCAACTCAAACAATTGCACAAGTGCTTTTCCTGGAGACAACCATGGTACTTAGGCAGACAGCAGAATTCTTCCCATTCTGTCAAAATATTTAAAAGAAATATACTCAAGGGTGGAGAGTTAATAAAGTTAATAATTTTTACTGCTTCATCAAGTCATTCTTAAGTGAATCTGGTATATTTACTTCTGTTGCTGTGCGTGCATGCCAGTTCAGGATACGATGTCTACAAGGGTGGCCTGAAGTCCTGCCTTGTTTAGTGCTAAGGGGCCAGTTATTTGACCTGCCATTGCTTTTCCACCATCAAAACCACAAAATAACATCTTAGAATTATTATAAAAATAGTTTTGACTTCACAGACCCCATAATAATGTCCTGAGGATCCTCAGAGGTTTGCAGGCCATGCTTGGAGAACCACAATCTTAATGCTTTATTCATCAGTTAACAAATATGTATCATGACAGCATATTAAAAAACAGAGACGTCACTTTGCCAACAACGGTCCATCTAGTCAAAGCTATGGTTTTTCCAGTAGTCATGTACGGACTGTGGTACTGGAGAAGACTCTGGAGAGTCCCTTGGGCTGCATGGAGATCCAACCAGTCCATCCTAAAGAAAATCAACCCTGAATACTCATTGGAAGGACTGAAGCTGAAGCTGAAGCTCCAATACGTTGGCCACATGATGTGAAGAGCCCATTCATTGGAAAAGGCCCTGATGCTGGGAAAGATTGAGGGTAGGAAGAAAAGAGGGTGACAGAGGATGAGACGGTTGGATGGCATCACTGACTCAATGGAAATGAGTTTGAGCAAGCTCAGGGAGATAGTGAAGGACGGGAAAGCCTGGTGTGCTGCAGTCCACGGGGTTGCAAAGAGTCAGAGATGACTGAGAACTGAAAAACAACAAATCATGCTCCTACATTTCCCTGACACCAACCCAGGTCTTGAGTTCTTTGTTGTTGCTGCTGTTTGTTTGTTTTGATCTTTGGCTATGCGGGGTCTTTGCTGTTATGCACAGACTTTCTCTAGTTGCAAAGAGTGGGGCTACTCTTCATGGCTGTGGGTGGGCCTCTCATTGCAGTGGTTTCTTTCCTTTGTCGCGGAGCACAGGCTCCAGGGTGGACGGACCTTAGTAGTTGGGCACCCTGGCTTAGTTGCGCCACAGCGCATGGGATCTTCCTGGACTAGGGATTGAACCAGTGTTCCCTGGATTGGAAAGGAGGATTCCTTTCTTTTAAAAAATTTATTTTAAATTGAGAGGAAATTGCCTTACAATGTTGTGTTGATTTCTGCAATACACCAATGCAAATTAGCCACAATTATATATATCACCTGCCTCTTGAGCCTCCCACCCCTCTAGGTAATCACAGAACACCAGGCTGGGCTCCCTGTGTTATACAGCAACTTGTCACCAGCTCCCTATTTTACACATGGTAGTGTATTTATGTCAATGCTACTTTCTCCATTCACCCCACTCTCTCCTTCCCCCACTGTGGACAGGAGGATTCTTATCCACTGTACCACCAGGGAAGTCCCCAGGCCCTGAATTTTGGATGGTGAGTTTTATATGAAATACCCAAGGCCTCTGCTCTCATATGGCCACATTCTAATAGTAAGAGCAGAAAATAAATCAATAAATAATAAGGTTATTTCACCTAGAGAAAAGTGCCTTGGAGAAAGTAAAACTCTGTAGTCCTTAAGCTTTATTTAGTGATATATGTCAATTATTTCCCATTAAAATTAAGGGCAAAAATAAAAGAAAACTAGATAGTTTAACAGAAAGAGACTTGGGGATAAATTACCTTCATGGGTAACTATGGTATCCAAAAATCCCCTTGCTTGTTTAAATTTAAATTTTTTAACTAAGTAAATTAAACAATTCAGTTTCTCAGTCACAATAGCCACATTTTAAGTATTTGATAACCATGTGTGGTTAGTGGCCACCATATCGGAGTGGATTGCCATTTTCTCTTCCAGGGAATCTTCTTGACCCAAGGATTCTTTACCGCTGAGCCACCAGGGAAACCCAGTGGCCACCATATTGACAGTACAGATACGGAGCATTTCCACGATGGCAAAACTTTCTACTAGACAGCATTGATTTACAAGTGAGATAGAGAAAACCTCCCTGAAGATTTGAGGACAGAGTAATAGCAAAGATCCTGAGAAACTCTACTTTGGCACCTTGAAAGAAAAAAAGAGAGGGACTTCTCTGGCATTCCAGTGGTTAAGACTTGGTGATTCCAATGCAAGGTTCGGAGGTTTGATCCCTAGCTGGCGAACTAAGATCCATGTGCCACAGGGCGTGGCCATGTGATTTCAGACAGTGACTGCAGCTCTGAAATTAAAAGATGCTTGCTCATTGGAAAGAAAGCTATACAAACCTAGACAGCATACTAAAAAGCAGAGAAATCACTTTGCCAGCAAAGGTCTGCATAGACAAAGCTATGGTTTTTCCAGTAGTCATGTAAAGATGTGAGGGTTGGACCACAAAGAAGGCTGAGTGCCGAAGAATTGATGTTTTCAAACTGTGGAGCTGGAGAAGACTCTTGAGAGTCCCTTGGACAGCAAGGACATCAAACCAGTTAATCCTAAAGGAAATCAACTCTGAATATTCCCTGGAAGGACTGATGCTGAAGCTCCAATACTCTGACCACCTGATGTGAAGAGCCAACTCACAGGAAAAGATCCTAATGCTGGAAAAGATTAAAGGTGAAAGAAGAGGGCATAGCATGAGATGGATAGATAGCATCACCAACTCAATGGATGTGAATTTGAACAAACTCTGGAAGATAATAGAGGTCAGAGGAACTTGGTATACTGCAGTCCATGGCGTCACAAAGAGTCAGACATGACTTAGCAACTTAACAACAACAACAAAGCTGGAAAGATAGGAGAAGGGTGTCAGAGTGCTGAAATGCAAGTCTTAGAGTTAGTATGGTAATTGAAAATGACAAGGTCAAGGATTTGACCTTAGAATGGGGAGTTGAAAACTAGACTTAGAGGTCCGAATCCAGGAGAGGGAAATCAACTAAAAGACCAGGGCTTCCCCAGTGGCTCAGTGGTAAAGAATCTGCCTGCCAATTCAGGAGACCTGGGTTTGATCCTTGGTCAGGGAGGATCATGCCATGGAGCAACTGAGCCCCTGCGCCAAAACTGTCGAGCCTGTGCTCCAGAGCCAGTGAGCCACAATTACTAAAGCCAGCACACCCTAGAGCCCAAACTCCGGAACAAGAGAAGCCACCACGATCAGAAGCCAGTGCACTGCCTGCACTGCCCCCACCCACTGTAACTAGAGAAATGCCCTTGCAACAATGAAAACCCAACACAGCCCAAAATTAATAAATAAATAAAATCATATATAAACAAAAGAGATGAAGAGTGAACAGCTACAGCAGTAGGAGGAAAATCTGAAGGGTGCAGAGTCACAGAAGCATGTTTTAAGCAAGATGTTGTAATGACCTTGGTTGACTATTACTGAGACATCTAAGACAAGAACAGAAAAGTGACTGCTGGATTTGGCAACATGGCAAACATGCATGTCCACGGCAGGAGCAGGTTCAGTAGAGTGCTGAAGTTAGAAGCCCACAGAGAATGAATGGGTTGAAGAGTGATGAAATTTGAAAAAGTAGGAAGGGAGTGGAAAAATGAGTGGTAACTGGAGGGCAGGTAGAGTCCAGGAAGGTTTTGCTTTGTATTGTTTTAAGAGGGAGATACATAGCAGTTTGGGCATTGATTGGAGTGATCCATTGATAAGGAGAGAGTTCAGTCTTGGAAAGGAGCAAAAGTGGTCTTCCCTAACGGTCCAGTGGTGAAGAACCCACCTGCCAATGCAGGGGACCTGGGTTTGATCCCTGGTCTGGGAAAAGTCCACATACCACAGGGCAACTAAGCACATGAGCCCTAGCTACTGAAGCCCACCCGCCCTAGAGCCTGTGCTCCACAGCAAGAGAAGCCACCGCAATAGGCCCACGCAACGCAAGGCCTCTGCAACTAGAGAATAGCCCCAACTCTCTGCAACTAGAGAAAGCTCAAGTGTAGCAACAAAGACTCAGCTCATACAAAAATAAAATAAATAAATAAAATATTTTTAAAAAAGAAAGGAGCAAGAAGACTTCATTTATGATAATAGGGAAGAAGGCAGAGAGTGTGGGTTCTTATTCTGGATGTAGTGCTATAATTATGAGAAAAGCTGCTCTGAACATTCAAGTACAATTTTTTTGTGTGAATATATGTCTTTATGTCTCTTGAGTACGTACGTAGGTTTTTCAAAATACCTGGACCATTTTACATTCCCACCAGCAGTACCTGAAGGTTCCAGTGTCTCCAGGACCTAAATTATCTTGTTATAGATTTTATCTGAATTCTACTACTGACCAATGATGATGAGTATCTTCATGTGCTTATTGGCCATCAGTACACCTTCTATTTAGGCTTCTCAGGTGGCTCAGTGGCAAAGAATCTGCCTGCAAATGCAGGATACACAGGTTCAATCCCTGGGTCAGAATATTCACTGGAGGAGGAAATGGCAACCCACTCCTGTATTCTTGCCTGAAGAATCCCAGGGACAGAGGAGCCTGGCGAGCTCATCATGGGGTCACAAAGAGTCGGACACTAAGCACACATACACACGCAAACCTTCATTAGAGAAATGTCTCTTTGAATCCCTTGCCTGCATTTCGGTTGCCTGTTTTTACTGTTGAGTTCTTAATAGTTCTTTAGTATGTTAATAGTATGCTGGATGCTAGACCCTTATCAGTCATATGCTTTGCAAATATTTCCTTTCAGTCAGTGGGCTGGCTTTCTTGATAATGTCCTTTGAAGTACAGAAGTTTTGAATTTTGATGAAATCAAACTTATCTTTCTTTGTGCTTTTGGTGTCATATCTAAGAAACCATTCTTAATCCAAGGTCACAAAGACTTATGCCTGCTTTCTTCTAAGAGTTTTGTTGTTTTAGCACTGATCTTTAGGTCTTTGATTCATTTTGAGTTAACTTTTGCACGTCGTACACGGTAAGAGTCTGATTTTATCTGTACGTGGACACACAGTTGTCCCAGCTTTATTTGTTGAAAACACATTTTTGTCTACCTTGAATCATCTTGGTACCCTTGTTAAAAATTAGCCAACCATGTGTATTTTTATTTCTGTTTTATTTTTGGCATCTTTATTTTTGGCCTCTCAATTCTATTCCATGAATTATTATATCTAATGCCAGCACTACATTGTGCTGATTACTCTAGCTTTATATAATAGTAAAATTTGAAATTGAAATATGTGATTCCTCCAATTTGTTTCTTTTTCAAGATATTTTGGCTTATTCTAGACTTCTGCATTTCCATATGAGTTTTAGGATCAGCTTGTCAATTTCTGCCAAAAAAAAAAAAATAGCGGCAACTTTGATTCTGAGAGAGATTGCAATGAATCTGTAGATCAGTTTGGAGAGAACTGCTATCCTAATAATATTAAGGCTTACAATACATGAATGTGGGAAGTCTTTCCATTTATTTGTCTTAATTAATTTCTTTTATGTGACTGATTTTAAGCAGAAGAGTGACATGATCAGGCTTCCCTGGTAGCTCAGTGGTAAAGAATCTGCCTGCCAATGCAGGAGACACTGGTTTGATCCCTGGTCAGGGAGGATCCCACATGCCGAGCCCGTGTGCCACAACTACTGAAGCGGTGCTCTAGAGTCTGGGAGCTGCAACCACTGAAGCCCGTGCAAGCTGGAGCCGATGCTTCGAAACGAGAAGCCACTGCAATGAGAAGCCCGCCCACCACAAATGGAGAGTAGCCCCTCGCTTGCTACGACTAGAGAAAAAAAGCCCAAACAGCAGCAAAGACCCAGCACAGCCAAAAATAAAATAAGTAAAATCTACCAAGAAAAAAAAAACAGACTGGATCTTTCCAAATCCTAAAAAAGAAGAGGAAGAAGAGTGATATGATCTGACTTATACTTTAGGAAGATTACTCAGTAGTATGAAAAACCAGCTGGGGGGAAGAAATGCTGCATGGACAAGGACAGTAGCAGCAGAGACAAGGAGGAAGCACTGGTTACAGAAGTGTCTACGATGTAAATCAGCAGGACTGGACAACTGACTTACACAGAAAGAGAGGAAAGCGTAGAGTGACTCCCAGGTTTTTGGCTTGCATACATTGTGATGCCACCTACTGAAATGGAAAACACAAGAAGCAGTCTGGGGGCAATGTTGGTCCATGTTCAGCACGAGGTGACTGGACACCCAAGTGGAGAGGTAACATCACTGGATATTTAAGTCTGATCCTCAAGGAAGCTGACTAGTCTGGGAGAATCATCAAATAAAAGGGGAGCCATGAGACTACATGAAATAACCAATGGGACCTACAAAGGAAGCAGAAAGGATGACCAAAAGCTGATGACAAAAAGTCCAAAACGGAGACCGAGAAGGAACAGCCAGAGGCAGGAGGAAATCCAGGGAGGAGGCGGGCAGCAAGAGTGTGCAGAGAGTGACTGGGAGCGGCGCCTTAGGGACTGAAGTGTGCCATCGGATGCGGCGTGGTCGGCGGTCACTGGGGACCTGGATGAGGGCTCTTCCAGCGGAGGGCCGAATCGCACAGCTGTGGACTGAGGAGGAGATGGGAGCCGAGAAGACGGAAACAGCATGTCAAGGTAATTCATTCCAGAAGTTTGGAGAGGAGGGGAGAGAAAGTTAAAAAGCAGTAACTAGAAATGTAAAGGGAGCCAAGGGAATGTGTGTTTTTTTAGGATAGAAGAGACTTGGGTATGTTTATTGGCTGATGGGAAAGAGTTGGCAGAAACGAAGAGGATGAGAGATGAAGCGTGGTCCACGTGCAGCTGGAGGAGTGACTGGGAGAAGGACTAGGGCGAGTGGATTCAGAACAGTTCTTTTCAAATTATAACACGCATCTAAATCATAAATCGTAATTCTCCCCTCTTCTCTCCACCTTCAAAGCCACCATCCTGGTCCAAGTCCAAGTCCCCTATACTTCTCATTTCTCACTTGGACAGCTGGCCTTTAGATGCTCAACCTTGTGATGTAAGTTTGGTGTGAAGAGGCCAGGAGGGGGTTAACTGAACAGAAGAAAGCAGAATGGGTCAGTGGCCCCTGGGAGGTCCGAGTACGAGGCCATGGGAGTATGCCGCAAGGGAGGCTTTTGTGGGATGCTCGAGGCTGGGATTTCAAAAGGGACCATTCAAAACCTGAACCCGGAGAGAATAACTGGGGTCATGATGAAGGTCAAGGGAGGGTATTAGAAGGTCCTTCACATGGATGAGCAAGACATGAGGAATGATTGCCAGACCTAGATCTGGAAACCCAAGTCCTTGATAGACAGAAGTAGGTGACACGGAGGGCAACAGACCAAGGCGATGAGAAGGGGTGGCAGAGTAGAGCCAGGTGGCAGGAGTCACAGAGAATCAGAAAATTACATAAGCACTTAGGAAAAAACCCACCAAAATGTGAACCATGTTTATCTGTGGGGGCAGAGAGGGTTATGAGTAGCTCCAATTTTTTCTTTATACTTTCCTGTTTTTCCTCTAAGTTTTCTACAATAATTTTTTTTTTTTTAATCTCCAGTGGTTAGCACTCCACACGTCCAGTGTGGGGAGGGCGTGTGTGGGGGGGTGATGTTTGATCCCTGATTGGGGAATTAAGATCCCACATGAACTCAGGATGGTCTAAAAATAAATGAATACATAAATAAAATAAACAGAGGTAAAAGCTGGGAAAAATACAAAGAATAACAAATCCCTCATTCATACCACATAGACTTGGTCACTGTAAACACGCCTAAGTCCCCTTCAACCACCTCCTCCTCTCAGACAAGCTTGATTACTTGGCTTTTTGTGTGTGTGTGTGTGTGTAAACTGAATATGGTAGGGTGTGTGTGTGTGATCATTCTACTTACAGGTGGAATTGTTCTAATAACCAGGGAGGGAAAAGCCTTGCTAGGATGAAGAGGACTCACTCAGGGACTGGAAGCCTGAACCCCTTCCCAGCTGAGCAGCCCTATGGGGAGGACCCAGAGTCCAATTTGAATGTACTAGGCCACACCTGGTTGTTAAACGCTCTAGGGAAGACAGAGAATTTCTATTTGTATTTCTCTGGCTACATTTCAACCCACTCTCATATCGTTTTACCCCTCAGAAATCTGAGGAGGCTATCACTATCTCCATTTGACAGATAGGAAAACTGAGGCTTGGAGAAGGACAGTGAGCTCCCAGAGTGTCATAGTGAGTTGGCGGAGCACAGGGGGCTAGTTCTCTAGTCTAGGCTTCTTCCCAGAACCCCAGAAACCTAGGCCAGTGTGCAGAAGAGTGGGGCATAGGCGAGGGACGCTGGTCAACTCAGATGAATGGACTTTGGCCACTTGGCAATAAGGAAGAGAAGTGGTGATAACTTCAGGTGGCTAAGGCTAGGCCATGCCCAGGAAACTGGATCAGAGGAGCAAAAGGTGTGTGGTTCCTTCCTCAGAGGTCCCAGAGAGCAGGCCCACTCCCTGGAGACTATGCCCTCTCGTCCCCCACCTCACTCAGAAGCAGCCTTCAGAGTTACATAGATCTGGATTCAAGTCTCAGTTCTACCATTGATACCCGCTGTGTGCTATCTGAAAAGCCACTTTACCTTTCTGGGCCTCAATTTTCTCATCTGTAAAACGGAGTAATAATATTTAACTCTCAGTATTGTTCTAAGGTTAGAAAGAGAGAACTTTCTTTTATTCGTTTGTAAGCAATGACATTTAAAACGTCTGGGTCCCCAGCCTCATTCCAGACTGCTCCAAATGGGCTCAGTGTCAAGGGGACTGCCTGACACAGATAGGGAAGCCACAGACATGCACACGAGTGAGATTTGACATTGGCTTTGCAGTGACCACACACACTCTCCAGGGCAGTCCCTGGGAGATGGACTTGGTCATCTGTAAATTGTGTGCCCCGCACACAAGGCACAGGCGTCAGTGGATAGCTGGTGTTAGATGCATCAAGCCAGCTCCTGCCCTCAAGGCCACTGACCAGTGGGGTGCAGCGTGCAGACTGTGAATTGATGCTGCCTGGAGACCATAGAAGTGCCTCCCAGAGGCCTGCCTGAGGGCCAGAGCACAGGCAGGCAGCCACAGCCCCGCCACATTAGAGAATACGAGCAAAGAGACCCTCTACTCCACCACTTCCCCTGGACACCCTTGCTTGAGCCCATTTCTACATGCTGAGGATGAAACAAAGGAGGACTCAGGTCACACTGGTACATTGAAGAGGCGCAGTAACCAGCAGCCAGGAACAGGACAGCTCCTGTTACGTGCTCCTGCTAGCTCTGCACTTTTTCTGTAAACATACTCTGCAGGGTTTTCAAAGCTCTTTCTCACCCTTTTTTGTACTTCACCACAACTCGGGGCTTCCCTGGTGGCTCTCATGGTAAAGACTCTGCCTGCTGTGCAGGAGACCCGAGTTTGATCCCTGGGTAGGGAAGATCCCCTGGAAAAAGGAATGACTACCCACTCCAGTACTCTTGCCTGGAAAATTCCATGGACAGAGGAGCCTGGCTGGCTGCACTCCATCAGGTCACAAAGAGTTGGACATGACTGAGCGACTTTCACTTCACTTTCACGACTTTAGGGGACAAGAATTATTATCCCGGATTTTCTGAGAGAAGAGAACAGAGGCCATCTCCAACCACACCCCACAAGTAAAGTGCCTTGTTCAGTGTGGGGCACAGAAGGATCCTAGGCCGGGGCAGCAGGAAACGTGATTTACCTGCGCTCACGCAGTAGGTCGAGGTCAGCCCCCCAACCCCCACCCCGATCCTCCAGGTAGCTCTCTTTCATCACTCACCGTGGCATCTCCCCACCCTATAGAAAGAACTGGATTCCCAGCCTTCACCCAGGGGCTTTCCTGTCCATGCGCCCACCGGTCAGGACACCATGCACCAGGCCCCCATCTCACTCCCTAGCCTGGACGATCGCAGCTCCTCTAGGCCTCAGTTTCCATCTGTAAAATGGGCATCCCTGGAATGGGGTGGGCTAGAGGAGTCGGTGGCCGGGCGCTGGCCGGCATCCGAGGCCGGTGCAGGCGGGTGGGGCCCGCGCTGTGAATCAGCCGGGCGGGCCTTGGAAGGGCTGTCCAGCCGGTCGGACCGGCCCAGGATGTAAATGAGCCGCCAGGGCTCTCCCGGGGCCGGGTCGCCCAGGGGGTGACGGGAAGGGAGGCCGGCCGGGCGCCGGGAGCTGGGGCTCCCGGCGGGAAGTGGGCGCGGCGCGGGCTCTGTAGGGCGCGCGGCGGCAGCGGCCCGGGATGGAGTCCCGCTGAAGCCGCCGCGGGGACGCGGCGCCAGAGCCGAGATGTGTCTGCGCCTGGGTGAGCGCCGGGGTGGGGGTAGGGGTAGAGGTCGAGGGATGGCCCGGGAGGCCCGACCCCGCCCCAAGTCCTCCCGCAGGGGCGGAGCACTGCATGGGCGCCCGGACCCCCGCGGTCCAGGCCACCTTCTCTGCGGGTCACTTTCTGCTCTGGGCCTCAGTTTCCCCGCACTGAGCTGGCGAGAGGTGGGCTGCTGGTATCTTCCCGAGGTGGAGTCGCACCTTGCCCGCTTGCACTTTCCTTTCTTGCGGAGGAGGGACCCCCCAAGATGCCGGGAAAGCAACGCCCGCTCCCCAGAAGCCAGTGCGAAAGGAGGGATATCCAGAGCCCAGGGAGTTCTGAGCCCTAGGCTGCCTGCCCTTGGCTCCCTTAGCCTAGCAAAGGGCTCCGGTTTCCCTACCCTCTGCTCCCCAGATCCAGACAGAGGAGTGAGACAGATGGGTCCCCTCTCCTCACTCTCTGGACACAGTGATGTTGCTCACGGCACAGGACAGATCTGGGGAATCCCTACTCTCTAACCGAGAGAACTTTTGAGCTTCGGTTTCCTCATCTGTAAAGTGGTGAGGGTAGCAGCTCCCCCTAGGACCTTCCTGAGCAGAAGGACTGCCCCGGGACTCTGTCCAGTGCTCCAAGCACAGCCCCATGCTGGCACTGTACCTCCGATTCGACCAAGTCTGGGTCCTGGGATGCTGTTGCTCATGAGCCCAGTTGGTGTGTCTGGGTGGCCAGGGAGGTGGGTGGACCGGGCGAAGTGGGTCAGGCTCCTGGGACAAGGCTGCCATGCCCCTTCCTGTTGGACCAGCACTTAATCTTCATGACGCCATCCAGTCCCGCGGTGGCTGTCCCGCCCGTCGACTGCCCTCTGCTTCTTCTAGAAGTGGTACAGTTCCAGAGCGTCCTGCAAGCTGCAGGGGTCTCAGAAACCGGCTAGGCCAACCCCTTCCCATTCTACCTCTGGGGAAAGAAACTGGGGCCCAGAAAGGAGAGAGGCTGGTCTTGAAGGGCTGTGACTAGGTAGCTCCAGCCCTCCCTGCTCCCTGGAGGCCTCCTCTTGGCATAGGACCCCCAAGAACATCCCGCCTGGGGATTCCTTCCTTCCTACCCACACTCCCTTCCTTTTTTTCTTGCTGCAAAACCCCCACATATGAAAGATGACCCAATCCTCCTTTCTGCCACATTGTGGTCTGGGAAGGGACTCAGAGGCTCCACAAGGAGCAGCTAAAGGAAGAAGGAGGGGCTTGTTTAGTTCTAGGGGCCAGGCCAGCCTTTCGGGCTCACAGAGCTGGCTAGAGTGAAGGGGCTGGTGGGTCCAGGGGCCATGATATGCAGAGCCAGGCACCATAGGGCACATTCCAGCTATCTGGAACCGGGAGGAGGGCTCCCTGGTCCTGGGGGGTGTGCAGATAGGAGCTGAGCAGCCACTTGTGGACACTCAGATAGTATTTGCACATGATGTTCTTTTGACCCCAGCCTCCCTACCATGCTGCATCCCGGCCCAGTGTCCTTGCACTCTCCTTTCCCATCTGTCTTCTCATGGGGACCCTCTTGCCCCACTGGGAAACAAGGGTTATTCTTCCCATTTTGCAGATGGGGAAATGGAGACTCAGAAGTTTGAGTTTCTTGCCCTGAGTCTGTTCAGCAGTTGTGAGCTGAGTCCCTCCTGTGTGCCAGGTCCTATTCACCACACTGAGTGCTGCATAGTACCTGATCCCTGCCCAGTGAACTGGGAGCTCCCTGGCGTCCAGACCAGGGACCATCAAGCTCTCTATGGCGCCTCAGGGCCTGGCACGGAAGAGGCGCTCAGTGAACACTGATGTAACAAATGAATGGATGAAAAAAATCGGGGGATGCAAAGCTGAGAGGATTGTGGGTCTAGAGCTAGAGACCTGGGTTCAAATCCTGACTGTGCCACTCATGACCCTGAACACTAACAAAGACTATTACCCCTTATTATTAAGTACCACCTGTATGCTATTCCAACCTTATAGACCCAAGGACTCCCATGAAAGTAATGTGAACCCCTTTCCCTGGTAAGGAAACCGAGACTCAGAGAAGACAAGTTACTGGCCCCTAATCATCCAGAAATAGATTTAGAACCTAATGTCCATCACTCCTGCCAGGGCCTCAGTTTCCTCCTCTGCCCAGCGGAATGAGTCCCACCCGTGGCCCTGATGTGGCTGTCCCTCCCAGGTGGTCTGAGCGTGGGTGACTTCCGGAAGGTACTGATGAAGACGGGGCTGGTGCTGGTCGTGCTGGGCCATGTGAGCTTCATCGCAGCTGCTCTCCTCCACGGCACCGTGCTGCGCTACGTGGCTGCCCCCAGTGACGCTGTGGCTCTGCAGTACTGCGTGGTCGACATCCTCTCTGTCACTTCTGCCATCGTGGTATGGCCAGGCTGGGAGGATGACTGGCAAGAGGGGGCTGGCAGGGTCTTTGATGAGTCCCCAACCACAGCCTGGGGTGGGCAGGCAGAGAGCCCTGAGAACTCACCCCTATTCCACCACTACCAACCAGACCAGTCACCCAAGCTCTCTTTGCCTCAGCTTCCTAGTCTATAAAATGGGAATGGTAACACTGTCCACCTGAGAGGGTCCTGATGAGTACTGAATGTGATCATCCACATAAAGTGCTGAGCACAGTGCCTGGTACATAGTTAGCACTCACTACTGCAAGCAAGGATTATTATTGCAATAGGGAAATAGTCAAGGCACTGTTGGACAGAAGGGAGGAGCATCAGCTCAGCTTGGGAGTATTCACAGAGATGGAGGCCCCTGAGGTGGGTCTTGATGGATGAATAGGAGTTCAAAGATGATATGCTACAGTTACCATAACCCCAATAGGAAGCCTGCTGGGGCCAGCAGGTAGGAAAGGAAACTGGGATGGCATTTCAAGTATAGAGGATGGCAGATGCAAAGGTGTGGAGGTGGGAATGGATACGGTCTCCTCTGGAGACACTGAAAAAGTCAATTTGGCAGGAGCTTTAGCATTAGGCCTAGACTATCATAAAATGGGCTTCCCTGGTGGCTCAGACAGTAAAGAATCTGCCTGCAATGCAGGATACCTGAGTTCAATCCCTGGATTGAAAAATACCCCGAAGAAGAGAATAGCTACCCACTCCTTCATAATGAAATGAAAGTGAAAGTGTTAGTCTCGCTCAGTAGTGTCTGACTCTTTGTGACCCTACGGATTGTAGCCTGCCAGGTCCTCTGTCCATGGGATTCCCCAGGCAAGCATACTGGAGTGGGTTGCCATTCCCTTCTCCAGGGGATCTTCCCGACCCAAGGATTGAACCCAGGTCTCCAGAACTGCAGACATTCTGCAGGCATAGCCATCAGGGAAGCCCCAGACTATAATACAGGCTCAATAAATAGAAGCCATGGTTATGACTGGATGTCAGTACCTGGTTGATGAATATAAGAATGAAGGGGTCTGGTATTCTCAAGTTCACAAAACCCTTTCCCAGCTGTCAGCAGCCTTTGGGGAACATTGTCACATCAGGGTCTGAGTTCCATCCCTGCCACCTCCTAGCTGAGGGACTTCTTTCTCCCTCTAAGCCTGTTCCCTCCCCTGCAAAGTGAAGCTCAGAGAGCTTGCTGGCCTCAAGCCTTGGATAAGCAAGGATCAGAGGCCCCAGCAAGTAGAGGAGCCTCTGCCAGTGGGATAGAGCTAGGCTGTGCAGATATGTGCAGCGTCCTGTTATTGCCCTTTGCTCCTCTGACCAGCGTTGTGAGGAAGGCAGTGAACCCAGGGTTGAAGGTCCACCAGAGATGGGCTCTGGGGTGGACCACTTCAGCCGTGCTCTTATTTCCTCAAGTAATCCCCACAGCTCCCTGCAACATGGGGCTGCTCTTATCCCCACTTTACAGATGAGGAAACTGAGACTCAGGGATTCGCTCAACCTCCTGCTGACACAAAGAAGCCACCCTAGATGTGAAACAATGTGACCGACACCAAAGTCAGTGTCCTTTCCATGAGCTCATTCTGCTGAGCAGGCTTAGCCCAGACAGTGTGAGACACATACTTGTGGCTGCACAGCAAATTATAGGCATTAATGGGCCCTCCAGAGTCTAAGCTGCCTCCTGTGTGTCCAGCCCAGGCCTGATAAAGTGAGGGGACTGAAGGAGGGAGTCTGGCTGAGTGGAACCCAAAAGATCCAGAAGGCAGCTGGTGGGCTTAATAGTGGAGCCGCCCCACCTATTGGGACCAGGGTTGTTTAGGGAGGCCTGCGGGAGGAAGAACCCAAGCAACTGAAGAGGAGCCGGAAGGGCGTTCCTGAGAAGGCGCTGTGTAGGTGGCATCAAGGTCAGGCCCTGCGTGGGTGTCCACATCCAGGGTGATGAGGGAAGAGCCTGGGCCAGGGTGGAGTTGAGAAACTGATGGGACAGGGCCAGGTCACTGAGAGCCTGGGAGTTTAATGTACTCCTAGGGATTTGGGATTCTACTCCATAAAGTGTCCTAGGCTATTTTAAAATAACAATGTTGTTATTTTTTAGTTTCTTGCCAGTGGAATTACTTAGTTTCTTCCAAAACCTTTTCCACTCCAGGGAGACATGTTATGTATATCCTGTGACATGGCTCCACGACCCTTGGGATATAGAGGTTTGAGAAACATAGCTGTAGGCAGTGGGGAGTCAGGGAAGGTTGTAGGCAGGGAGTGACTGTGTTTTAGAAGCATCACTTCGGGGCTGGACCATGAAGAGACAGCGCCCCTGAACAGATGGAGGAAGTGAGATCAAAGCTAAGCAGGGGGTAGGAGTTAGAAGGGCTAGAGCTGGCAATGATAGACTCTTTATTGGAGAATGGCCGGACCCCCTGCCCATTCTCCCCCAGAGAGGGGAGGGGGCAGAGCTGACTTGAGTCTCCCCCACAGGTCATCACCTTAGGCATTGCAGTCATCGTGTTGTCACGCTACCTCCCCAGCATCCCCCTGGTATGTGGTACCTCCTGGGATGGGTCTGCGGGGGTTGGAACAGCAGCTACCTCCAAGGGTGTGGCCTGCTTGGAGGGCATAAGCTGACCCCATGGGGGCTAGAGCTGCCCAGGGGGCCAGGCCTGATGTCCAATGACCAATGGTCTTCTCCATCTAGTGCTGGGCAGTGTTTAGCTCGAGTGTGGCCTGTGCACTTCTCTCTCTGACCTGTGCTCTCGGCCTCTTGGCTTCGATCGCCGTGACCTTTGCCACCCAGGGCCGGGCACTGCTGGCTGCCTGCACTTTTGGGGGCCCCGAACGCCTGGCACTGGCACCCGACTGTCCCTTCGACCCTACACGCATTTATGTAAGTGCTTAGGCCTGGGCTGGGGGAAGGGAAGGGGGCGACCAGGGGCTCATCAGAGGTGGGAAGGGTTATTGGAGTCCCTCCCTTCACTCTCCAACCCCAAGTGACTATCTCTGCCCCTTTCCCCCTCCTGCAGAGCTCCAGCCTGTGTCTCTGGGGCATCTCATTACTGTTCTGCGTGGCAGAGAGTGTGTTTGCTGTCCGCAGCGCCCAGCTCGCCCACCAGGTGCTGGAACTGAGGCCCTGGTTGGGGAAAAGCAGCCATCGCATGGTAAGGCGTGCTACCCAGCACCCCCCCAAGCCCTGAAAACTCCCCCATATTCCCTGGGAGCCCCTGCTTGGGGGCTCAGGCTGATCTGCCCCCACCCCTCTGTAAAGGGCCCCCACCTTGAAAACTGAGGCAACAGTCTTCTCCCCCAGGACAAAAGGGAGAACACAGAGGCTCGGAGAACTCAGCTCTCCCAGCTAAGTCACACAGCTGACACTTGGCTCTCCTGAGCCCCAGGATGAGTCTTGAGCAGGAGGAGAGGTATCTGGACCGGAACTGGGGGTACTGCAGGCATACAGCCTCGCTCTTGCATAGTAGAGAGTAATGGTATCCTTTCACCCTAAAGATCCTCCCAGGCCTCCCCTCCTCCCACTTCCTGGATGTCCTGACATCCAAACCCAGCCCCAGCGGGCCTGGCAGCCTCTGGTGCCTCCACAGATGCAGGAGAGTCCAGAGCCCGTGGAGGACCCTGACCTGCCAAGCCGCTCTAGCTCCCGGCCCGTGACCCTCTGATGGCTGATGCCTCCTTCAGGCCCCGTGGCCCCCGGGGCCCTGCAACCAAGTCCGCACTGCGATCAGGCCAGTATTCCTGGAGCCAGCCAAGAGGGCTCAATGGCCACTCCAGGACCCGGGTGAGGTTTTCACCCCTCTCCTCCAGCCACCCAGCCCGCTGCACTGAAAGGAGACTTTATTCTGAAGTCATTAAAAAGAACAGAGATGCTCCACGTGGGCACATGCAGCAGGGGAGGGGTGTGGCCAGGGGGGTCTGTTCTTTTCCAAACAGGACGCTTTGGGGTAGGTGGGGGCTCCAGTTGTGTCTGCCCATCTGTCTGTGGGTCTTTGTGTGTATCTGAGAAATACACAGAGGGGTCTGTGGGTCTGTGTTCATCAGAATGCCAAAACGCAGGCGTGGGTTCCTGGGCCTCACAGCTAGGGGGCCGGAAACAGGAGGTTTCCCTCTTGCATCAGGGCCTCCAGGCCAGCAAGGGCAGGAGCAGGCGGGGTTGAGGCCCTCCTGCCAGGAAGGATGGCTCAAGGATGGTTTCTCCTCAAGCCCCTAGGCCTCTGGAATCCTTCCCTCCCCTCCAAATAAAAAGACAAGCCCCTTACCTGGGTGTGATTCCCAGCTCCACCAAGGCTGAGATCTACAAGGGTCGGGGTGCAGGTGGGGGAGCTTGCCCCATGGTTGGGGGAGGGAAGTCTGGCCTAATGGCTGGAGGGTGGAGGATACAGGGGAGGGGAGAGTGGCTTAAGTCCTGATATCTAGGTAAGGGAGGGCTGACTCTGAGGGGCAGACCAGGCCAGAACCCTTGTCTCTATCATTGGGGAAGGCTGATAGTGCCTCTTGGATGGATGGGGTGAGGGGGTGGGGAGAGGGTGCTAACCACTTGCTGGCTTGGGCCTTGGGGGGACAGAAGGGTTCCATTCCCCATAGCCCCCCACCAGAGTGCAGACCCTGGGGGTGGCCATCTGCCCCCCAACCTGGATAGACACAAGGGGCGAGGAAGCTGAGAGCCGGGAGGGTCAGTGAAGGCGGGGAGGGGAAACCTGGCTCCTCTCGCTCAGAACTGGGAGGCGCTGCTGGGGTCGCACTGCAGCAGACGCACGATGGACGGGTCGCTTTTGGCCCCGCGGATGAACTCCTCCAGGGACAGCTTGCCTGCGGGGCGATGGGGGGCAGTGATGGGGGGAGAGGGCAACAGCAGCTAGGGGTGGCCGAGCAGAGCTGCGGCATAGGAAGGAAGAGGGAGTGGTGCCTGCCGCGCCCGCCCCTGCCTCCTCACCGTCGTTGTTTGTGTCCATTTGGCGGAAGATTTTCTCGGTCCTCTTTTCCGGGGTCGACTCGTCCTCCGGCATCTTCATCACGGACGAAACCATCTTGTAAATGGCCTGGGGGGCAGGTGGGGAAGGCAGAGCTTGAGGGGAGCCTGCCGGAGCCCTCCACCCCCAACTATGTCCAAAAACGCCCGCAGGTGCGCTGACGAGCACCGCTCCCACCGAGAGGGGCCGGCGGAGGCATGGGGAGCTGGGGAGTTCTGGAAGGAGTGATCGGGAAGGCTTCCCGGAAGAGGGGGCTATGGGGGCGGTCGGTCCCTGACCAACTTCCTCTGGAGCGTTCGGTGGGAAACGAATTGCTGGCAGGGGAATTTTCATGCACAAAGGCCTCGCAGAGAGCAGCTCTGAGTGGGCACTGGGGCTGGCTGAATGCAGGGGGTCAGGAGAGATGTTGGAGGACATCGGGGCCCAGATGGCGAAGGGTCCGGGACGCCCAGCTAAAGAGTCTGTGCCAGACGCCGAAGGTTCCCAGTTAAGCACCAGGTTAGAAGAGCCGCTTCTCAGAAACTTCGGGGCTCCTGCGATGCCACTGTGGCTGGCAGGGGGCGCAGGGCCGCCCTAAGGGCTGGAGGTGACTAGGTCCACAGAGGGGCGGGGCATGTTATGCAAATAAACGCACGGACCATCAGTCGGGGGCGGGGACAGCCTGGGCAGTGGCTGGGCGGAGGACCGCAGCCGCCTGGTGCAGGAGCTACGGAGGCGACTCGAAGGAGGGGTTTTGCGCTAAATGTACACAGAGCACGTAGGACTTGGCCTGTGGGCTGGGTCCCGCAGTCCCAGAGCTCAGGGACCCAGATTGGTCGCCTCAGTCTGCCAGCTTTTTGCTACTGACACCTCCTCCGAGAAGCCTTCCTTCTCCCAGACCATAAACTTCCCTAGCTTCAAATCCAGCTTTGGCCTCCGCAGTGGTCTCTTCCGGCCTCTCGGGTCTGTTCCCAGGGCCACCTCTGAAAGCTCTTTCCAAACACAGATCTCCACTACCACGTCCCCAGCCCAGGGCCGCCCCCTCGTTCCCATGATACACAGGCCTCCCTCCAGGCCTGCTGTGCACCCAGCTCCTTCTGGATGCTGCCCCACGCTCCTTCTGCTGCCTCCCACTCCTCCTTGGGGCTCAGCTTACATGGTGCTGTCTTAGGGAGGCCTTCTCTGATGCAGGCTGGGGTCAGGGCCCATATGCTGCCCTAGCACCTCCACTGGGGACCCCCTCCAGAAGTAATATTATGCCTTTGCTCTTTGCCCCCAGCATACAGATAAGGACAAAGTACCCAGACCTGCAGAATTTAGCAGGGTGCCTGGCATCTGGCAGGGACTCCCCTGTTTAAAAGCCACTGGCACCTCCCACTGCCCTGTTACCAAGTCCAAATATTTGTCCCGTGGCATTCAAGGCACTTCACACTCTGGTCCCTGCTCTCCACCATCAGGCTTCCCCTAGTGGATGATTTTTCCATATCCAAATACCCCTCCACCTTTCAGGTTTTATAGCCTCTGTCTGAAACAATAATACTAGCTACCATTTACAGACACCCACTATGTGCAAGGTACTTTTACATACGCTATTCTCACCCTTGCAATAGCCCTGAAAAGCAGGTATTGAGCTCCCCATTTTCCAGACAAGAAATTGAGGCTCAGAAAGGAAACCGATGGCAGAGACCAGATTAGAACCCTCTCCCTCTTAGTCATTGGATAGATGATTTTGGAGTGCTAACAGCCCCTCAAAACAGGGTATTTGAAGTAAGGTTGCCTAGGAATAGCATCTTGGTTCCACTAATCACTTGCTCTGTAGCCTTGGACAAGTATATAACCTCAGTTTCCTCATCTGTAAAACAGGGAGTAATCGTATCTCCCTCATTTGTACCGTCCAGAGTATTAAATGAGATAACGTGTATAGTTGGCTACAGTAAGTGGTCAGTAAGCAGCAGCTTATACTATAATCATTACTCATCCACCGTATCCTCAGGTCTTTCCTGCCCTTCACTCCCCTGGACTCTCAAATGTCACCTTTGTACCCCATTCACTGAGCTGCTCAGTGTGGCCTGCACCGTTGTCTCTCCCAGCAGAATGGGAGCTCCAAGAGACTGAGGCAAGATCTCTTCCCTTCTAGTATGCCCACCACCTGGCTCAGGGCTGGGTCCTGAGAAGGACTGAGTGAGTGACTTCGAGAGTGACTGCTCCCCTGTGACTGGCCTTCTCCTGGGCTTCCTAATTAATTGTCTGGAATTACTGCTTGCTCATTGTTTCACTGGAGCCAACCTGTAATTAATCAGTCACTAGGGTTTGCAGAGTTCTGTCTGCGCTGGCTGTCTGGGGCCCCTGGGCTGCTGTAAAAGAAACCAGGGTCTGTCTAAATAGCAGAGGCCAGTCTGGAAGGGATCCTGAGGATGTCCAGAGAATGGTGCTGGCTTGACCAATGCCCTGGGCTTGGAGCTTCCAGCAAGGCTGAGATTTACCAGTACACACCAGTGCAACCACACTATTAGGTAAAACATGGACATTCATGTGGATTGGTTGGTATTGAGCTGTTGCCCAATCCCTGAGAGATCTTCCACCACCCTGGCTACCCCAACCCTTCCACCAGGACCCCGAGAAATCCCCACTATCCATCAACTAGAGAGTTACTGCCTGGCCCAGGGGAGTTACTAACAATCATTAAGGCTTCTTCCTAGTAATAGACATAGGGAAGACACCACATCCCAAGGTAGCCCATCCTATTCTAGCTAGGGAAAGCAGACCCAGAAGCCAAAGTCAAGAGTCCAATAGAGGCTGGATGAGTTGGGAGGGGGGCAGTCAACAGTGCTGAGGGACCAGAAGGGAAGGGATTCAGAGAGACAGAAGGAAAAGGAACAAGAGCCTGTACAAAGTAGCACATTCTGAGGATGTTGGAAAGGCCATTCCAACTGGAGTGGAGAATATGCAGAAGAGAAAACAACAACTGACAATTACTAACGTTTACCGAGAGCCAGATATATGCTGGGCCCTCTACTAGAGTTCCCATCTTGCTTTATACCCACAATAGCCTTGGGAGTAGGGGTTAACACCCTCACTTTACAGGCGAAGAAACAGAGGCTCAGGAAAAAAGTGAACAAGGAATTGACTAGGTAAAATAGAACCAGATCTCTGATGGACTGCAACGTGCTGAGGGGATGGACACTCTAGAAGATTTTTGACATAAAGTTAACATGCTGTACTTAAATTTGTCCTAAGAAAGGACATTCCTAACAGGTCCGTAAGTCGCCCTGTGAGATATGCCTCGCCATCCCCATTTTACAGATGAGCTATGTAAGAGTTGAAGCCAACTCCAGAATTGGAAGTCAGACTCCTTTAAAGAGGCAGCTCTGAGTCTTGGCCAACTTGAACCTGACTCCACTTATATGCTGTGTGACATCAGGCAAGCCACTTCACCTCTCTGAGCCTCATGGGGCTGTTGTAAGGATGTACTGAGCTTATGGGTATAAGGATTTCACTCAGTACTAGGCTCTTAGTGCAGAGAAGGCAATAGTAAGCCACTCCAGTACTCTTGCCTAGAAAATCCCATGGATGGAGGAGCCTGGTGGGCTGCAGTCCGTGGGGTCGCTAAGGGTCGGACACGACTGAGTGACTTCAGTTTCACTTTTCACTTTCCACTTTCACACATCGGAGAAGGAAATGGCAACCCACTCCAGTGTTCTTGCCTGGAGAATCCCAGGGACAGGGGAGCCTGGTGGGCTTCCGTCTATGGGGTCACACAGAGTCGAACACGACTGAAGTGACTTAGCAGCAGCAGCAGCAGGCTCTTAGTGGGCTCTCAATCAATTAGTTGGAAGACGGCTGGGTATCCAGATGGAATGTGGGCGACAGAGCCAGGTGGCCCATTCACAGTCTGTGTGATCTCAAGCAAATGTCTTTACCTCTCTGAGCATCCATATCCTCCTGAGTAAGTTGGGATCAATGAAACACAACTGGCCTGTACTCTGCAGAAATGTCAAGTCTTGAAAGACAAAGGAAGGCTGAGGAACTGTTACAGATTAAAGTGGCTTAAAGAGATAGGATGACTAAATTCAATGTGTGATCTTGGGGCAGAGGGAAAAAATGCTATAAAGAACATTATTGAGATAGCTGGCAGAATTCAATGTGGTCTGTAAATTAGATAATAACATTGTTTCTATGTTAAACATCCTGACACTGATAATCATATTATGGGTTATGTAAGAGAATGTCCTTGTTCTTAGGAAACCTATCCTGATGTATTCAGGGGTAAAGGGTCATGCTTAGAACAACAGAACGTCTCACACATACACACACACACATAATGATAAAGCTGATGCTGCTGCTAAGTCACTTCAGTCGTGTCCAACTCTGTGCGACCCCATGGACGAGAGCCCACCAGGCTCTGCCGTCCCTGGGATTCTCCAGGCAAGAACACTGCAGTGGGTTGCCATTTCCTTCTCCACAAATGTGATAAAATGTTCATTGGTGAAGCTGGGTAAAGGGTACACGGAAGTTTTCTCAACTTTTCTTTAAAGCAGAAATTACTTCCTATTAAAGACTTTTAAAAATAGGCTATACGAAGAGCACCTGCCACTCGCCTACCCACAAGGACTGTTGGGAGGGTAAAGAGGGCTGCGGGTGCAAGCTGCTGGGACCTGTGCCTGGCATTCTGAGGGGTCCGGGGGCCCACCTGCACGATCTCCAGCATCTCCTCGCGGCTGATGTAGCCGTTGCCGTCCAAGTCGTACATGCTGAAGGCCCACATGAGCTTCTGCTCCAGGCGGCCCCGCGAGGTCACGCTCAGTGCGATGATGAACTCCCGGAAGTCGATGGTGCCGTCGCTGTTGGTGTCGAAGGTGCGGAAGACATGCTCCGCGAACTTGGAGGCGTCACCGTAGGGGAAGAAGTTGGCATAGATCTTCTTGAACTCGTCCACGTTGAGGATGCCCGTGGGGCAGTCCTTGAGGAAGCCCTTGTACCACTCCTGCAGCTCCAACTCGGAGAACTCTGTGTTCTCTCGCAGGTCCTGCAGCATCTCCGGCCGCAGCTTGCTGTTTTGCTTGCCCATGGCCACTGAGCCAAGTCCCACCTGGGTCCCCCAGGGGGGTCAAAGAACAAATAGGAGCAGTCAGGCCCTCCTGGCCCTTTGACAGCACTCCAAGAAAGCCCCGAACCACCCCAGGCTCTCCTTTGACCCGGTGAGAGACAGAGGAGCTGGCCCAAGATCACACAGCCTGCCAAGCACCCTGCCACTCTGTCAGCCCCACACCATTTCCCCAGACCTTCTACTTCCGCAGGGAACAGACCCGGAGACAGAGGAAGAGAAGGGGCTCACCTTTACTGAAGCCCGTCTCAGTGCCAGCTACCAAGCCTTCCCAGGAGTACACCACTTCGCCCTCACAAAGTGAAGCCTAGCGATTAGCCCATTTTACAGATGAAAAGGTAGGCTCAAGGAAGTGAGGTGACCTGGTTCAGGTCACATAGCCATGGAGACACAGTGCTAACTCCCAGAGTTGCCAGCCAGGTGCAAAAAGGCCCTCTGGTCTTCCTCTGTCCTGCCCACTGCCCTCCTACTGCGTCACATACACCTGCTCACATAAAATACACCTGCAACCCAAACACTGACCTGTTCTCCCTCCCACACATGTGTGCTTGACAAGAGGCAGAACACGATAGGTATTAGCCTGAGCTCCAGAGCCGGACCACATGGGTTTGAATTCCAGCTCTGCTGCTTACCACCTATGTGACCTTGAGCAAGTTCCTTAAACTCTGCCTTGTCTGTGAAGTGGGGGTAATAGTACCTACCTCATTATTGTTGTGAGAATTAAATTAGTTAATACATATGAAGAACGTAGATGCCTGCACATATAAGTGCTACCTAAGTGTTAAATAAATAGAAGAGATTTACAGGTATCCAGATGCCAAAAGTAAACAAATGAATACATACTGATGTCTATTATGCTAAACAGCTCACCAAATCCACACACAGATCCCCTGCCACTCATATGCCAGCACCCAGCACACACACACCCAGGGTCACCATGCCTCCACACACAGCAACATTCCCTCAGCTCCACAGCTCACACGTACTGACACAGCACCACACACACACAACTGCCATACCCTGTGCATCAAGACACACCAGCCCACGACCCCACATGTCTCATGAATGCATCATAAGCCAGCTCCCATGCCGACACCTCTCACATGGCCAGCTGCACGTGGGACCCTCAAACACCCTTGCCATCTTTCTTTCTTTACCCAGGGTGCCAGGTGCCAGGAGAGGGAGCTGCAGCCCTTCTCAGACCTGTGAAGGTCCCCTCTTCCAGGGAGACCCCTAGCCAGTCAACCATCCCCCAACACTTAACCTTTCATCTAGTTCAGAAAGGGTCCCTCAGTGCAAGAGGTTAGACTGTGCAAGGGCTAAGGGGAAGGTATTGGAGAGGAGGCAGCCAGGCAGTTCTGGGCAGGGATGTAGGGGTGTATGCAGGTGAATCTCTCTCCCCACCCCCAGCCTGGGGCTGCGAGATAGAGCAAGGGGGAGGGGGATTCCTTGTGTGTGCATGTGCACTTATGTATGAGCATGTGTGAGGGCATGTGCTCACGCATGCACGTCTGCCCCTGGCTTCTGCATTGCATGTGTCTCCCTGCATGTTTCAGTTCACATCTGTGCATGTGCATACATGTGCATGTGACTAGGTGTGCACGCATCACAGTGTGAGGAGGATGAGCCTGTGTGGCCATTTGGAGGACCTATGTGTGTCCTCAGCAGTGTGTCACAAGCATGTTTCTGTAAGTTGGTGGCCCTCTTTTCTAAATCAGCCTTTTCTGCCCCAGGCTGTGGACCCACTGAACAAGTGTGTAGGAGGGTACTGAGGAAATGCCTGGGGCCAGGGCGGCCGAATGTGTCCCTTAGTCCCCTCCTCAAGGTCCAAGGAACTGGGTCATCTGGGCGGGGGCAGAGAGATGCGCTGGGCAGGAGAGATCGTCCAGTGCCCCCTCCTCCCTGCCACCCTCAGAGTTGCCCCCCTCCCAGTTGGAAGACTTGGAAACGAGGGTGGCAGAAGGTTCTGCGGTCTCCGCGAAGACCCCCAGTCCCCAAAATGGGAAGGACCGAAGCTGAGTCTAAGAAACCCGCCTCGGAGACCCTCTCCAAACCTCTACCCAGTTCTCGCCCTGGCCCTCGCCTCAATCTTTTCAGCTCTGGGAGAGCGCCGGGCGCGTGTCCCCTCCTAGAGGGGGCGTCCCGAGGCGGCCGAAACGCCGCTCCCAGGCTGGCCACTCGGCGGTCAGGACCCTGGAGAGCGCCGCGCGATTCCCTGGGGCAGCCCCACTCCCTGGGTCCCCCGAGGGAAAATTCCTGGGAGGCCCGGGAGCAGCAGGGTTGGGGAGTCCAGGACGTGGCCCCCTGCCTCCGGGATGCCCCCTCCTCGCACCGCCTAGCCCCGGCCGAGCGGCCCCCACTCACCCAGCGACGCGGAGACACCGACTGCGCAGGGAAGGCGGCGCTGCTGCGGCGCGCGGCGGCAGAGGCGGCCGGAGGGGCGGGCGGGGGGCGGGGGGCGGGCCTGCGAGGGAGACGCCCCGCAGCGTTCGCCCCGGGCGCCTCCCCTGGGGGAGGGGTCTCCGTTCCTCCCCCTTCCCTCCAGCCCAGAGAGCGCGGGCAACAGTGGTCTAGGCTCCGCCCCCGCCCTGCGGGGGAGAGGGAAGGGGGCGCCCTTTCGAGGAAGCACCCGGCCGGGGGACGAGGACAAGAGGTCTCCATCTCAGTATCTGGACTCAGGTAGCCTGAATAGGGTGCGGATTGCGGGGAATTGGGGTGGGGGGCGGGCGGTCAGTGCCAGAGACCGCTTTCTTAAGCCGAGAACAAGCCCCGACAGCCCCGCCCCTTGCCTCCCCTGTCCCTACCTGGGCGTCGCTCCGAGGGCGGAATTCGGATCCTGTGCGGTTCGTTAGGCGCTCTCCCTGCCCCTAATCCTCAACTCCGGAATTTACGGAGCTCTTCAGAGAAGGGGCAGCGCCCACTCCTCCAGTCTTTCAGGTCTGGGCCGGGGGTTGGGTGGGGAGGGGGAGCAGACACGCCCCCTACCTCACCTCTGCCTTAGAGAGCACCGCCCCCATTTCCTGCCCGCCACACCCGATCTCCTGCCCTGGACCCCATTCAGAATGAATCCCACCTCCTAACAGAGATCTAAATTGCCCCTCCCGTTTCCCCCCGACTCCAATCAAGAGATCCTCTCCCTCCCTCCCTAGCCAGTGCCTGCACTGGATTGCAATAAGTGAAGGCTAGGGAGCATCTCCAGCCTGGGGAATTCTAAGGTGTGTAGGCCCCCTGCCTGAAGACAGGAAAGCCCCTTTCCAGAGTCGCTGACCCCTATCAAAGCTTCTCCTGCCGAAACGGTGGCTACATCCTCCTTCCCCCAGCCTGGGCAACAGTCCAACATCTTGGACTCAAATTTTGCTTTTTCAGTATTTCTGGGGAAGGGATGGTGATCCTTATTGTCCCACTTCACAGATGAGAAAACTGAGGTTTACTGAGGTTAAATGAAATTTTCCAGTGTCTGACAGCGAACAAGTGGGCTTGGACTTGAATCCATGTGCCCTCATCCATTCATTGCACCAATATTTATCAAGCTTTAGTTCTATGCCCAGCACTGTTCTAGGCAGTGGGGTCACAGGAGTGTACGGTAAGGCATGGATATAATATACAAGTCAATTCTATAGTGTCTTAGATAAATGTTTTGGGGAAAGTTGAGATCAGTGTGTGGAGGTTGGGATAGTGGCGGTGCAAGGACTTTAGGTGAGATGGGAAACTTGGGGTTTTGAGCAGATTGGGAGGGTCTGAGCTTACTCAGGCATTCTGTCCTCAACTGACTTTGAGGAGTGGGGGCCAGGGTGGGATCAGCAGGCCCTCTCAGGGTGAAAGATGAGCAGGGTGGCAGAGATGGGTCTACTTTCTGGACCTGCTTTGAAGGTGAGCTGACGTCATTTGTCATCCGACCTCCGTGGCAGCAGCTGGGACCCTTCTGGCTCCCCAGGGCTCAGCCCAAGCCTCTCGGGTCATCCAAGTCTAGCCTTGGTCTCTCCTGCTGGAGGGTAAATGAACAGAGTCTCAACCTCTCAACTGGAGGAGCTGGGGAGCCAGGCTGTGGGGGCTGGGGGCAGCTGGGCCCTTCAGAACATCAGCTCCTCCTCTGTGTGCCTTGGCTCTGGTGTTGGGACCCCCGTGGAGGTGCCAGACATGCGTGGGTGGTTCCCAGATGCCTCCTGCGTGAGGACCTGGGGGTGGGGAGGGGCTTGCCACTCAGGATCCTTGAGTGACAAGCTCCCACCCCTCTCCCCACCGGGTCTAGGATCCTGGCTCTGCTTTGGGCTGGGAGAGGAACCTGCCCTTGGCTCCTCCTCTCTTTTCTCCTCTTTCCCCTCTCCCTTGCCTGAACCCTGAGAATCTTCCCAGCCAGATCTGGATCCTCCTCTCCAGTGGGGTCTCAGTTTTCCCTCACCAGCGGCTGCCCTGCCACTCTGCTTCCTCCCACTTCCCCACCCCAGCTTGACCTCCTGTGGGCTGACTTTTTGGTTCAGCCTCTTGGGTGCCTACTTCCCCCACCCACTGTTTTTCTAATCTGTGCTGGTGACTCTGACGCCCTGTCCTCAGGACCTCCAGTCTGCAACCTGACTCCCGAATAGATGGGGCTTCTGAAGACAAGCCTATGTCTTTCCTCACCTCGGGTACCCCACATCCCTCTGACTTTCCAGTACCTCAAATGAGTAGGGTGGATGGTAGGGGGAGAGGGCAGAGTTTGGACTCTAGTAGGCTCTGCTGATTGCTTCCCATTAGCCACCTCTCCCCTCCTGGGGTCCTAAGAAGTACTGAGAGCCCCCTGAGCCAAAGGAAGACTTGGGGTTCCCCACACTGTCCACCAAGGCCACTGATATAGTCTGGAAAAGGGGGGCAGAGGGGCAGCTGTCAGAAGGCCTGGGTCCCTCACTTCGGATGCCCTGGAGCAAGTCTCTTCCCCTTTGTGAGCAGAAAGGTGAGGTGACCTGCATACGTTGACATCTCCCATCAAAAACCCTAACCAGAGT
This sequence comes from Moschus berezovskii, assembly GCF_049115385.1. Lineage (NCBI taxonomy): Eukaryota > Metazoa > Chordata > Mammalia > Artiodactyla > Moschidae > Moschus > Moschus berezovskii. Next base: position 15,351,434 of record NC_142461.1, on the reverse strand, counting down.
ACAAACAAGACCGGCTTCACTTATTGCCTCACTGACCCCTGGGGGTTGGGGGTGGGTGATTCTGGACATGAGCTTAACACAGATGAGGCTCCAGAAACCCTGGAACCCTGTGGATTGGAAGGGTTCCACGAAGGCCTTTGGCAGGGGTGGAGGTGAGGGGTGTCCTTGCTGATGATACTCAGCCCCCTTCTATTTCAGATTGAGACATCCAGGAGAGCAGACAATGCAGGACGGAGTTATTGAGAGAATTAAGTGAGGGATGAGTGAAAAGGGGACCTCTTATTTCTTGAGCACCTACTGTATGCAGAGTGCTTTGCATATGTCACCTCCTTTGATCCAAATGGGTTTCCCTGGTGACTCAGATGGTAAAGAATCTGCCTGCAATGCAGGAGGGGGGGGGGTGTTCAATCCCTGGGTCAGGAAGATCCCCTGGAGAAGTATCCTTGTCTGGAGAATTCATGGACAGAAGAGCCTGCTGGGCTAACAGTCCATGAGATCACAGAGAGTTGGACATGACTGAGTGGCTAACATTGATCCAAATTAATGCTGAGGAGTCAGTAACGAACGTGACTGCCATTTTACAGATGTGAAGACTGAGGCTAGGATAAGTGAAGTCACCCACCTGAGGTAAAACAGCAAGACAGTGACAAAGCCAGAGTTTGAACCCAGTTCCTCGTGGTTCGGGGGCCCAGGTCCCTCTCTGGAACCTCTCAGTGAGGCAGGTGGAGGGAGCCCCTCCCTAGCCCCCCTCAGAGGCACAGCCCCCACCCTCTCCTCTTGGGTCCCAAATGGTTTGGAAAATCCTGATGGGAGCAGATGGTGGGGACAGATGGAGGGAAAAGCATCTCAAGGGCTGAATTACACAAACAAACATTGATAAAGTGATTAAACCTCAAGCCACCCCTTTCCAAAGGCCCTGCCCACCCCAGTCTGGAGCATGGTGGACCTCAAGGTGGGAGCCTGGGGGGTTGGGTGGTCTCCGGATACCTTGCATCTCAGCCCATCTGATCCCAGCTTCTGCCTGCCCGCCTCACTGCCGGGGACCACCCCCGGACCAGAGCCCAGGGTGGCAGAGCTGCCAGGAGCACAGCCCGGGAGGGGGAGGGGGCGGGCCTGGCTGTTCCCAGGGAGCTGGGCGAGCTGGGCTGAGAGAAACAGAAAGCAGGGAGGGTGAAGGTGACGGGGAAGTCCTGTAATGCAGACCTGAAGTCAGCGGTGGGCGTAGGGGATTGTGGTGGGGCAGGAGGCTCTCGAGCAAGCCTCACTTTACAGGTGGGGCTCAGTTCCCATGGAGCAGGGCCAAACCTTATCTCACCATCCACCCCCACGGTGGAGGGGGGCAAGGCCCTTCACCTCTGGCAGATTTTTTTTAATTAATTAATTTATTTTAATTGGAGGATAATTACTTTACAATGTTGTGGGTTTTGCCATACATCACATGAATCCGCCACGGGTCTGAGGGGTTTCTTCATCTGTAAGATGGAAACAATACTATTAGCCCTTCCCTGGAAGGGGCCTATGAGGATTGAATGAGACGGAGCCTGTCAAGTTCAGGGCACTGAGCCTGCACACAGGCGGCCTCCAGGCTGCTAATAGGGCCTCCCTGCTGACAGATGATCAGGAAGGCTGGGGCTGGTTGTAGACAGTCCCTCCCCAGAGCAGCAGGCAGAGCCCCTGAGGTTGTCGGCCTCTGAAGCAGAGGCTTCTCATGGATAAAGTCTGATCTCTCTACCAAGCCCAGAATCCAGGACCCCCAGGGAGAATGAAGGGCTGCGTCTCTGCTGGGCCCTCACTATGAAGGGACATACCTTAACTGTGAAGGAAGGCAATAGACCCAGGCTCAGATCTCGAAGTGGCCCCTTCCCAGCCTTGATAAGTTGAACAAAAACAACTCCTCTGACCCTCTGGCTCCTTTTTTGTAAAACCTGCATTTCCAGCTGCTTTCTGGACTTGCTTCCAGAAACCCATAGACACACCTCAGACTTAAGCCAGCCAGTATCCAGTTCTTCACCTCCCACCCCAGCCTGCCCTGTGCCTGGGTCCCCCTCCATCACCACACCAGGGCCCCTTCCTGCTCTTAACTCCCACACCTGATTCTGTCTACTAGGGACATTTCTCAGGCCTGCCCTCCTCTCCTTGCCACCTCCTCTGCCCCACACCCTCATCAGATTGGCCCTGTGCGCTGGCTCTGGCCCTCTTACAGTTCCTGCCTTCGGCTTCTCTAAATCTAATCCCCTTCCTCTCTGTTTAATAACCTTCCATGGCTTCCCACCGCCTGCCAGAGTAGGTGGACATTGCAGGCCAAGACCCCGTCTTGGCTTTTCTTCTCCACCTTCCTTCCACAACTCCCCACCAGCCAGCTCCTCCTCTACCAGATGCTCAGGATCTAACACCTAGAGAAGGGATCTAGAGCCAAGGCAGGGGAAAAGGGGCTCCCTGACCCCCATATCCTGCATGTGAGTTTTAACCCAGTTAGAGGTGGGGTGAGGTGAAGCAGTGACCTTGGGGTCACCCCCCAGCCAACCCTTGCCTGCACAATAATCCCTCTGCTGGTGTAAGCACCTCTTAGCTGGAAGGGCTTCCGACTCTGCCAAGGAGGGACGGTGACTTACCCGAGGTCACCTCTCCAGGCCCATCCTTTTGTCCCCTCCCCAAGTCATAAGTGACCCCTTCTGCGACAGCTTTCCAACAGATAAGCATTCAGATCTTTCTCACACATTTTCATTTCTGGCAGGTTTGCTCCTCCCAGTCCATCTCTGACTATCTGAAAATTGTTCCTGGGTTCACAGCAAATGGAATGGTCACTCTTGAAAGTGGAATGAAGGGCAGGAGGCTGAGTGTCCACTTGTGACTTCAGAAGCAATTCTGCCTGGATATATTAAAACCTGCAGGTAGGACACTTGAGATTTGAGTCAAAATTAAAGAGTCAAGATTTTTAAAAGATGGTTCTTCCGCTGGGACCTGCCTTTCAGAAGCCTTCTGGCAGCCCAGCTCTGCCCCAGGGAGTTGCCCAAGCTGAAAGCTGCACCCAGTACTCATGGCCAGTGTGACTCTCCTTCTGGGGGACATGGGGACAGCAGACCTGAGCCCACCCCTGGCCAGCGGTGTCTTCCTGGAGCCCCAGTTCCACTTCTGGGAATAGCCTCCATCCCAGGGTTGCTGGGAAGAGCCCACGAGACCCTGGGAGGGTCATGTACATGAAGGAGGCTGCTTTGTGGCATCCAGGGCTCTGCGGTGTACACTCATACAGCTTTGAAGCCCAGGGCCCCCAGCAAGAGAAAAGGTAACATCCCAGCTCGAGGCTTCTGCTGGCACATGTGATTATTCCTATTTTATGGAAGAGGAAACAAAGAGACCCCGTTCCCTGCCCGAGCCTAGGCACAGGGATAGAGTCACATCCAAGATGGGACTGAACTCTGTTTCCTGAGCTCTTTCCATAGGGCTGGAATGCTGTGGAGAAGTGAGAGCTTCTAAAGGGTTCAAAAGAATGCAGTCCCAGAAGTCAACCAACCCCCGGAGGCTGAGCTTGTCAAATCCCAAGGGCATCATGCTCTGGCTCTGTCTTTCTGGGAAGACAGGGTCAGCTCTCATTTCTGGTATCTTAGACTCTTCCCGAGGCTGGGGATTGCCTCTTTGTTTCCATGGTAACAGCTAACAGAGGGGCCTCCTGAATCAGTGCAGGGGTGCTGCACGGGTACCCACAGGTACGCATGTGCCCCGGGAATCCCTGGGATGGAAAGCCTGATGTGCATGCAGTGCGCGTGTGTGCATACCCACACCCCCTGCACATTAAGTTACACGTACAATGTGCCAGCCAGCCGAGAAGTGGGTCAGGACACTACCCTGCCAGACATGATCCACTCTCACGGCCACCCTGACCCACCCAGGCTCAGGGAGGGGCTTGGAGAAATGAAGGATTTCCACTTTGCAGTGATATTTCGGGAAGATCCCTTGGATCAGGAAATGGCAACCCACTCCCGTAATCTTGCCTGGAGAATTCCATGGACAGCGGAGCCTGGCAGGCTACAGTCCATGGGGTTGCAAAGAGTCAGGCATGACTGAGCAACTTTCACTCACTTACTCTATTTACTATGCGCCCAGTACTGCATTTTCCTTCCCACATGTAACAGCTCCTGTACTCCCCACCACACCACTCTGAGAGACGTGCCTGGTGAGAAAACAGGCTCAGATCAGTCGAGTGATTTGCCTGAGGTCACACAGTAGCCAAGATTTAGCCCAGGACTATTTGGCTCCTGCTCTCACCACCAGATCCCTTGGTGCCAGACCCAAGAGCATTCACACTGGGACCCACAAACACAGATGGGGTGCCTGGCAGCAGGTGGGACCCGAGCTGAGGCCTCCCACCTGGGATGCTAGGCTTCCTGAACTTACAGCTCTGAATTCCTGTTCCAGCCTCCAGCCATGAAGTGAAGGGAGGCCCAAAGAACTGCAAGGACTTGCCTTCTACCGATTTCTCCCAATCAGTAGAAAAGGAACATTGAACAGCCAGAACAAGACCCACCAGGAATCTCCTGCTGGCAAAGCCACCTGGGTTCACTTGTCAGCTCCCTGCCCTTCCTGAGGAGGCATAGTGTCCTGGTTCCCCAACCTCTTGGGCCTCTCAGGCAGAACTTGTGGAAACAAGGGGGCCTGAGGCCAGAGGCTAAGCCAGCCGGGTCATCCTGATAGGGAGCGAGGAGGTGGGCTGTCTTCCAGGAGGCAGCTTTCAGCAAAACGATGATGCAACCATGAGAACGGTCTGCCAGGGAGGGAGTGAGCTCCCTGTCACTGGAGGCATCCCAGGTTGATAGGCACCGGATGCTCGCTGGTTAGGAAATTCAGGGGCAGCATCATTCTCATCGTCACTGTCGTCATAGCACCAATGACTGGATACCCTTTGTGTCAGTTACTTTAATATACAACAAGACTGCCACCACTGTTAATAAAAATAGCAGCTCCTGTGTATTCAGCCCTTATGTGGTTGATCATCACTGAATCCTGTGAGGCAGGCACTATTATTAGGCCCACTTACAGAGGAGGAAACTGAGGTTCCTCAGAGAGGTACGACAGCAAGATTCAGGTTCTGCTTGGCTGGAGTCTGTGAGCTGGCCTCTTGGCACTGGGGCAGAGGAGCAAAGCAGGAGGCAGGGCGGCCTTCCCAGCTGGGGCTCTGGGTCCCCAGAGCTATTCCTGTTCTGGGCCAACACTGGCTTCACTGCGGCCCTGGCTGGCACCCTCTGCTGGCCATGCCCTACTTCTGCAGAGTGGCTTTTTTTTTTTCCCCAGGCTGAGGGAGACCCTGAGATGTGGGAGGTGAGTGGGCTCTTGAACCTAGATCCTCACTTTAGGTGGTGATACCTGAGGTCACCCAGACAGTCAGGGGGCTGAGCTAAGATTCGAGCCCAAGAGCTCTCTTATTCTCAGGTTCTCGCCCTTCCACCCGTCCCTGATGGGGAAGGAGTTTTACTCCTGCAGCCTTTGCTTACCCCCTGCCACATCTGGAACCCCTAAATCAGAGCCTCCAGCCCCACTAGTCCTCAGGGATCTCAGTGACTGTGGCTTGTGAGCTGAGAATCTGTCTCAGGCAAATCTGGGATCCAGGATTTGAGGTAATTTGAGGCACGAAGATGACACTGATTAGCTGTGTGACGCTGGGCAAGATTCTCAGCCTCTCTGAGCACAGTCAGATGGGAGTTGGTTCCCTGTGGACTCTGAAGAAATCTTTTTAAAAGAGGAGATCTCTTTACCCAGTTCGAAGGCCTTCACTCAGACTTCTCTATCTCCTCCCTTTTATCCCTTGCCCCTCCTCCTCCCCCATCTTCCCTCTTCTTTATCTTTCTCCCACCCCCCACTATCTCTTCCACCATTCTGCAGTGTGGATATTAGCTTTGTTTTCAAGAGGAGCCATTTGAGGCTCAGAGAGGCAGAGTAACTGGCCCAGCAACAACCAGCCAGATGTTTTGGGCTAGAATCCAGACTTCGACAAGCTGCCCCCTGCCCCGTTCCCTCTCCATCTCCTCTCTCCTCACTTATCAGATCGCATCCATCAGCTTCTCCTACAAGGAGTGTCCCCAAATCCTCCATCAGCTCCTCTCCTTGTCCCTTGCCAAGACTCATCCGAGACCCATCATGATGGCTTGGCGACTGCAACAGCTTCCCTGCTTTCTCACAGGTCAGTGACTGTATGATGGTGGACTTCACGATCATTTCCTACGTGGGTGAGCTGGTCATGCAATTTTAAAAGCAGTAAGTGGGGCTTATGAAGAACTCCCAGGAGTGGGTGACTGGTGGAAGCCCTGGGACCTACCTCTCCGGAGCCATGAGCAAGACCCACAGCTGGAAGAACAATGGTAATTAAGGTAAGCCTCCAGGGGGCCACCGAGGAAGATGGTTTCAGATGCAAACATTGAACTTCTGCTCCGTCAGCGTAACCATGAGGAACACACTCTTGGTCCTGCCTTCTAGGATTTACAACCCAACCAGAGACAAGCCCTGCTATGCCTGCTGTCGACATGCCTCATGCTTTCCTCACGCAGGGACCCGGAGGGAAGCACCACTCTCCCATCTTAAAGGACAGGCTCAGGTTAAATACCCCCTCAAAGCTCGCCCAGCCAGGATGAAGACTCAGAGCTCCAACATCAAAGCTTGCTGCTGTATCCACTACTGCATGTGTGTGTGTGTGCGCGCGTGCACTTAGGCACTCAGTTATGTCTGACTCTTTACGACCTTGCGGACTGTTGTCTGCCAGGCTCCACTATCAGTGGGATTTCCCAGGCAATCATGCTGGAGTGGGTTGCCATGCCCTCCTCCAGGGTATCTTCCTGACTCAGGGATTAAACTCGAATCTCTTGTGTTTCCTACATTGCAGGCAGATTCTTTACCCGCTGAGCCATCGGGAAGTCCAACCACTACATAGCCTCATCCAAATCTAAGGCAAAGCACTAGCAGACTATTTAAACATCACCGTCCCACGGTGATTTGGTCCTCACACCATCTGTCAGGCAGAGAGCTGAATGTTCAGCAGGGTGAGGACCTGTCCGTCACATAGAAAGTAACACTTTTAAAATGTCAATCAGATCACATCACATTTCTTTTAGAAGCTTTCCACCGCAGGCAGGATAAATCTAAGCTCTATTCCATACCCCTGGTCCCTGTGCTACTGATTCTAGCCACCTTCACTTCTTCCTTCTTTCTCATGAAGCCCCAGTCTCACTAGCTTCTGTAAGTTTTCTGATGGTGCCAAACCTGTCATGTCTGTTGCACCTGCCTGCTTTTTCCTTCTTAGTTCAGATGCCACAGTCTCAGACCACACTTTGTAACATTTTCCCACCCATTTTCCCACTCTAAATCATGTTCCCCCATTTTTGCTACAGCTGTGTGAGTCTCTGAAGGTATTTTACTTAGTCACTGGTATCGTCGTTCAGTCACCAAGTCATGTCCGACTCTTTGTGACCCCATGGACTGCAGCACGCCAGGCTTCCCTGTCCATCATCAACTCCTGGAGCTTGCTCAGACTCATGACCATTGAGTTGGTGATGCCATCCAACCATCTCACCCTCTGCCGTCCCCTTCTCCTCCTGCCCTCAATCTTTCCCAGATTCAGGGTCTTCTCCAACGAGTCAGTTCTTCACATCAGGTGGTCAAAGTATTGGAGCTTCAGCTTCAGTATCAGTCCTTCCAATGAACACTCAGGATTGATTTTCTTACGGATGGACTGGTTGGACCTCCTTGCTGAGAGTCTAAGGGACTCTCAAGTCATTATCTCACTTGTTTACTGCCTGTCTCTCCCACTGGAACATGCGATTCATGGGGGCAGGGATGTTGTCATCCCCGTCCCAGCTGTGTCCTCAGGATCTAGCACGGGACCTGGCACTTAATAGGTGCACAATGTGTGTTTGTTGAATGCAGAAAGCCCTCCCCAGCCCCGACTTCTCTTGCGAGCTCAGAGCAGTCTTTCACACCAATCCTATTTTTCCTGCTCCCACTGCCACAGCCCGAGCTTATAGCAACCCCTCCCTGCCACCCTACTCTGTTTCCCCTCCACATAGACTCTATGTCTCCCAGGCCTCAGGGTCAATGTTTCCTTTTTCCCCTCTGCCTCTTTCCCCTCATTTGACTAATTCCCACCTGACTGTCAGTACTAATTAAGATGCCCTCCCTGCTTTCCTTTTGTTTGTTTTTGGCTATGCTGTGAGGCTTGTGGGATCTTAGTTTCCCAATCGAGGATCGAACCCATACCTCTTGTGATGGAAGCACTGAATCCTAACCACTGGACCACCAGGGAATCCCATCTGTTTAAGTTAATACTCTCTCCTGGCTCCTATAGATCTATGGTCCCTCTTGGTCCAGAAGGCAGTCCTCTCTTTGTCTTTTAAGGGTGTCTCTCTCTCTTTAAGGAGTTCCTCAAGAACTTAGACCAATCTGGTTCATCATGATGTCTTTGGCACCCAGCCCCAGGCTGGCCTGGTGCAGACATTCAAGAAACATTAAGCTGGGTTGGCCTCATTACTGCAGTGGGGACTTGGGGTGATTAGACGGGCCAGACCATTGTCTCCCAGACGTATGACCCATGGCAAGCTACCTCCTCTCTTTAAGACTCAGTTTCTACATCCGTAAATGAGTATAACATTCCCAGTGTCTCAGGGTGGTGAGGACTCAGGAGAAGCTTCTAGAGTGTATGTAATGCACCAGCATATGGAAACTGTTGGGTCAATGGTGGGTCCCTTTCCCAGTATGGTCTTGGGCTTGGGCTTAGCAACTGCCTCTGTGAGCAACCAGCCTCCTCAAGCCCTCTAGGAAATGAAAATGTATATTCGCTGGTGGGACCTGGGCCCAGGACCCCTGAGGAGCCCCTAGAGCTGAAGGAAGGATATAGGCAGACCAGATCAAGCCCTGAACTAGAAGCCACATCACTGAATTTGAGCCATGGTTCCATAATTCACTGGCTGTGCAACCCAGAGTGAGTCCTCACATCTCTTTGAGCCTCAGTTTCCTGACCTGGAACAGCAGCTAATAACACTTATCAGTCTAAGACTCAAAATAACATGGACAGCCTTTCTGCTTCTGTGGCCACCATGGTGCCTGTGAAAAAGCTTGTGGTGAAGGTGGAAAAAAAAGAAAGAAGCAGGTCCTGAAGTTTCCTCTTGACTGTACCCATCCTGAGAAGACGGACTCATGGATGCTGCCAGTTTTGAGCAGTTTCTTCAAGAGACAAAGTGAAAGGAAAAGCTGGGAATCTTGGGGAAGGGGAAGTGACAATCAAAAGAAGTGAAAACAAGATGACTGCAACTTCTGTGGTGCCTTTTTCCAAAAGGTATTTGAACTATCTCACCAAAAAATATTTGAAGAAGAATAATCTATGTGATTGGTTGCATGGAGTTGCTAACAGCAAAGAAAGTTACCAATTGCACTACTTCCAGATTAATCAAGATGAAGAAGAGGAGGAAGAAAACTCAGTTATCTTGAGGGGAGGGGCTTTCTTGGTGGCTCAGTGGTAAAGGCTCTGCCTTCCGATGCAGGGGATATGAGTTCAACCCCTGGTCCCAGAAGGTCTCACATGCCTCGGAGCAACTACTGGAGCCCACGTACCTAGAGCCCATGCTCCAAAAGCAGCCCATGCAACAAAAGAAGGCACCTCAATGAGAAGTCCACGCAGCAACTAGGGAGTAGCCCCCACTCACCACAACTAGAGAAAAGCCCGCGCAGCAACAAAGACCCAACACAGCCATAAATAAATAGATACAACTTTCTGTTCTGTTCTGTTCAGTCGCTCAGTTGTGAAACCCTCCAAACTCAGTTATCTGGAATATTTTGTATGGGTTCTTGAATAAAACTTAGGAACCAAAATAAATAAATAACATGGACAAAAAGCCAAGTTCTGGGTAGGTGCTTGATTACCCTCAAAGCAATCTCCTGTCCGTCTCCTAATTCTTTCTGTGATTTAGACTGTGTGTATCCACGAGGCACCCTAGACAGGGCCATGACTATTCTAGGTGGCAAAGAGAAGACTTCCCATCCTAAAGGCTTACCTGAAGCCTGGGTTAGGCGCTGGAATGCCAGAGAATTCTGGACACTCAGGAAGATCCAAGTGCTCATGACCTCACCAGGTGTGCCAATGTGTAAGTGATCAGTCAGCCCCCCAGGAGGTTTCTGTGGAGTCCTCCTCCAAATGGAGATCTGTGCAGTTTTGGGGGACAGAGGTACACCCCTCCCCCCTCCCACCCACATCCCCATTCACGCATTCATTCATTCTTCCGCTGCTGTATTTCCAGAATGTTGCACAGAGCCTGGGACATAAGTCTCGATAAATAAATGTTAGAAGAACAAGTTTTTACATGCAACACACCCTTATTGACTGTCTACTGCTCTTAGCCCTATGCTAAGAGATAGTGTACGGGTGGTGCACATAAAGGAACTGGCCCTGACAGCTCTCTCCCGAGATCACCCAGGGGTCCTCTAAATCCTCCCAGCTCTTCCCACCCAGACTCAGCTTCCACTGGTTGCCACGCTTCAGGCATCAGGACTTTCCCCAGAACTGAGGTAATGCCCAAGCACCCCACGCATCATAGAACCCTGAAAGGCAGCATGCCCACAGCCACAATTCTTCAAATCCTGTCTTTCATGCCCGGTCCATCCTCCAGCCACTCTTCGCCGTCGTCTCAAACCCTCAAACACAGCCATCTACCCCCTCCCAATGCCCTACATTTACCTAGGGTTATACCCGACGCGGCCAGCAGGTGGCGCTGAGGCTCCCTTTTCCCCCTCGCTGGACTGGACTCCGGACCCCGCCAGGACCCTGTCCCTCCCTCCTCTTGTCCCCAGCAGGGACAGGCGTGGACTCTGTGACCTCTAACTGACCCCTCTCCTTCTGCTGGCTCCTGCGATGAGGCCTGAGGAGACTCCAGTTGCTCCTGCAGGCCCCGGGTTGTCTTTTCCTGCCTGGTGGGTGAGGAGGGTCCCTAAGGGGCCAAGCTGCAGCTGGTGGGGCGGGGCGGGGTGGGGCTGGGCAGGGTTGGGCTGAAAGCAGCTGCCAGGGAGAGAGAAAGAGAAGAAAGGAGAGAGAGGAAAAAAAAGGGAGAAGAGGGAAAAGACAGGAAGGGCGAGGCGCTCTGGTTCCCTGGCTCCTAGCCCAAACAGGTGGAGATCCCAGCTGAGGCTCACCCCAGGATAAGGTATGTGGTTGAGGGAACAGAGGGGCGGGGGTGTCAGCTAGTCAAGCAGAGCAGGCCTGGGGGTACTGAGGGGCTAGTGCTCAGCCAAAACCCCTGAGCCCCCTCCCATCTCAGCCCTTCCAAGGTGACCAGATAGAGACTTAGAGTCAGTACAGGGAGTTGTGGGGTGGGCATTAGGAGATGAGGGCTCTATTGCTGCTCTGGACTTGCTCTGTGAATCTGCACCAAGCTCTTCTCCTCTCTGAACCTTAGGTTCAGAGAGACAGAGGCAGGGGGAATCTTGAACGTGTTGTGGGATAACTTTGCAAGGTGTCCCCTTTTCAAAAAGAATTAGGTCTTCCAGGGGCTTCTGAAGACCAGAAGGCTTTTAAGACCCAAAGGGATGCCCCCTCATGGTGGGGTTTCAAACAATGGGGCAGGGAGCTCATTGAGAGAGAAGGGTGGTCCCTCCCTGTAAGGTCCCTAAGGCCCTGGTCTATTCTTCACTCCTCAGCCTTGTTCCTCTGACTGGGACTCAGGGTGAGGAGTGACACAGGGTGGGGAGTGGGGGGCTTCCCCAGGAGTCTGGTGCTCCAGAGATGCTCTTATTATTAGGGAGAGGGTGGTGGGTGCAGCGTGAGGGCGTTTCTCTGCCAGGCCAAGATCAGAAGAGTGGATGAGACCGAAGGATGTGTGGGCTGAGGCAGGGACAGTGGTAAGCATAAGGATGTCCCCAGGGTGATGAGGGAGGGGTACTCAAGCCCTTTCTGAACTGCGGCTGCACTTTATAGAGTCCTTAGCTCATTCACAGCATTCAACCGGGGCCTGAAGGCGGGGGTAGGGGGATCGCTGGAACAACTCCTCCCTGCTCTTGAGAATAGATTGTTCCAGATTGTTCTCTGGCTGGGGAAAAGCTGGCGCAGGCAAGTTCTAGGATCTCAGGGATCCCAAGCAGGGAGACAGTCCAGTCAGGCACAGGATGGGGAGTCAGATGGGCCTGTGTTCCCATCCTGGCTCTGCTGTGGATCCTTGGGCAAGTCCAAGCTGCTGGCTCCTCCAGTGCAAATGGGGATAGCAGAGCGGGACATGAAAGGGTGGCAGTGACATGAAACGAGTAAAGGCCCCCGCGTGCATCTGGCACCTCGGAGATGCTCACTCTCCGAGGAGAGTGAGAAAAACGGAGGCCCAAGAAGGGGAAGAGCTGGCATGGGGTCTCAGGGCCTGGCCCTCACCCTCTCTCTTCTCGGCCCCAGGGTAAACACTGAGCACCCTAGCACCTACTGAGCACTCTATAGAGTCACCCCCATCCCTACTGGGATTGCTCCCCGCTGCTCCCTCCTGCCCCAGTCTGCAAAGCCTTGGGTCTGGGGCAGGGGCAGAGTGAAGGTGGGGACCCCCAGGCGAGGGGGCACAGAGGAGAGTCTCCGTGGCACTCGCCCTCCCTCTCCCCCCGACAAAGGGCGGCGGTGGCGGCCGGGTCAGGGCTGCGCGGCGGGCACAGGCGCTGCGAGGCCGGGGCTCACTAAGCACGGCGGGGCGCCGAGAGCCCGGCTGGGGCTCGGGCACAAGCGGGAGGGCGGGAGCGCCGGCGGGCGCAGCCCCGCGGGCCGGCGGGCGGGCCCTCAGGGGAGGGGGCAGGGGGCGCCCTCCGCCCTCACCCCGCCCCCGCGCCTCTCCCCGCAGCCGGGGCGCCCCGCCCCCGGGGGCCCGACGTGGACGCGGTCGCCGCCGCCGCCGCGCGGGAGTCGCTGTCCGCGGAGCCGACATGCAGGCGGCGCGGGGCGGCGCGGGGCGGCCGGGCCGGGCGGGCCGCGGGCCGGAGCGCCAGCGCGAGCGGCCGCCGGGCGCCGGAGGCGCGTCCCCCTGCGCCGCCCCGGGCGGGCCGGCCGGAGCCGCCGCCATGCACCCCGGGCCGCCCCGCGCCGCGCTCCGCCTGTGGCTGGGCTGCGTCTGCCTCGCGCTGGTGCAGGCGGGTAAGGGGGCCCCGGGCGGGGGCGCGGGTGGGCGTCCTCCGGTCCCTTCCCTGCTCCCGGGGGACCCCGTCTCCGGCCCGCTCACTGCTCCCCCTTCGCCCCACCTCCAGCCCCTTTCCTGCCTACTTGACCCCCGACCCGACCTCCAGCTCTCAAACCCCTTCCTGGCACCCCTGGCCCTGGGATCTAGGGTCTTGGGATCCCCAGCCCCCTTCTCTGTTGCCCTGACCCCAGGCCTTTCCTTCAGGAGCCCCGGCTCCTTTCTCTGGCCCAGGGAGCAGCTGAGGACACTGTCCCCGCACCTCAGGCCTCTCTCCCTGTCCCCAAAGCCTTGCAGGCCAACTCTGCAGGTCGGAGGGGCCTGGGTCCTGCGGGGGAGAGGGGGGAGAGGATTGGCACCCGAGGGCACCAGGAGTGGGGGTTTGGACCCCGAGCCTGGAGGCCGGCTGCCCCCTGGGGCCTGGCCTCCTGGGCACCCTGCCTCTCCTGATGCCCTGTGCCAATCCCTTCTGGCTGCTGCCGCCTTGCTCATCTCCCTTCCTGCCCCCTCTCCCTGGGCCAGTGCTGCCTCCCTGCTTCTGTCCTGTATCTGTCTCCTGTCCCCCGTGTCTCTTCTCGGGTGCAGTGTCTGCTGCCCCTGTCTGTGTCTTTCTGTCTCTCTCGGACTCCACGTCTGCCTTTGTGTCCCCAGGCCCCAGGCCTACGGGGCGAGGGGGGCAGCTCAAGGCTTAGGTCTTCTTCCCCATTCAGCGCCTGCCCCTGGGGGATACAGAAGCTTCAGTGACTCTGCTGCCCCTCTCTTGGAAGGTTCTTGCTTCCCTAACCCCCTCACTCTCGTCTCCTCTGGTCCCCTTTGTTCTGTCCCCTCTTCCAGAAGGTCCTACCCTATTCCCTTGACTGCTGTAGGGGCCCTGCTCTCAGTGACCCCGTCTTCCTCTGCTGCCTCCCCACCTGCCTCCTGGGGTTGGCAGGGTCTGGAGAAGGCCCTTCCTCGGGTTTCTCCTGCTGGGCCCTCCACAATCTGGGGCTTCCTCTCTTGAGCCTCAGTCCCATCCCAGGGCTCACCCAGCTAGACTCTTCTCGACCTCTGGGTCTTTCTCCTTCCCTCAAGGTCACTCACTTGACAGTGCCGTTTTGTAGCAAGAGCCCTGGACTGGGAGGCCTTCTGACCGCTTTCACCAGACTCACCTTCAGCTCCTGCAACCCCGGCCACCTATGGCTCCTCCGTGCCTGTCCTCCACCCCACTCCCCACCTCCCACTGACCCTCCATGAGCCCTGGCCCTGGCCCAGGCTCATCAATTTTAGTTGGACTCTAGTGGGCCCAGTTGTGGCCAGCACTGGCCCCTGCCCTGGATCCAAGGAGCCTGGGGCTTCTCAGGCCTGGCTCTTAAACCCCTAAGAAACTGAGACCAACCCCGGGTGCCAGTCCCACGGGAGGCCTGGATTTCTTCCATGTCACCACATAGCCACCTCAGGTTCCCCTTTCATTCACTTATGAGACAGTGGATCTGCGCCTCACAGCAGGGGTGCTCAGACTCAGGTGCCTCCCACCCCCAGACAGCCCCTCGGCCCCAGTGAACGTCACCGTCAGGCACCTCAAGGCCAACTCTGCGGTGGTAAGCTGGGACGTCTTGGAGGACGAGGTTGTCATCGGATTTGCCATCTCTCAGCAGGTAACCCTCAAGAGTCCCTGGGAGGGAAGAACACATCCAGATACACATGATGGGTGGGAGAGGAGGGAAGCAGAAAGACAGAGGAACAAGGAGCAAGAGAGATGGGCAGAGAGCAGCACAGGCAGCTGGGAGAGGAGGCCCCAGAAGGGAAACCTATGGTTGGAACCTGGGAATTAAGGGCAGGATTTTGATCGTAAACAGACGTTGAGTTTAGGACCTGGTTCCAGTCCATGGGGTCGCAAAGAGTCGGACTCGACTGAGCCACTAACACACCAGCTCTCTTGGGTTTCCTTCGTGGCTAAGTGGTAGACAATCTGTCTACCAGTGCAGGCGACTTGGGTTCCATCCCTGGGTCGGGAGAACCCCTGGAGAAGGAAATGGCAACCCATTGCAGTATTTTTGTCTGGGAAATCCCATGGACAGAGGAGCCTGACGGGCCACAGTCCATGGGGTCACAAAGAGCTGGGCATGATTTAGTGACTAAACAAAACCACCACCACCAGTTCTCTTAAGATATATGTCCTTGGGCAGCTTCTGAAACCTCTTTGAGCCTATCTCCTGGCCTGTAACATGGAGAGGTGGACACCTACCTGCAGAGGTGATGGGATGCTTGAGTCGGATTGTGGCTGTGGGGGGTTTAGCACAGTAGCCAGGGTGAGGCCTCATCACTGCTGGAGAGGTGGGCAGATGTGGCATGGGGGCCTCGGCACTGAAACCTGGGGCCCGCCTTTGCTCTCGGCAGAAGAAGGATGTGCGGATGCTGCGCTTCATCCAGGAGGTGAACACCACCACCCGCTCGTGCGCGCTCTGGGACCTGGAGGAGGACACGGAGTACATCGTGCACGTGCAGGCCATATCCATCCAGGGTCAGAGTCCGGCCAGCGAGCCTGTGCTCTTCAAGACGCCACGCGAGGCTGAGAAGATGGCCTCGAAGAACAAAGGCAGGCCCGGGCCACCGTCAGCGCGGGACGGGGTGTGGGGAGGGGTGGTCCAGGCTGGAGCGGTGCATGGCTGACAGAAAGCACTAAACCCGCCCCCTGTCCCTCCCCAGGGCCCTGCCACCTAGTCAGGCAGCCCCCTGAGAGAGGGAGGTCCACTCTGGTCCCCCAAACGCTGGGACACAAACTCGCAGCTTTAAGTCCAGTTACTGCCCCCTAAGTAGCCATCAGTATGTTCTTGAATCTCTTTTTGGGCACAAGTAGAAATAAGCCGTGATGCTGAGAAAGAGTGAAGGCAGGAGGAGAAGGGGATGACAGAGGATGAGGTGGTTGGATGGCATCACCAACTCAATGGACATGAGTTTGAACAAACTCCGGGGAGTTGGAAATGGACAGGGAGGCCTGGCGTGCTGCAGTCCATGGGGTCACAAAGAGTCGGACATGACTGAGCGACTGAACTGAGAAACAGCACTTCATATTGGGGCTTGGCCCTAGACAGGTGGCTGTTGGAGGGGCAGGGAGCCCCAGATCTAGTGTCTCTTTCCACACAGATGAGGTGACCATGAAGGAGATGGGGAAGAACCAACAGCTGCGGACGGGTGAGGTGCTGATCATCGTCGTGGTCCTGTTCATGTGGGCCGGTGAGTTGGCCCGAGCTCCCCTTCACTTCACCTGGTGGGGGGGGAAATGGGGGACCCTGACCAGGCCCTTTTCTCATGAGAGAGGAGGATTTAGGAACCTAAGTTCTGCTCTGGTGGGCCAGATCTGATCCTTTCTCTAACTCACCCCTCACCACAAAAAAAAAAAGCAGTTCAGTAGCTGCCTGGATGGGGTTGGCCAAAAGGTTCATTTGGGTTTTTTCCATGACGTATGGAAAACCCAAACGAACTTTTTGGCCAACCCAAGAGGATTCTGAGAGTGCTTGGCCTCCCCCGCCCTCAGGAGCAGCATGGCTGCAGCAGCCTCTTGGTCAGAGCAGCTCAGGCTTGGGCCACCCTCTTACTCCACTCATCTGTCTAAACACAGCTCTGAGACCGCCTGCATGAAGCTCCCAGCCCGTGCATTAGAATGACATTTCTCCTGCCTCTGTGCTCCCACGGCACACTGTGTGCCCCTCTCTGAATGTCGCTCTTCCAAGCTAAGTTAGCTGGGCTCCTCCCTCTGTTTTCCCACTTGTCTGTGAGCTCCCTGAGGATAGAGACCATGGTCTGTGTACTCATCCCGACCATAATTTACTGAACAGCCACTCCATCCCAGAGAGAAGTGCTACTGTTGGGACTAAGAAGAGCCAGGTGCTTGTAAGGATCTCAGCCTGGGAGATGCCAGGCCCAAATTTAACTATAATTCGGTGTAACACGTGCTGTCAGCACCATGCATGGGGGCAGAGGACAGGGACTTCATTCTGGGGCTTGGAGTAGAAATCAAGAAAGACCCAGAGAGGAGGTAAATGGGATCTGTGTTTTGAAGGATGAGTAGGAGTTCACCAAGCAGCCCAAAAAAGGAAAGGTATTCTGGGCATAGTGTGTGTAAGAAACGAATTAAGCTCAGTCTGGCTCAGTGCAGCTGTGACCCTAGAGAGAAGGTGGAGAGTGAGGAGGGGAGGATGGTGAGGCTGTCCAGTGGACTGAAGTCTTTTTGAAGGAATTAAACACCATGTCAAAGTTATATTTAACATCCATGGTTGAGAGGGCATCCATGGTTGTTGAGGCATATGGAAAAATAGGTTCTGTAGACGCAAAGAAAAGCAGACACTTGAAAGAGAAGGGAGAAACAAAGGATTGTACAAAAGGGGAGCTTTGCTTATGTAGCGTGTTATTAGACTTGGCACAGATAGTATTCACATAATTGAAACAATATAAAATAGTGAATTAACTCCAAATTGTGGTGTAATTCTGGTAGAATGATGGGGAAGGAAGTTGAGGGGTTTGTTGGGTTTTGTCTCCCATAGAGGGGATATCAACAGATAATCTCTAGAACAGATCAAGAAGTAGCACTCTATTAAAGAGTTCCCTGGTGGCCTAATGGTTAGGATTCTGGGCTTTCACTGCTGTGACCTGGGTTCAGTCCCTGGTCAGGGAACTAAGATCCCACAAGCCATGCAGCATGGCCAAAAGAGAAAAAGAAAAAGCACTGTAAATCAAGTATAGAGGTGAAAATGGGGAAGGCCTCTACAAGAGTTGGAGGTGGTTGCCTTAATATTACACTAATGGCCTTTCAAAAAATAAAAAAAATATTAGTTTAACAGCGTTAAACATTTAGGAGAGTGCAGGCCCTGGAGTGCACACCCCAGCTGCACCCTGTGACGGCGAGTGAGTTATCTGAGCTCTGCCTCAGGTCCTCCTTGGGAACCTGGGGAGGGTAATAACTGGTGCCCCCCGAGAGCTGTGAGGGCTCAGCGAGGTGGACTGTCAGGCCCTGGCACGTGCTAGACGGATGCTCTCGTTGCTCTTTGCTCTAAAGGAAAGGGGAGCCCTCTGAGGTTTAGAAAAGGGAAGGGAGAAGATAGGGTCAGAAGGGTGTTGTGGGAAGGCGGGTGAGGTGAACCGGTTTGGGGGCTAGGGACAGGTAGACACGGGAGCCAGAGGCAGCCTCCTGCATTGGAGCCGGTGAGAGGCCACCTGGAGCCTAGACCCAGAGGAGCTCAGCCGGCTCTAGCGGGAATGAAGCGGAGGGGCGGGGACTGGGGCTCAGGCCTCTGACTCCTCCCCCTTGTCCCCTGCAGGTGTCATCGCCCTCTTCTGCCGCCAGTATGACATCATCAAGGACAACGAACCTAACAACAACAAGGAAAAAACCAAGAGTGCGTCAGAAACCAGCACACCAGAGCACCAAGGAGGGGGGCTTCTCCGTAGCAAGGTGAGGGCGAGATCTGCACCCCGGGGCTGGCTCCCTGGTAGTCCCTGGGCTACCGAGGGGTCAGCTCGGGGCCTGGCATGACTGCCGCGGGACAGAGCCAAGCCTGGCTGCTGCCCGTGTGACCCAGGGCACGCTGCAAATTGATTTTGGATCCTCTCCTTTTGCAGGGTGCCAGGGGCCAGGAGGGGTTTAACCAGAGTGCAGCAAATGTGGGGGGGCAGAGTTCCTGGTTGATGCAGGATGACGAGAGTCGGGGTTCTGGGCTCCTTCTGCTCCTGCTCTGCTGTGTGACCTTGGGCAGGTGCTTCACCTCTTTGTACCTTCGTTTCCTCTCCTGTAAAACAGATATGAAAACCCTTTCAGTGCTTGCTCTGGGCAGCTCAGAAGGAAGATGTAGAGAATGGGAGAGAATCTCATGGTTCTGACGATTGTTGTCCAACAAACATCTGGCCCTCCACATTTCCTCCCCTCTCCGTCTCCTTACACCCTCTGGCTTCCTGTCCTCTCTGTCGGCTTCTATCTGGCGCTTTCCTGAAGCCTCTTATTAACCCCCATCTCCAGAAGCACCTCAGCAATGTCAGTGGCTGAGGCTGTGCTCAAGAGGCAGATCTGCAGGAGGTGAGAGGACCGGCCGGCGGGGTGGCTCTGCTGGGGCCCAGGACCCTGTCCTGGCTATTCAGCTCAGTGAGGCCGGGCGTGAGAAGGCAGAGAGACCAGGCATCCAGGCGGGGCTCCTGCTTGCCTTCCACCTGAGACAAGAGCCTGGCTTTTAGGCTGCAGCCCTGCTGCTCCCTTCCTTCTGGTGTCTTCTCCCTGTTTCCAAACCTTGCAAGAACTCTGTTCAATTCAGCCCTGGCCGCTTCTCTCATTTTTTCCCTCCCAGTTTCCAAACAAGCCCTCGGTGAACATCATTGAAGTATGACTGCCTGTCTGCAGGAAGAAGGATTTTATTTTTCTTCTCTGCTGGTCCCCGGGTCCATGGGCTCAGGGAGAGAGGGGACTGCCGAGGTCGGAGAGGGGGAGGCCCTGCTAGCTGCACAGTCTCCCTCTGCACTCCCATCCTGGTCTGGTGACGAAGGCTAAACTACAAACCCCAATTCTGCAAAAAATAAAACAAGCCACCAAACTAAAAGGCCTGGCCCCATTCTGGAAAAGGCAAAGCTGCATGAGACACAGCCTTCTTTCTGCCTCCTTGCCTCTCCTGGACTGGCCTCCTCTCTGAGAAAATGCACAAAGCTCCTGGGAGCTGACACGCACCTGGACTGACAGAAGCTGTGTCTTTCAGGGAAGCTGTGGGGCTGCCTGCCGGGCAGAGTCCTGGCTGCCATCAAGCCTTCGCTGGATTCAGCCATCAAGGACTTGTTTGTGATGCGATGCACAACTTTGCGAGTGTGTAAGATGTTTTCTGTTTTGTCTCTTTTGGAAAACACAATTGAAGGGCTTCACTCCAGAGGGCAGAGGGATTCCCCGACTGGTGGCCTGTATCCTCTACCTTCTTTGACCCTTGTTTTTGACTGTAAGATCATCAGTCTGGGGTCTGAAGAAGACAGAATGGGAAAGAGACCTTTGAAGGTATGGGCTCCATTCCTTTAGAAAAAAAATATCTTGGAGTTGCAACAGTGCTGGCTTGCACAACTGAAAAGATACGTCCACATGGGATACCCTGGGGGCTGCTCATCACCCCCTCTGGGTTGGTTCCAGCTCTACTCTGCTGGAAGGCAGGCCCGAGCCATTCACAATGGACAGTCAGCAGTCCCGGCCTCTGGGATCTCCATTATCTTGCCATCTCATCCAGGGTTCTGCGAAAGCTCCCCAGGGTCCTCATGTCCTTCCCTAGAGCCTGAGTGGTGTGAGGTGACGGGTCCCTCCCTCCACTGCCTCTTTCTGGTTTAAAACACAAATGGTGCTTGCTAAGGGAGGGCAGAGCCTTCCCTGGGACTGACAAGTTACAGCTGCAGAGTGCCTGCATGGGAAGAGACGGACCTCTGCATCTTCCATCGGTGACTGAGGACGAGAGCGTCGGAGACCGTTCCTGGCACAAGCCTGGCACACTGTAGGCGCCAGTGCATACCTGTTGAACTGAACGAAGAGCAATGACCTCCAAGCCAGAGAGCTGAAAGCCATTACCCCTGACCGCCCCTTCCTTCCGGTCTACAAGAGCTCTCATGGCTGGGGCAGCCGCCACTCTGCTTTGCCCAAGTGTGGAGCACAGGGAGGGAGGAGACACAGGGTAAAAGGCAGATGTCGGCAACACTAAGGGCTTCCTCATGGGAGGGCATGAGGCTCTACTCATTGTCTTGTGACTTCCATCCCTGCTGAATGGGGCTGCAAGGCCAAGGCTCCTTAGGGCAGAGGTCCTTACCTCTGATCCAGTTAGAGCAATAACCACTTTTTAAATGTAAAATAAAAAGACAAATGAAAAGGCACATCCTCCTCTTCTGGTAAATGCCCAAATGTTGCCCTCTTTTTCTGGCAGTTGGCAGCAAGTCAGGATGTGTGGAGGAGGGAGGCAGTTCTCTCTCCGTTTTGGCCTGCAGCTTCTTTAGGGACAAGCCTGCCAGCCAAGCTGGAGTTGGAAGGGAAATCTCGAACAGATGGGGGTGCACGTGTAGGAGAAGAAAATAGCTGCTCTATCCTATGACTGACCCCCTCCCCCCCCCCCAAACCGAGGCTGGGCTGCCTCATCACGTAGGTATGCAGGCTGGAGCTCAGTTTTTAAAACAAAGGGTTTTCCCCTCTGGATGGGGTTGGTGCTTTCCCTGGCCAAAGGAATGCACACAGCCCTGCTTCTCCCAGCGTGAGGGGGAAGTCAGGAAGAACTACAGGAGCTGCTGGCTGCTGCAGCTCAGGATTCACAGCATGCTGTTAAGGCTGTTAAAGGAACATCATTCTGATCCCACAGCAGGCTAGAAGGTAGTAATGATGCCATTAGCCAATGAGCAGACCAGTAAATGGGGCACCTTGAATATTTCTGTCTAGAGCGGGGAGGAGCTTAGAAAACGTCAGGTGAGTGGGGCTTAGATTAGGCTATTCTGGAAGGTTTTGAGAGCAGAGGGAAGCAGGTCTTGGAGTCTGGGTAAGAAAGTGGGAAACTGATTAGCACACAGA
Source organism: Moschus berezovskii (assembly GCF_049115385.1). NCBI lineage: Eukaryota > Metazoa > Chordata > Mammalia > Artiodactyla > Moschidae > Moschus > Moschus berezovskii. The sequence goes on along the minus strand of NC_142461.1, from coordinate 15,329,735 downwards.
ACTCCAAGCTAGACCTGAGAGAGGTACTTCCCAGGCCCTCTGAGCCTGTCCAGCGCCAGAGGATGGAGAAACTCCAGGTTGGCATCTGGTACAGACGGCTATCCGTGGGGTCCTGGGAATGCCGCTTGCAGTCTTCACCTTGTCAGTTCCTGAAGCACATCATCTTAGGGCTTGAGAGGAGTGGAGCGAACCACACTCCTAACTAAACTCCATTCCCGTAATCATCTCCCTAAACGCCCAAGTTCCCCAACAATTGAGCTGGTCTCCAGTCAACTGGAGTTGTGCAGTGGAACCCGACAGCTGTGACTTGGGCTGTCCCCTTTCTTCAGCCCTCACTTGGATCTAGATTCCCCACAGCTTGGGAAAGGCCCAGGCAAGTCGCCTGAGACTGAGACCCCCTACCCTGCAAGACCACAGCAGGCCTGTGGAAGGATCGCTGGACTGAGGCCGGAGACCTTCAGGCCAGTTGTTTCTCTGAGGGGGCCCTGGTAAGAACAGAGGATTCCCAGACCTCACTCTGAGAACAGTGGGAAGACCCCAGGGTCTGAGGAAAGGAAGGAGGACTGGTGAATTTCCATGGGGCAGGAGCCTTTCCTTTCTCCAGTCCAGTCCCCTCAACCCCAGCTTTTCACTGTGGGCCTCCTCTGGAAAAGACCCTGATGCTGGGAAAGATTTAAAGCAAAAGGAGAAGGGGGCAGCAGAGGATTAGATGGTTGGATAGCATCACCAACTCAAAGGACATGAATTTGAGCTAACTCTGGCAGATGTGGAGGACAGAGGAAACTGGCGTGCTGCAGTCTGTGGGGTTGCAAAGAGTTGGACATGACTTAGCAACTGAACAACAGCTCCTCTCAAATCCACTTCAAAGATGTCTAGTTCAGTCCTTTACAAAAATATGTAGTATCTCACCCATCCAGTCATGTGATGTTTCAGACCTCTACTTTCTTATCCTCTTTACATCTATTTGACAGATTTTGGATTTTGCTTTTAAAAAAGTGGCCTCCAAGAACAAAATGCTTCTGTAAACAGGACAACCCTTGCCCCCAAGCTCCATGGGTACAATATGCCCAAACCCTTGTTATTTGAAGATCTTTATATACAAATAATTCCTTAATGATTCAGCATTTCAGGATTAGATGGCTTTAAAGATTGTCCAAAAGATGACATTCCACTGCTTCCCAACAGGTGCTCAGAGGGTCAGATTTTCTGTCCGTGGCATGTTCCAGTTGTCACAGGGTGAGGACAGGTGGGGAGGATTGACAAGGCGGGAGCTTTTAGTTAAGGAATTCCACTGTTAGCCAGCTGATACTTCCTGTGACAAGTGGACATTTTTTTCCTGACAGGTGTTCTGGCCTACAAAGCAGGCATACCCTAGAATCAGCTTAGGAATAATTGCCTTCTCTTAGAAAAGCAGGACAGCACTAAGAAAAGCAGGGAACTCTGCTTTCTAGTTTTAGATGGTTGGGATTTTTTCTTCCTGTACAAGCTCACAAGAGGCTGGTTAGAAAATGAGCTTTTAGAGAAGGTCCACTTCTCCTCCTCCTCACTTCTCCACAACATAAAACAAACTGAGGGTCAGGGACATCACCAGCTCGGAGAACCCCGCCTGGTCTCTGAAACCTTTGATGCCTACAGTTACACACTGTTAAAAAGGAAATAAGCAGTTACTGGACAAAGGAACACCTATGCCTGCAAGGGCAAAATGGGTATGTGTATATATGCGAGTCAAGAGACCCTTGGGTTCAGACAAAACTATCACATAGCTGAGCATTTAGCAAATTAACTTTGAGCCTTTCGCCTGCACTACAGAATTCATATTAGACAAAACTTACAGCGCAGCAGGACAGAGACCCTGTCCAAACATGCTGCTCCTTATTTCCTCAGCACAAGCTGATACGTGAAAGCACTGGCAAATGCAGGTGACAAGCTCTTACTGCCTTCCCTTTCATCCTTGCTCCTGAGGTGAGTCTAAGAAGCTTAGGTTCACAAAAGGATCTAAGCAAGAAACGCTGTGTCTCCCGCATCTACCCACACTTATCTGACCTTCAGCCCAGGTTCTAGGAGCGATTTCTGGAGAGGCTGGGTTAAGAACAACTATCAGTTCTGGTTTCTCACATCCCTTTCAAAGGAAGAATGCCCCAGGTAGCTCGGCTTCTTCCTGTGAGTGCTGGTGCTGGGGGCAGAGAGCCACAGGGGGCAGCTGTCCAGCCACAGGAAGGAATCCACGGCAACGCCTGTGTGACGGGGCTAAGCCCCCTGCCCCCCCAGAAAAACAGCAGCACAGGGATATTTCCGGCTCTCTCTGTGTCAGGCTCCTGACGTGCACTATATGTAGCTGCAAATCCCAATCAATCTCAACATTTCTTAACTGCTAGAACACCTTTCTCAACACTGTAATTTACCCTCAGAAGAACTGGGAGCACACACCCTCGCCTCCCCAATGCCACGTTCTACTAACTGCCGCCCCCTCCCACACCCCACCAACCTACCTACGTAGAGAAGGAACCTTCCTCCAGAGGCCACAACAGAAGGCCATAGTACATAAGCCACTGACAAGAACTTTTATTTCTTTTTAATGACATTAAACACAACTGCTCCAAGGGGAAAAACATGATACACAGGAGGCACCAAACTTCAGTTTCATAATTGATCCTGACAACAACCAAAGTAAACTGGGGTCGAATTAGATGCAAAACTACCGGTTATTTCAGGCTCTTTTAGTTACAAGTGAACTATGTAAACAGCACAAGTCTACTCTGCATTGTTAAGACCCCTGTGGTGAGTGTCATCGCAGATGAAGAAAGCTCGGTAGGCAGTTCAAAGCACAGAGCCCTTACGCAAATAAACAATACAGCAAGAATTCTACACGGAAATCACACTTAAGAGGCCAACACCAAATATGAGATATGTAGCGTTTAAAAACAAATTCAAACTGCAGATTCTACCCACTACCATCTTTAAGGCGAACATGCCTCATAATGAGTTTTCTTTGGCTTTGTTTTTCTTCTTAAAGAATACCATGTTAACCGCTAGGGAACAGTTCTCTCCTCCCCCAGTCCAACAGATTTAATTAAGCTGCTAAAGCTTTGGAAAAACAGAATTATTTGAGCAAAGAGGAAATGTGATTGTCACATTTTCAAGATAACCCGTCACTCATTAGATTTGGCAAAGGCAATGCTCCCGTGACACGTCAGTCTTAAACCTTCCTGCACCAGGGAGGTAAGAGCATGAGACTTCAGACTTCTGCCCAAGCAAACGGCCATCCCTTTACTCCTTGGTGATCTGTGAGGAACAAGACAACTACAATGCTAGATATTCCAGCAATACTTACTTCTAACTATGCTATAGTTTCAAAGTTGGATATTTGTCTGTCCCACTCCATCAAGCTGATTTACGCAAACTTGGAGAAGTGACTGACGTAAATGCCAACTGAAATAACAGATTTTGACTCTTGCCTTTGAACAGAACTTCTCCTTTGCATTTTGGCCCCAGACTCTCAACCAAACTTCCAAGGAATAGAGACTCCTTGACTGGATAGAAATGGTAGACACTTAGGGACATCCATCTAAATTTACTGGTAACAATGACCAAGTTTCTCCCAAGTCAGTTTCTAAAGCAGAGCAGGATGTTTATGTTAGGTTACTTGCAGGCAAAGATGGGGCTGATGGAGCAACACAACCTGACAGGCAGCGAGCCCAGTGTCACAGGCTGTGCTATAGCAACTAGGTACAACCTTCACAGAGAGTGAACAAGAGCACAAATGCCAGACTGCAAAATCTCCCAGGAGATGTCTAGAGCTGTCTGTAAAGAGAATAACAAACTCCAGAGATATCCATTAAGGTAGCTGCACAAAGCTCGTCAACTTGGCTTAGAGTACTAATCTTTAAGATCAGGTATGCTTTGTGCACAGGCTTCATCAAAACTATTTTAAATCCACTTTAGTAGCTTGGTAAACTGTACATTCTCTGACCAAGTGAGGAGGTGGTAACATCTGGATCAAAAGGCACCTCTTATTAACTAATAATGGAGACAAAGGACAGCTTCTCCAAAGTCTCTTACACAGGATGGAGGCTCACTAACTCGCCAACTCATACTCAAAGCTGGGTTCAGCAGATGAGACTGAAGACCAACTGACACCTTTCAATAGCACTGCCTTCTGGCCTGTCCTAGAGTCAAGACTCTGGGTGGGCAGCTCTTCAGTAAAGAGTGCAAGGAGGCTGTTCTTAAGAGGCATCTCTATGTCCAACAGGATACAGGAATATGCCAGTAGAGCCCTAAGATCACTGGGGAAACAAGGAAGGAAGGAAAATCCTTGAAGAAAGACAGAGAAGGCAATCAGTCACAAGACCACAAATCAACAGAGGTTGTTAGTCACCAGTCTTCTGTTAAGAGTTAAGCTATGTAAGACTTAGAAACACTACTGTGCAAAATAAATTTAATGAAGAATGAAAAAAAATAAAAGCCAAAAAAATAAAGGCAGCTAGTAGGTACAAAAAGAAGAGAAGATTTACGCTTTAAATTTGTCCTTTCAACTACTTCAGATGTCCTGGATTACCAACTTTTAAAATACTGACAGGTATTCAGAGATTCAAATAAAAAAAGTAAGAAGGGTTGTTAAAAGTAACTTGTATCCATTTATAAGTCATCAGCAATAATTAAAACTGGTTTCAGCCTGATAAAGAGTCTCTTCCTTCAAGAGATTAAAGAATGATTTCTTTTGGGCACCAGAAGTAGACTTCACCTCTGCACAGAGGTGGCTCTTTGCTTTAGCCGGGATGTTCTGACTTAATGCTGGCTTTCAGGAGGCAGCCACCTTTAATTTAAATTAAAAAATTAAAACTATGTCAACACTGCTTAAATGCATACACACACAAAAATGAAGGACCTTATACAAAAAATTTCAAGTCAGCAATATGAATTTCCAAAAGGTGACAAGTTCTTTAAATAAAAATATTGTGACAAATAAAATTAGTAATCTACAAAGCATGGAATTGCAGAAGATGAGATGCTGCTCTGGACAGGACCCTGGATAGGGCCCTTCACTGCTGATGGGAGGAGACAAATGGACCGTATGGGAAATCTGGTAGACGCTGGAACCGATGGTGGCTTCGCTTATTCCGGTCAACCCACTGGGTCAGACTGTATCTTTGCAGAGATTTCTGTCGGAACCGGGCGTAGTTTCTATCAGGAGAGGGGGAAAATAAAAAGAGGACAGATGAGGGTTTCAGCTGGAATGGCTATTTATACACAAAAAAAGGCCAAGACAACTATTTAAAGAATATTGTTATTTTAGAAAATTGGATATTCATTTTATATTTTGATTCTCACAATTTTAGCAATTTTGTATTATTTTCCTGATATGAAAGTCATTCTGTAAGTGCTATTTCCCTCCATTTCCAAAGCCACCTAATTCCCATGTAAGTATTATGGTAATATGGTCCATATACATGAATGTTCTAAGAAAAGCCAGTGCATAGCGTATAGTAATGTTTAAGTGGAAAAAAACCATTTTCTTCCTCTGGAAACATTCAAGACAGGATTCATATTTCATTGCTTGCATCAGATCCGTATCTCCAATAGGACCTCAGTGTCTGACACAGCTCAAGGTTGCATAGGACACAGCAGTTAAAATTAGAATAAAATTCCCAGAGAAGGTAAGGCATCACATGAGTATCACATTGCAAGTTAAGAGACTGAACAGACTCAAAGACTAAGAGCCTCCGTTAGTCGTGTACTGGGCTGGAGCTTGAAGCAGGACCCTCTGGGTTAATTTCATCACATTCTCAACTCAGCTGTTCCCAATAAATACCTGGGAAGCTTTTTCTTTTTCAAGATACAGATTCTTGGCCCTTCTCTCCACCTTTAGACTTAATAACTTACAGTCCCTTGAGTCAAGCCCTGGACATCTGTATTTTTAGGTATCTCCATAAGTAATTATGTGGAAGAGCCAAAGTTGAAAGTAATTTTAGAAGCATTTGGTATTTATCTAGCCCTATATGCAAACTTGCTGAATTCTTTATAAACATGTCACTTCATTTAATCCTAATGACAATCCTACCAGCAAAGTTACTCTAACCCAAACTCCTTGTACAGGTTTAGGAAACTGAGCCTCAGATAAAATAACTTCCCCAAGGTCATATAGTAGAGTAAGTAGAGGAGTCTAGATCTGAATTCACATCTGACTGCAGAATTTAATAATAATTACACAACAGTGCTGTTCTAAGAACTGCTGTCATTTTGGTTACTACAGAGGAGATGCTGAGTGTAAAGGCCCTGATGTGGGAGCACATCTGATATACTTGCAAAGAGAATCTGACTTATGCTTATGGCTGACAATCTCTTTAGCTGCTCAAGCTGAGAAGAGTACACAGGCAAAGGCAGAAGTAGGAAGACCATTTAGGAGATTTGCAACAATCCAAGTGAAAGTGATTGAGAAATGGTCAAGTTCTGGACAATATTATACATAAGAGCTTATAGGATCTGCTGATGCACTGACTATGGAGTAAGGACTTATAGGTGACTCCAAGGTTTCTGAGTAACTGGATCAAGTAACTGAATAGAATTGTAAAACAACAATGCATCAAGAAACCAGAAGATTTCAAGACTAGTAAGGCCCTTTGCTTATTTAACTTATATGCAGAGTACATCATGAGGAACGCTGGGCTGGAAGAAGCACAAGCTGGAATCAAGATTGCTGGGAGAAATATCAATAACCTCAGATATGCAGATGACACTACCCTTATGGCAGAAAGTGAAGAGGAACTCAAAAGCCTCTTGATGAAAGTGAAAGAAGAGAGTGAAAAGGTTGGCTTGAAGCTCAACATTCAGAAAACAAAGATCATGGCATCTGGTCCCATCACTTCATGGGAAATAGATGGAAAAACAGTGGAAACAGTGTCAGACTTTATTTTTTTGGGCTCCAAAATCACTGCAGATGCTGATTGCAGCCATGAAATTAAAAGACGCTTACTCCTTGGAAGGAAAGTTATGACTAACCTTGATAGTATATTAAAAACGAGAGACATTACTTTGTCAACAAAGGTCCGTCTAGTCAAGGCTATGGTTTTTCCCGTGGTCATGTATGGATGTGAGAGTTGGACTGTGAAGAAAGCTGATCGCCGAAGAATTGATGCTTTTGAACTGTGGTGTTGGAGAAGACTCTTGAGAGTCCCTTGTACCGCAAGGAGATCCAACCAGTCCATTCTAAAGAAGATCAGTCCTGGGTGTTCATTGGAAGGACTGATGCTAAAGCTGAAACTGTAATACTTTGGCCACCTCATGCAATGAGTTGACTCACTGGAAAAGATTCTGATGCTGGGAAAGGTTGGGGGTGGGAGGAGAAGGGGACATCAGAGAATGAGATGGCTGGATGGCATCACCGACTCTGTGGACATGAGTTTGAGTGAACTCTGGGAGTTGGTGATGGACAGGGAGGCCTGGTGTGCTGTGATTCATGGGGTCGCAAAGAGTTGGGCACAACTGAGCGACTGAACTGAACTGAAGGCCCTTTGAGGTCAATTAGTCCAATATCTTATTTTACTGTTGAGAGGACCAGAGAAATCAAGTAATTTGATCACAATCATGTAGCTAGTTAAAAAGTGCAAAGCTAGGATCAAAACCCAATTTCCTGAATTGTAGTCCAGTTCTTATTCCATTAGACTATTTCACTTTTTTTCCACCTCTGTAGTTAAACAACAATTACAGCCCCAAAGCCCTACCACAATTCTCCCGCAGAAAAATTCTACCCTTTTCTTGCTTCTAAATACTCACTCACCGCCTGGTGAGGTCTGAAGGATGCTGCCATTTCTGGTTGTGCATGTGATGAACTTGATCCATCAGGGCACACAGCTCCCCCAAGGTACCTGTAACACAGAGAGATCAGTGGTTAGGAAGCAGCTCAGTGAACTAGCATGTTAGCCTAGGTCAAAATATGTGCTTTCAGGAAAAGAGAAAATAGGCACTGGTTCTAGAACTATTTATGATTATCACAAGCACAAAAACTACAAGTCAGAGAGGAAACCTTGCTCTTGGATGATATGAAGATGATGAAGCAGTAATAATGACAGCCACCATTCATTCATTCAACATTTATTAGCTCCTATAATGTGTGAGAATCTTTACTGGGCCCTAGAATATGGTACAGACGAGACACTGGACCTATCCAATGATGTTTATACAGGAGACAAGCAATTCCAAAGCTGTCGTAAGTATAGTGTCAGGAGGAATACGTGATGCTATATGAGCACAAAGACTGGAGAATGGGGGTTTGAAAAAGTCCTGTCCAGGGGAAGTAAATTATAAGCAGGGATCTAAAGGATGTATAGAAGTTAATGAGGTAAAGGGGTGGGAGGTAGGAGTGGCCAATAGAAATAGCTAATATAAAGGCCCAGAGACACAAGACAGTGAAACACATTCAAGAAACAAGGGAAGTTGAGAATAGAAGGCGGGTGGGGGCTTTCTGCTTAACAAGAAAAATCACTGGAGGCAATTTCTCAAACACCTAGGATCCAGGCAAGGTCCCAGGCACTTTATATATTATCTTACTAATTCTGAAAAAATACCTTGAATGGAGATAGATTTTATTAACATCATTTTAGAGATGGGAAACTGTGGCTCAGGGAGACGAACCTGCCTTAATGATTATTAAACTGGACTCAAAACTGGCTCCTGTTAGGTTCTATGCTTTTGACACTTTGATAATACTTATTTTGCACTTAAGGGCTGAGACTTAGGCTGAAGCTCACAAAAGCAAAATTTATGGTTAGAGAGAATAAAATAATTCCCCTAGACCAGTGGCTCTCAAATTTTAACACACATCAAAATCAGTTGCAAATATAAAGTTGTTGGGCCCCACCCCTAGCTTCTGATTCTATAGGTTTGGAGTGTGACAGGAGAATTTGCTTTTCTAACAAAGGCCCAAGTGATGTGCTGCTGCTGGTCTGGAAATCACACTTTGAGAACCACTGTCATAGACAGTGGAGACCTTTCTTCCAGCTGGTTTACGTATTTCTCATTACCTTTCCTACCTTATAAAAGTTGAGTAATTTATTTGAAGCCTCAAAAAGCCCAACTCTGTAGAAAAAGTATATACTTTGGAGTTACACAGACTTGAGTTAAAAAATTCCAATCTAGCCACTAACTAGCTCGGTGACCCTGGGCAAATCATTTCACTTACCTATGAAATGTGGACAGTAGTAATATTTTGCTTGAAGTTGAATATTAAGGATACAGTACATAAAAGACCTAGCATATTTCCTAGCACACAGGCAGTGTGCAGTAAATGGTAGCTATTATTACTGCGTTACAGCCTCAGGACTGTTAGTTTGCAAAGACTCTTCCTATGACAGTCAATCACCTATTTATAAGGAAAAATGCCTATTATATGCATCAGTCTACATATAAACTATGACATGTTTTATAACACTCAGCAGAAATTCTCTAACCGTAATGAGATGATACTTTTCAGGAAAAATTTAAGATTCATTACATTAAAAAATTCTATGCAGTTAAAAAAGCACAACCAACGGAAAAAGAAGATAACCGACAAGATGAAAAGTATACCTGAAATGTATCTGCAAGGGTTTACTGTCCTTATTCTATAAAGATCAGTCTCCTCATGAAACAAAAGAGATCAGGGACATGAGTAGGTAATTCACAAATGTAATATAGTAATCAAGGTTGTTGTTCAGTTGCTAAATCGTGTCCAGTGCTTTGTGACCCCATGAACTGCAGCACACCAGGCTTCCCTGTCCTTCACTATCCCAGAGCTTGCTCAAACTCATCCATGAGTAGATGATGCCATCCAACCATCTCCTTCTCCCAACATCAGGGTCTTTTTCAATCAATAAACATAACAAAAAGATGTTCAATCTCATTAATATGGAAATAAAACATATTAATCTCACTTCTTGAGAAGGAAATACGAATCAGAAATGAGTTTTCCCTTTAAGAGAGAGGTAGCTTATGATTAGAAAATCCCTGGCCAATTTGATTTGTTAAGCTAAAATCAAAGTTCTCTATTCAAATTGCCTTTCCTTTATCATACTTTCACATCATTCGCAGTCCCCTTCTTGTACTCCCCACAAAAAGAACATTTCAGTGTTCTTTGGCGAGGAAATCAGGTTTGTAAGAATTTCAAGACACATTTTTTTCTGACAAAGGATCACCAAAGGAGGGTTGGCAAGATATGAAAAGTCTAGTGTCCAATCTCAAAATGGAACGTGATAATCTTCAAATCATGTCCTTCAGCTCACTCAACTCTTGCACCTAGACTCAACTGTCCTGATGTTGGAGACTAAAGATACACTATAAACCTCCAACAAAGAAACTCATTCACTTTAAGAGAAGAAAATGGCTGATCGATTAGGCCCAAGTATTCCAAGTATTCAAATGCTAGCATTTACCATGTATCAGGCAGTATTCTATGTGCTTCACATATATTAGCTCATTTATTCCTACAACAATCCTATAAGGTATTTCCTCCAATTTACAGATGAAGAAACTGAGGCACAGAGAGGTAATTCACACAGCTAATTAGAGTCCCAATTCCAACAAAATAATACCATCACAGGGTTGAGTTTCCTTAAACATTGTCTAGGATTGATATTTCACTGTGGGGATTAGAAAACAAGAATCATATATTGCAAAATGTCCTGTATACCCAGTTGGTACCTAACACAGCACTGAATAAACAAAGGCCAATAATTAGGTCTCAGCTTATGCATCAAGAAATGTTAATTTTCATTAGCACTTTGAACTTATTGATGTACCAGGGTAACCTTTAGTAATAGTAAGACAATGATCTAGAGATAATGGGAACTAATATTTTTCAACTATTTATTATATGCAAAGCACTTGGCTAACTGCTTTGCGTTGTTGTTGTTCAGTCACTCAGTTGTGTCCGACTCTTTGCAACCCCATGGACTACAGCACGCCAAGATTCCCTGTCCTTCATCATCTAACGGAGCTTGCTCAAACTCATGTCCATCGAATCGGTGATACCATCTAACCATCTCATCCTCTGTCATCCCATTCTCCTGCCTTCACTCTTTCCCAGCATCAGGGCCTTTCTTAATGATTCAGTTCTTCGAATCAGGTGGCCAAAATATTGGAGCTTCAGCTTCAGCATCAGTCCTTCCAATGAACATTCAGGACTGAATTGACTGCTTTCATCTCCTTGCAGTCCAAAGGACTCTCAAGAGTCTTTTCCAACACCACAGTTCAAAAGCATCAGTTTTTCGGCACTCAGCCTTCTTTATGGTGCAACTCTCACATCCATACATGGAAAAACCATTGCTTTGACTAACTATACAAACCTCCGTTGGCAAAGTAATGTCTATGCTTTTTAATATATTGTCTAGGTTTGTCTTAGCTTTTCTTCCAAGGAGCAATCATCTTTTAATTTCATGACTTTGCATATATCCTATCATTTAATCCCAACACCTACATGAGGCAAATACCATAATCTCCATTTTATTCATGAATAAACTGAAACTTAGAAAAGATACTCATCTGTGTGTGCGTGCTAAGTCGCTTCATTTGTGTCTGACTCTTTGCAACCCTAGACTGTAGCCTGCCAGGCTTCTCTGTCCGTGGGATTCTCCAGGCAAGAATACTGGAGTGTGTTGCCATTTCCTACTCCAGGAGATCTTCCCAACCCAGGGATTGAACCTGCATCTCCTCCAGCTCCTATGTTGCAGGTGGATTCTTTCCAGCTGAGCCACTGGGGGAGCCTGATACTCAACTATCATCGAGTAAATGGGAAAGTCAGGATTCAAACCCATATGGAGTTATTAATCCAAAAACCTTATTTCAGCTCATAGCTTCAATCTCTTCTTCCTACAAATTTAGAGATGCTAACAAGAATGGAAACACTTTACTTTTCTCTTCTCTTCATAGTTTTTAACAGATGGGCTTTCTTGGACCAACAATCAGGACCATGGTTTTATTTTAAGCTATGGCTAAAAGGTGGTGAAGACTGTCCTTCATTTTGCAGCTAAGAATGAAATTCATCTAAGAATGAAATTAGGAGGAAAAAAACCTCAACATTTCAAACATGGGATCAGCAGTTCACTAAAACCTTAATGTATAAATATGCAGCTGACTGACTTTGGGGAAAATCCAGTCTAGTAACTATCCTTAATAGGTTAAAAGTAAATCAATTGTTATAAAGAAGGAGGAATGATAATGTTGAATGCGTGCTATGCCAATGGCCCTTCTGACAGGTCTTACACATCACCATACTTTGTACCATGTGACCAAGAACAAAGACTCTCTGTGCTGGCTAATGATCTAAGAGCTGGCCTGGCACCAGCATATCATTAAGTGAATCAATCAGATACTCTCTCTTGGAATGTGAACAAGAGCTTAAATAATAAGAAGAGAGAGAACAGCACACACAGGCAGGGCTCTAGGACAGGATGGACACTTGAGATAGCTAGTAAAGAACAGCAGAAGCACTAGTTATGAGGACAGATTAGAAGGATCAGAATCACTAACTCAGCAGGGAAAAAATATTACATAGGAAACAAAAGGCACCTGTTTCTGAAGGGGCCTGGCTCTATGGCTGATTCTTTTTTAGTATGAGACAGAGCTACATTGTTGAGCCTCTAATCTTCATCTTTTCCTATAAATCCTTAAATTCAGTTACTTAAAGGCAATCACAATGTCTCTATTTAACGTAATAAAAAAATACCTAGTACAGGGGAGGGAATGAAAAAGAAAGGAAAGAAAAAAAACTGTACTACAGGGTTATAGGCTACCGCTTTTCAGTTCATTCACTCAGTCATGTCTGACTCTTTGTGACCCCATGGCCTGTAATACGCCAGGCTTCCCTGTCCATCACCAACTCCTGGAGCTTGCTCAAACTCATGTCCATTGAGTCAGTGATGCCATCCAACCATCTCATCTTCTGACATCCCTTCTCCTCCCACCTTCAATCTTTCCCAGCATCAGGATCTTTTCCAATGAGTCAGTTCTTCCCATCAGGTGGCCAAAGTATTGGAGCTTCAGCATCAGTCTTTCTAATGAATATTCAGGACTGATCTCCTTTAGGATTGACTGGTTGATCTTCTTGCTGTCCAAGGGACTCTTTTACAAAGAAATTAATTAAATAGGAGGAGTAGGGAATTCCCTGGCAGTCCAATGGTTAGGACTCTGAGCTCTCACTGCTGAGGGCCCTAGGTTCAACCCCTGGTAGGGGAATTAAGATCCCACATCCCACAAGTCATGTGGTGCAATCAAAACAGAAAAAAAGAAAAAAAAAGATTAACCAGAAAGCAAGAATGCAAATATGTCACCTCCAGGTCAACGGAACTATGATAAAGGATTTCGCTTGCAGTCCAGTGGTTAAGACTCCATGCTCCCAATGCAGGAGACATGGGTTCAGTCCCTGCTCTCAGAACTAAGATCCGACATGCTGTGACGTATGGCCAAAAAAACAGCAAACAAACAAAAACCCCTGTGATGATTTAGTACAAATCTTGACTGATTTTCCATGCACACAAGGCAAAAAGCAAAAGAAACAGGAATTATATAACTCACTTCTGCAGTGTTGTATTATATAGGGGATATTGAATGATGTATGAATGTCCTCAACAGTACTGGTAAATACAGAAACAGAATTTACATAACCATTGCTGCTTATGATCTTCAGCAAAAAATCAAAGCAGAGACTTCTACTTCTAATCATAACGAATGGGCATATCTCTACTGTAAGCCACTAGAGACTAGGCAAAATGTATGAAACAACTCTTTTCAGACTGCTCAGAACTGTGATCTGTAAGGGAAGATCACAAATTCCTTTAGTCTGAAAGGAAATCAGTCCTGAATATTCATTGGAAGGACTGATGCTGAAGCGCCAATACTTTGCCACATGATGCGAAGAACTGACTCATTGGAAAAGACCCTGATGCTGGGAAAGATTGAAGGCAGGAAGAGAAGGGGACAACAGAGGATGAGATGGTTGGATGGCATCACCTACTGGATGGACATAAGTCTGAGCAAGCTTCAGGAGTTGGTGATGGACAGGGAAGCTTGGCGTGCTTTGGTCCATGGGGTCACAAAGATTCGGACACAACTGAGCGACTGAACTGAACTTGAAGGGAAACAACTAAGATGAGCCTTGAAATTTTCTATGAGTCTAGGAGCTTATAATTTTTCAAAATTAAAATACTAAATGAAGGTCCAGCAAACATAAAATAAGTAAACAAAAGCAAAGAGACTTCATCACCAGCAGATCTGCACTATGAGAAACTAAAAGGAGTTCACCAGGAAAAAAGAAAATGTGGGAAACAAATCAAGAGCACTGGAAATGGAAATATGTGAGTAAATATAAAAATCCTTTTCTCATTTAAAAAACATTTTTAAAAGATAACGTCTTGGGACTTTCCTGGAGGTCCAATGGTTAAGACTTCTCGCTTCCCCTGCAGAAGGTGTGGGTTTGATCCCTGGTTAGGGAACAAAGATTCTGCATGTCATGCAGCATGGCCAAGAAATTAAAAAAAAAAAGATAACTACTTACAGTAAAAGAAATAATATACTGAAAAGTTTATAATATATATATATGAAATCAATAGCAAAAAAATGGAGATTCAGAAAGGTACTATTGTTAGAGCCTTACAGTATATGTTAAAGTATTAGTCATTCAGTCCTGTCCAGCTCTTTGAGACCCATGGACTATAGGCTGCCAGGCTCCTCTGTTCATGGAATTCTCCAGGCAAGAATACTCTAGTAAGTTGCCATTCCCTTCTCCAGGGGATCTTCCCAACCCAGGGATGGAATTCAGGTCTCCTGCATGGCAGGCAGATTCTTTACCATCTGAGCCACTAGGGAAGCTTAACAGTAAGTGGTAAACTATTTGAAGGTAGAATGATTAAAGATCTGTACTGTAATCTATAGAGCAACAGTTCTCAAAGTATGTCCCATGGTCCCCAGGAGTTCTCAGTACTCTTCAAAGCCTTCACAAGATCAAAACTATTTTTGTAACAACATTAAGATGCTATTTGCTTTTACTACTTGCTACTTGCCAGTGTACTGGGGAGTTTTCAAGAGGCTACATGACATGATATGGAACCCAGAACCACATATGGGAATCTGGTAGTTTTCTATTAAGCCAGATATTAAATGTAATCATTGCATTCTTCTCCCTAAAAAAATTTTTAAAGTGTTTTTATTTATTTAATGAAGTTATTTGGCTGTACCAGGTCTTAGTTGTGGCATATGGGATCTTAGTTCCCTGACCAGGGACTGAACCCAGGCCCCCTGCATCCGGAGCATGGAATCTTCTTAGTCACTGGACCACCAGGAAAGTCCCAAAATTTTGCCTTTGTTTTGAAAATTACAGTTCCTTCTAATAAAAACACTATGTTAACATGCAATGAATTTGTTACCTTAAAATATATAAATAAATATTTCAATAATTTATCATTTATAACTTTTAATATGGTTGCATAAAGACAGATATAATGTGTCAGGGAATGCTTAACAGGAGAATTCCTATGTGCTGTTTCTCACAAGTCCTTTGTTTCTTTTCAAGTGGAGTAAGCAAGCTTCTCCCAGGAACTGGAGTCATTGTGTGAGCCAGGCTTGGCTCTCCTCTAGTAAACATTCTCTTGACGACAAAACTGCTTAGTCTCTTCCCCCTTTTCCTTGAGATATGGATTGTCTCCTGACCTTGTGACCATTATTAACCCCTGGTTCCCTTGGTAACAGTTACTGTACGTTTGGTTTTCTGATCTTTATCACTGTTGAAAGAAATTTCTTGTACCACAGCCTTTATATACTCACAAAGAAATCATTAAATTACCTTTGTTCCATCAGAGCTTGGGTCCCCGTGTCTTTCTGTCTTTCTTTCCTTCTCTCTCTCTTTCTCTCCCCTCGGCTGATTCCTTAGAATGTAGAGACCCGTCTTGCCCACTTTCCTGCCCGGGCTTCTAAGACTCTCTCGAGAAGGCGCCCTGTGCCTTCACTCCCCGTCGAGAGGGCGCCCTGTGCCTTCACTCCCCCTCGAGAGGGCGCCCTGTGCCTTCACTCCCCCTCGAGAGGGCGCCCTGTGCCTTCACTCCCCCTCAAGAGGGCGCCTGGTGCCTTCGTGGGAGACACAAGTCCTGTGCCAAGGACTTTATTGGTTTTCTGCATAAACTAGGGAGTATCAGCCTCTTTCTCTCTTTCACTCTTATCATCGTCTCCGGACCACCAGGTCCCCAGTCCACAAAGGACCCCAACAATAATGCACACAAACAGAAACACTTTGGGACCCTCAATTTTTAACAGTATGAATAATTTGTAAAACGGCAAATGAGTCCTGAGACCAAAAACTTTGAAAACTACTATCCTAGAATAACCACTGAAAATAAAACAAAGAGGTATAGGTAGTAAATCAAGCATGGAGATAAAAGAAAATACTCAAAAAAAAGCAGGAAGAGATGAAAGAAGAAACAAAGAACGGGTAGACAAACAGAAAACAAGTGATAAATGTTAGATTTAAATCCAACCACACTGATAATTATATTAAATATAACTGAAATGACACTTGAATTAAAAGATTGTGAGACTAGGGGAAAAAAGCAAGACCTAACTATATGCTGTCTATAAGACATCCATTTTAAACACAAAGATATAGCTAGGTTAAAAAGTAAAAGGATGAAAAAAAACATACCATGAAAATACTAGTCAAAAGAAAGCTCAAATGGCAATATTAATATTAAAAAAATAAGACTCCAAAACAAGAAATATTACTAAGAGTATAGAGAGTTCATAATGATAAAGGAGTAGATTTATCACAAGGACATAATATTCCTAAACGTATTATGCATCAAATTGCAGAGTTTCAAAATACATGAGGCAAAAATGACAGAACTGAAAAGAGGAGTAAAAACATCTTCAACTAGGGTTAAAGATATGAACACTTCTTTTTTAATTAAAAAATCCGTAAGGATATAGAATTGAACACCACTATCAACCACCAAAACCTCATTGAAATTTACAGAACACTTTACCAAAATCAGAATATACATTTTCAAGTACAGATGGAACATTCACCAAGATAGACCATATGCTGGCCTATAAAGTAAGCCACAGTTTATTTAAAAGGACTGAAATCACAACAAGTATATTCTCTAACAGTAAGAGAATTAAACTAAAAAATAACAGGAAGATAGCTGAAAATTCCTAAATATTTGGAAATAAAGCAACACACTTCAAGAAATCACAAGGGAAATTAGAAATTGCTTTGAACGAAATGAAAATGAACACACATCAAATTTGTGAGATGTACCTAAGTAGCACTTAGAGGGAAATCTGAGACTTTAAATGCTTACAGAAGTTAGAAAGGTCTCAAATCAGTGCTCTAAGTTTCCACAATAAAAGCTAGAGAACAAGAGCAAATTAAACCCAAAGTAAATGGAAAAGAAATAATAAAGTGAAGAAAAGAAAATAGCCAAAAATCATACAGAAATATGAAACTAAAGACTTACTTTTTTGGGAAAAATAAAATTAATAAAGCTTTAACTAGATTTAAGGAAAAAAATGACAAATTACCGATATTAGAAATTAAACAATGAACATCACTACAGATCCTACAGTAAAAAAACAATAAGGAACTATTAAGAATAATTTTATGCTAATAAAGTAATCAACTTAGATAAAAAGGACAAATTCCTTATAAGAGACAAATTACTAAAATGGACTCAAGATGATAAAGAAATTCTGAAAAGCCCTATATCTACTATTAATACATCTGTAGTTAGAAACCCTGCCAAAAAGAAAACTCCAGGCTTTTTGAGCAAATTCTATCAAACTTATAAAGGAAGAAACAATACCACCCCTGCAACAAACTGAGAAACTGAGGAGAAAACAATTCCCAACTAATTGTATGAAGCCAGCATCACCATGATGCTTGAACCAGAAGAGGACAATACATACAAGAAAAATTAAAGACCAATATTCCTCATGAACAAAACAAAACAAAAAAAAACTAAAAAGACTAGTATATTGACTAAAGATAATTCATCAAGACCTAGTGAGTTTATCCCAGGAATGCAAGTTGGTCTAACATACAAAAAAGGTCAATAAATGTAATACACCACATTATAGAAAAAAGAAGAAACACTACATGACTCAAAATTCATTTGACAAAGTTCACTTATTCATGATAAAAACTCCCACCAAACTACTAATAAAAAGGGAACTTCCTTACCTGATAAAGAGCATCTCTGATAAAGTTATATCCAATGTATCATACTTAATGTACTAGAGGTCCTAATAATGTACTAGAAGTGCTATCAGGAAAGAAATAAAAAGCTTATAGATCGGAAAGGAAGGAGTAAACTGTCCTTATTTGCAGATAAGGTCGGGTTAACATAGTCTAAGGAGTCTATCAAAAAGTTACCAGAAGTTAACAGAAAAATTTAGCATGGTTGTAGGACGTGAAGTTCAACATAAAAAATCAATTGTAAAAAAAAACCCAACACAACCGCCTCATCCTCTGTCATCCTCTTCTCCCAGAAAAGCCGAATAAAGTAAATAAATACTAACAAAAAAAAATTGTATGTATATGCTAGCAATGACCAGCGAGAAATTGAAATTTTATCACTTACAATACCATAAAAAGCACAAATGCTTATGAATTAATTTAACAAAGTATGTACAAGACCTGCACAAAAAACTGCTAAGAAATTAAACACAGAAATAAAGGCAGATATATCCTCATCCATGATCCTCATCATGGATTGGAAGCCTCAAAATCATTATAATATCAACTTTCCCCAAACTGTTCTACAGATGCAACACAATCCCAATGAAATACCCAACAGGTATTTTTTTTTTTTTAAATAAACTGACATGTTGAAACTGATTTTTTAAAATTATGGAAATCCCAAGAACCAAACAATTTTAAGACTTTCTGTAAAGTTATAGTAATATTGACATAAGAAAAGACTCATGTACCAATGGAACAGAACAGACAATTCAGAAGTAAACCCATGGAAAATATCTTTTTAATGTTAGAACTAGATACTCATATTTAAAAACAAAACAATCACAACAAAAAGCCTAAGACTTTGCCTTACAAAAGCCGTAAAATAGTATAATCACTTTGGAAACAGTTTGGAAGTTTCTTATAGAGTTAAAAAAAGACAGATATTAAATGACTCAGTAATTCCACTCCTAATTATTTACCTTAGAAAAATGAACACATGTTAACACAAAAATCCCATATATGTATGTTCATAGATGCTTTATTCATAATAACAAAAAACTAGAAACAGAAATGTCTATCAACAAATGACTAAACTGTGGTATATTTATACAAGGAAAAATTCAGCAGTGAAAAAGTATAAAACTATTGATACAATCAACAATATGAAGTCATTTGTTGTTGTTCCAAGTAAAACACCAAACACAAGAGCACATATTGCATGATTCCATTTATATGAAATCCTAGAAAAGACAAATCTAATCCACAGTGACCAAAAACAAATCAGTACTTTCCCAAAGCTGGAGTTGGGGCAGGGACAGACTGACTGGGATGGAGCACAAGGGAAATTTTTAGGGTGATGGGAATGTTTTATCAATTGTGATTGCTGTGATGATCTCACAAGTACATAAAACTGTCAAAACTCACCAAAGTGTACACTTAAAATGGGTGCATTTTATTGCATTAAAACATACTACAATAAAGCTGACTTAAAAAAAGAAAAAGTTAAGGCTTATTTCCAGAGAAATATACCAGATTGATGGCATGAGTTTCTCCTCTTGCCCCTAACATCCTTCACTAAATTAGAAATGAAAGGTCTGAAATCAATGATCTGCAGTTCAGTTCAGTTCAGTCACTTAGTCGTGTGCGACCCCATGAACCACAGCACGCCAGGCCTTCCTGTCCATCACCAACTCCCGGAGTTCACTCAAACTCATGTCCATCGAGTCGGTGATGCCATCCAGCCATCTCATTCTCTGTCGTCCCCGTCTCCTCCTACCCCCAATCCCTCCTAGCATCAGACTCTTTTCCAGTGAGTTAGCAACCATCTGAAGAAAACTAGAAAAAGAAAAGCAAATGAAACTCAAAGTAATCAGAAAAAAGGAAGCAATAAATATCAGAATGAAATTAGTAAAACAAAAAAAATAGAAAAAAAATCAATGAAAAGGCTATTTTTAAAAAAGAAAAAAAAAATACTGTTTATAAAGTTTTAAACCAGACTGATTAGAAGACAGAAAACACAAATGATCAATATTAAAAATGGGAAAGATATCACTAGATACTACATAAAAGGCTTACAAGGGAATATTATTAACTGTGGGCCAATTAATTTAACAACTTAAATGAAATAAATTCCTTGAAAGATTACCCAAGTTCACCCCAAAAGGGATACCAGTTTTTCTATACAAATTCTTCCAGAGAATTCTCAGTTCATTCTGTTAGGCCAACATTACTCTGCTACCAAGACCACACAAAGAGATTACAAGGAAGTGCAGACCAGATCCCTTGAAGATAGACTCATAACAAAATTCATGACAAAATTTTAGCAAATCAACCCAATGCTATTATTACAAAGATAATACTTAAGACCAAGTACAGAATGCATAAGACCAGGAATGCATGATTGGTTTAACAATGGAAAATCAAAGAATATAATTCTCTAACATTGTATGATTATCTCAATAGATGCAGAGAAAGTATTTGATAAAACCCAATGCTCATTTCTAATAAGACCTCTCAACAGATCTTAAATATGAGGGAACATTCTCAAGTTGATAAAGGGTATTCAAAAAGAAACATAAAGCTAACATAATAGTTAATGGTGAAATACTAAACGTTTTCCTCTTAAGAGCAACAGAAAATTACTTGTATTACTTGTATTCAACATTGTACTGGAGGTTCTAGCCAGCACAATAAGTCCAAGAAAAATAAATAAAACAGCATCCAAATTGGAAATGAACAAGTAAAAATGTATTTATTTGCTAATGACATGATTGTATATGTAGAAGCTGATGGAATCTACAAAATAGGTACCAAAACTAATAAATCAATTTAGCAAGGTTGTCGAATATAAGATCAATGTACAAAAATCAACTGAATTTCCATATACTAGCAATGAATAAATCTTGGTAAAGATGGTAGCAACTGGAATTCATACACTGGGTATATAAAGTGGTATAACCGCTCTGGAAAATAGTTTGGTAGGTTCTCAAGTTAAACATATCTACCATGACCCTGTCATTTATAGCATATCCATACAAAGATCTGTACATGAAAGTTTATAACAGCTTTATTAAATAGCCAAAAACTGGAAACAATCCAAATGTCCATCAACAGATGAATGGATACACAAACTGTGATAGAGCTATTAGGGAATACTACTCAGCAATAAAAAGGAGTAAACTACCAAGAATATGATGAATTTCAAAATAATTATGTTTTAGGAAAGACGCCATGCTCAAAGAAGTGCATAAAATGACAGCAAACCAGTGATGGCCTACAGAGTGGAGGGAGTAAGAAAAGAGAGAAAGGGAAGAATTACAAAGGGGCACAAAGAAATTTTGGGGTATTAGTAGTTTTATTTTGGTTGCGGTTAGTTTCAGGGTGTTTACATATGTCAAAATTTAACAAATTGCATTTAAATTTGTACAGTTTATTGTATTTTATCAATCATAACTCAAAAGGGAAAAAATATCTGGAGAGAAATAAGAAATTAATTCATAAAATAAGAATATGGTAAGAAAAAAGGCTCAAACAGGAAAGAATTCTTGGAAATATGTGAATGTAAAAATAAAGAAGTCAATACAAGAATAGAAAATATCCCAGAAAATATTAACAGAAAGAGAGACAGGTAGAAAAAGGAAAGAAAAGATAAGAGACATAGAAGATCAGTTCCTGGAAGTTCAATATCTAACTATTAGGAATTTCTTAGAGAACAGATTATACAGAGAAGAAACAATTATCTAAGAAATATAAGAACTTCTCAGAATTGAGAAATACATGTCCAAATTAAAAAGACCCACTGAATGTCTATAAAGTACAAAGAATGGAAGAAGAAAAATAGCTACAGGGACTTCCCTGGTGGTCCAGTGGGCTAAGACTCCGTGCTCCCAATTCAGGAGGCCGGGGGTTTGATCCTGGTCAGGGAACCAGATCCCACATACTACAACTAAGAATTCCCATGCCCCAACTAAAGAATCCCACATGCTGCAACTAAAAAGATCCCACAAGCCACAACGAAGATCCTGCATGCCACAACCAAGACCTGACACAGCCAAATAAATAATACTTAAAAAAAAATAAAATGTTAAAAAAAACCTGTACCAAGATATCTCAATGAGTATAAATTATCAAATACAGTGGATAGAAAAGACTCTAAAAATTTTCAGAGAGAAAAAACAGGTCACGTACAAAGAAATAAAAATTAAACTGAGGGACTTCCTTGGTGGTCCAGTGGTTGGAAATCTGCCTTTCAATGCAGGGGATGAGGGTTCGATCCCTGATTCAGGAACTAAGATCCCACATGCCCAGGGTTACTGAGCCCCCAAGCTCTAGAGCCTGTAGGCCACAACTAGAGAGAAGCCCACGCCCACAAAGATCCTGCAAGCTACAACCAAGACCCAATGTAGCCAAAAGCAAATAAATGAATATTTTTAAAAAATTAAACTGAAACTAGATCTCTTAACAGCAACACTGGATGTATGCTTTCAAATTTCTAAGCAAAAATGACTTTTCAACTTAGAATTCTCTATCAAACCATCAATCAAAACGAGGACAAAGACATTTTCAGATATGAAGGAGCCCCACAAACTTATTTCCTATACGCCGTTACTTAGAAATTCTCAAAAAAGAAAAAAGAAATTCTCAGAAGATGTGTTTCACTAAGACAAAGATCAAGAAAGAGGAAGAAATGGAATTTAGAAAACAGGATTTAACCCAAAAGGGCAGTAAAGGAAAATACTGAAATGACAGCTCTGCAGCAGGCCTAAAGAACAAGCAGTACAGAAGAGCAGAAGAACAGAAGGCTCGAGGAAGAAAGTCTCAGAAAATAATTAAAAAGGAATTGATAATTATTGGGTATATCTGAGCATTTGCAGGGGAAGAAGTGAGTAAGTGTGAATGATAATCGCCCAGTCGTGTCTGACTCTGTGACCCCATGCACTGTAGTTCACCAGGCTCCTCTGTCTATGGAATTCTCCAGACAAGAGTACTGGAGTGGACTGCTATTTCCTTCTCTAAGGGGAAGAAGGGGGAATACTAATAAGAATATAAGTTGCACTTGTAAAAAAATTAAAGATAAATTCATTTGTAATTTTTAAAAAGCGAGGTAATTAACAACTCCAGAAAAACAAATAAATTCAAGAAAGAAAAATGAAACCATAGTACTATACCACTTGGCTTTGAAGTATACAGTATTTACTTAGTTGTAATACAAATAATGAATCCTGATTTAAGAATCATTAGGAAAGCTACCACCAGAAAACAGAAAATAGCAAGCAATCGTGGGGATGTAGAAAAGCTGGAACTCAAGTGCATTGTTGGTGAGATTCCAAAATACTATCATACAATCACTGTGTTAAACACTATGAAAGTAAAAAATTAGAAACAGAACTACCATATGACCCAGCAATCCCACTTCTGGAGACATATCCAAAAGAACTGAAAGCAGGGTCTCAAAGAGGTATGCACACCCATGTCCATAAGCTGCACTATTAACAACAGCGAAGAGGTGGAAGCAATCCAAATGTCCACAAAAGGGGGAATGGATAAACAAAATGTGGTATATATTATACACACAATGGAATATTATTCATCCATAAGGAAGGAAATTCTGGCACATGCTATACCACAGATGAACCTGAGGACATTATAATAAGTCAAATAAACCAGTCACAAAAAGTCCAGTATGGTACGATTCTATAAAGTATAAAAATTCATAGAAACAAAATGTAGAATGATGTTACTAGGAGCTTTGGAGGAGTACTGGGGGAAGTTATTTTTTAATGGGTACAGAGTTTGAGATCTGCAAGACAGAAATGTTTTAGAGATTTGTTTCACAATGTGAGTAAACACCATTACTAAACTATACACTTAAAAATGGCTAAAGATGATAAATTTCACGTGACAGAAGACATAGGAGCCCACTTAAAGGATTTCTCATTGGTCAAAACCGGAACAAATTAAGCAACAAAAAGGGTAATGACTATAACTGATTAGAAGATATCGATTTTTTAAAGAAACCATAATAGTGATACTAAAAAAACATTAAATTCTCCATACAAGAATTAACAACTAGTAATTCTAGAAGAAATGATATATTTAGAAAACAAACATTTCCTATGCAACTGTGTAGTAGCTAATTCAGAGATCACCAATGAATGTTCAAACCATTAGATGAACAACAGCTGTGTAAGGATTTTCAAACGGTACTAAAGCATCACCCCCAAGGTAATTTACTAATTACAAAGGGGAAAATGTACCTTCAAATGGAAAGATGTAGCAGTGAACATTTAACAAAATGATCAAACTTAGTATCTCTATTAGTGGACCAATCTGTCATTAGATGGTGCCTCCTTACTTGATACAGGATGTATACACAATGGTATCTATGAATTATTCCAGCTTATCTTAAATGCTTAACCTGAATCTAATCCCTCCTCTAGGCCCAACTTCCAATTTACAGGAAATACAGTGGATGGAGGAACAAGTTAAACACCACCACAAGGAAACAATCAGACACAATTCAGGAGGGACAATCTACAAAACAAGTGACCTAGATTATGAGAGACTAAGGAGACGATAACCAAACACATGATCCTTGATTAGATCCTGCTTGAACACTTTATAAGACATTTTTTGGAAAACTGGAATACAGACTAGATATTAGATAATTTTAAGGAATTATGATTAAATATAAATTACCAAAAAACATGTGAAAATGTTTAACCTCACTAATTATTAAAATAAAATGTTAAAATTTACTTATCAAATTGGTGGTAAAAATTAATACTAGTTTTTGGGGCAGGACAATCTGGTAACATTTAACAAAAGTTTTAAAAATGTTTATATACTTTACCCAGCAATTCCACTTCTAGGCATTCATCCTATAGAAATAAGAGTTGTACATAAACATTTATGAACCAGAATGTTCACTGCAGCATTACTAATGAAAATGGACATAACCTAATTTATCAAGATGGAATAATTATATGATTCTTTTAATCATTAAAAACCCTTTGAGATATTTAATATGGAAAGGTCCTTAAATATATGTTGTGTTAAGTTTTAGGTGTACAGCAAAAAAAAAGAATTTTCCAAGCAATAAACGGCCTGCTTCATGAGGTAATGAGTTCTGCACTATTAGACACTAAGCAACGGCTTAATAATCTTTTGGCAAAGATATATGGCATAGATTTACATGGTAGGAGATTAAGGAGATCTTAATGATGCTGGGAAAGGTTGGGGGCGGGAGGAGAAAGGGATGTCCGAGAATGAGATGGCTGGATGGCATCACCGACTCTGTGGACATGAGTTTGAGTGAACTCTGGGAGTTGGTGATGGACAGGAAAGCCTGGCATGCTGTGATTCATGGGATCGCGGAGAGTCGGACACAACTGAGCGACTGAACTGAACTGAACTGAATGGTACTTTCCAACTCTAAGAATTTATAATCTAATATAAAGTTATCTGTTAGCGGGGATGACAGAAAGGAAGTGGTAGGTATTTCTTTGTAAATGCTATTAACGACCCATGTGGCACTAAACTAAAAAGAGATTATACCTATATTATAATAATGGAGTTGAAGGGTGATTTAATTATTATATTCTGTATCAATAATATACAAATTACTGATAAACTGAAAAAGATGATTTAACCTAATGCAGAGGGTTCATATTGAACTGATAGGAACTAATTTTGAATCTGCCCCCTATTATTTCTCTGTGTCTAATAAGGAGCCTGAAGAGTTAAACTCTTCCAAGGTAAATAGCACTAAACATCTCAAAAAGGGCAGGAGGTGCTCTGCTCCTTCTCTTTGTTTCCGGCTGCCCAGTAATTCATACACAAAGAAAGGAGAGAAAGAATATGACCATATCCCCCATGCAATATGATATATAAAATCTTTAAATTATTGAGATGTGGAAAGTGACACAGAATTTAGTATCACACTGGGTTTCTGGAAGGCAGAAGAAAACACTGGAGGCCTATGAAGGTTTTAGAGTAGCTGGTAATGTTGAAAATTCTTAGATGTCAAAAAAGAAATTCCCTAAAACATACACTTTAAAAAAAAAACCTTTTATTATGGAAAATTTCAAATATACACAAAAGTAGAGAATAGCATATAATAAGCACCCTCACCCTCAATCACCCATTGGGCTTCATTTACCAACATTTTTGTAAAGCTGTTTTCTCTAATTTTTCAGATTGAGTTTTTTATATTATTTTGTTTTTTAGATTTAAAAACAAATACCTGACATCACATTATTTTACCTATAAAAACTTCAGTATGAGAAGACACAATTTCTTGCGAATAATACTAAATATTCAATAAACTTGCCATGGCAAGGTACTGTTCTATGTATTCTACTACTACTTACACGTATAATTTTCATGTCAATTAAGCTTCACTGTTCTCTTCACCTTATAAATGAGAAAACTGACTTTCTACTGGCTCAAGGTCACAAAGTCAGTAAGCAGTGGTGCTAGGTATGAACCCAGATGTTAACTCTAGACCAGACTTTGTTCTCCCAGGAATCATTAAAGCAACTGACTTCTTAGTTATTCTAGTTGTTCCTTATGGGATATAGATTGCTGTGATAAAATGGAAGAGGGATTGCTGAATGAGGAAGAGATTGGAAAAGATACAGTAATATGAGCAGCTACTCATTGCTCTTCCCAAGAAATTTTCTTTTTAAATGCCCCAAATAAGAAAGGAAAATGTGACTGGATATTATCATTGTCAACTACCTAAGATATGAAGGAAAGTAACTCACCTTAGAGAGGGGAGCAACGATCAAGTCTCTTCCACAGAGGCTGAATATAGATGAACTACTTTTAATCTGCCCCTTTAATGACAGCAGGGGTGGAGGTGACAGGGGTGGGGTGGGGTTGTCTCTAGTTTCACACATCCTTTTAGCTCAAGCAAAGGGATCTCACAAGTAGCTGCTGCTGCTGCTAAGTCACTTCAGTCGTGTCCGACTCTGTGTGACCTTATAGATGGAAGCCCACCAGGCTCCCCCATCCCTGGGATTCTCCAGGCAAGAACACTGGAGTGGGTTGCCATTTCCTTCTCCAATGTGTGAAAGTGAAAAGTGAAAGTGAAGTCGCTCAGTCGTGTCCGACCCATAGAGACACCACGGACTGCAGCCTACCAGGCTCCTCCATCCATGCGATTTTCTAGGCAAGAGTACTGGAGTGGCTTGCCATTGCCTTCTCTGTCTCACAAGTAGAGGGCCAAGCAATCAGTACAAGTGCATTTGATTGCTTAATGAAATCGGAGGAGAAACATAAAAGAACCTGGAGTAAAAATTCTTCTGGCTGATATCTCAGAGTTCTCAACCTTTAGCTCATAGCCTTATAAAACAGAAAAGAAAAAACTACGAAGTAATTCAAGATTTGTCAAAGAAAGGAGAGTTCTCCTTGGATCTTTGGCCAAAAATCCTCCTAAAATCCTCCCTAATGATTTACAATAGATCTCAGAGTAACTGAACTAAATTATCTTCTGTGTAGAGGCTGCTTAGGACATCCTTTCCCAAACACAAACTCCTTCCCGGCTCCTACTGCACTTCATTTAGTTATATTGGAACACTAACCAATACTGCAGTATAACTATGTTTTCTTTCTCTGGACTATCAATTCCCAGAGTCCAAGACCCACCTTACTCTCTACATTTTCAATCCCTTATCTTCAAACTGAGCACTACTGAAAGTACCTGAGGAAACTGTACTGAATGAATAGAGAAAGAAGCTAAGGTGATAGAATACGAACTCATCTCTTTGAGAAGCAATTCTTTCATTAGTATTTTCTAACCTCCACACCTTCAGTATAATTTACAAGCGTCCCTTTAGGAGTCTTCCCATCAACTAGTTTAGGATGAACAAAAACATGAACTATAGTCTCTTGAGGCCTGGAGAAAGAATCTAGCCATTTTGGTTTGCAACAGCTTTTAATCGACTGGGAAAAACTCAGACTGAAGAATCTGAACAGTAGTCAACCTTTCCAAGAGCTTTTATTCAGATGCCAAGATGCAAGATGGTATCCAAAATACCTGCTTTTTACTTTTAAATGCTGAAGGCAACAGGGATAAAATTTAAAAAAAAAAACAAACCCAATGATTACTAAGCAGTGCCTGGTTGTCATTTCTACTATTTTTCAGACCAAAAAAATCCGAAGCAAAAAAAATCCCAGACAAAAAATGTCTGGTTATAGACCTCAACCATGGGGGAGACTCTTTTCATGTACTGGTATGAGTCTCCTTGGACGCCTCTGTAATACTAGCTAGCCAAACAAGTTTGAGGATTATCTGGTTAGGCAATCCCTTAAAGTGAAAACCTTTGAATAAGGAAATTATCTTTCTCACCAACTTACAAAAATTCAAGACAATCTCCCAGTTTAAGCTATATCACACTGGAATAAAAAAGTCTCATCATATTTTTTACAGGCCATTCTTTGGTCACCATGTTACCTTGGTTTGAATCCACTGGGTCTTCTATATGAGCAATGACATTCCTGAGATAACTTTGCTTCTGCTTTTCTAGGTCTGACGGTGAAAACTTCGGAACATTAGTCCTTTAACAAAGCAAACCAGGAAGAAAAACAATCAGTTAGAACCATGAGTATAGTGCTTTGTACAGAGAAGTCATATACTGTTGATGGGTTGTGTGTGCTTAGTTGCTCAGTTGTGTCCAACTCTTTGCAACCCCATGGACTGTATCCCACCAGGCTCTTTTGTCCATGGGGATTCTTGAGGCAAGAATACTGGAGTGGGTTGCCACGCACTCCTCCAGGGGATCTTCCCAAACCAGGGATCAAACCCAGGCCTCCGCATTGCAGGTGGATTCTTTACCATCTGAGCCACCAAGGAAGCGATGGATTAGAACAACTAACTCTCAAAACACTAAGATGCAATGACAAAAGACAATGTTAGTCACGTAATGCAAATCTGCAATCAAGTACAAAGCTGAGGAAAAAAGATACAACCTCCTGTTAACAAGGCATCACAAAGTGAGGACTACCTACTCCACAGAGAGAGAAAGCATTTTGAGTTAATTCAAGGTTAGTAAGGAAATAACTAACTTCATAGAGTCACACAAAAATTGAGTAAGATAAAGACTAAAAATAATCAGCTAGAACTGGCAATTAAAATATTGGTGACCTTGGCACGAACAACTTCTGGCCTTTGCTCATGCTGATTACACTGTACTGAGTGTCTGTGGATGAGATCATGAATTTACTACTGCTCCCAGTAGCCTGACTTGTGTACCTTGGTATAATTTTCATTGTATGCAACTCACAAAGCTCCTTGAAGTAACCCAAACAAAACAAAGAGAAAAAACCTAGAAAACTGGGATTAGGGAGCTATAGTCAAAGGACTTTAGCTTTATCTGTACTACTGAAAAAATTTAATATCGGTAATCAAATTTTTAAAAAGAATCTCACTGTACGGAAGCACATATGACATAACCTAAAAAAATAGCTTTGCTAGCTGAAAAGGCCCATGTAGAGATACTGCCATCTCCTGGCAACAAGAGAGTAGACTGAAAAGGTAACCCAAATCTGCAACCTCTATAAAATTTTTTCACCAAGGACAGATATATGCAAGTTGGGAGAAATGTTTAAATGACTTTCTAGATAGACGTATCTTACCATTTTTGTTAAAATTATTCTAACTTTCTATGCCTGTGACCAGGCTTCCCCACACATAGCAAAAGAAATCTTACATTTATACAGTGCTTTCACTAAAGTCTTTTTTCTTCTTAAATAATAACCCTATGAGGGAGCAGAGAATGCATCATTTGCCTCATTTTATTGACAAAGAAACTGAGGTCAGGGAGTATTTGACTTGTCCAAGGTCACAGTTATTGGTAGTCCCAGAACTTCAAGTATGCTTACTCGTGGCGCAGGGCTTTTTTCCCACACTAAGGAGAAACTCAGGAGAGGAAGAAAGCAATTGAACAGAACCAACAGAAACCAGAATATTTCACTATATCCTTACCTTGTTTTGGCTTGCAGAACAGGAATGACTTTGCCTAGTCTTTTTTCATGGACCTTTAGCTTCCCAGAATCCTTGTCAAGAACATCCTGCTTTTTTCAGAGCAGAAGGAATGAAGACAGAAAGATGGCCTTAGTTATAAGAAAATAACTGAAAATATTACTTACGGAAATATTCTTGAACTAAAGGTTACACAAGCATACTTGTGAACTTTACTGTACCAGGTACTAACACAGGTGCTTTAAATGAGATAATGATGGTAATCTCAGGAAAACAAAGTAGAGTAAAATCATCACCTTATTCAGTAAATGGTTAATTTTATATACCAGTTACTATAAATATATTAATTAATTTTAAATATACTAAAAAGTACTGCTGCTGCTGCTGCTGCTAAGTTACTTTAGTCGTGTCCGACTCTGTGTGACCCCATAGACGGAAGCCCACCAGGATCCCCCATCCCTGGGATTCTCCAGGCAAGAACACTGGAGTGGGTTGCCATTTCCTTCCCCAATGCATGAAAGTGAAAAGTGAAAGTGAAGTTGCTCAGTCGTGTCCAACCCTTAGCGACCCCATGGACTGCAGCCTACCAGGCTCCTCCATCCATGGGATTTTCTAGGCAAGAGTACTGGAGTACTACTTACTCCAATTTATGGATAAGAAATTGTGAGGAAACAGAGAAGCTAAATAATTTGCCCAGGGACACAGTGCTAGTTAGGCTTCAAACCCCAATTTATTTGAATAAAAAGCTCTGTTATATAGTTTCATTCCTCTCTTCACCTTGAAAAACATACTTACCTTGCTTGATGAACTGGAAACTGGTAACTTCATTTCAAAACTTGATTTATATGATCCATTTCTCCAGGATGGCCCTGTATTAGGAGTCTCTGAATGGTCCAAGATCTGAGAGAATACAGGCGTAGGTTTCTTACTGTCTGACATATTTTTATCAGAGACAGTATGCTGAAAATTATTGTTTGAAGAAGGGAGTGGGGGCCCATCATAGGCAGAGTTATTGGGGCTGATCCCTTCAGATTCTGTGCAAAGTGTGCTCTCATTTGGGCTAAGATCATCTTCTCTCATCTCTTCCCCAAGGGAGGAGGGTTTTTCGGTAACTCTGGATGTAACTTTGGACACATAAGTCTTGTCCTTATCAAGTACAACATCACAAACTGTTGGATCAAATGGTGCAACTGTAACTTTTATAAGATTCTTTTCTAGTGCAAAGCGTCTGTTCAACGGTTTAGTAGGAGTTGGTCCATGACCAACTGATGTAGTTAGTTGAGGTAGTTTGAATGTGTCAGGGGTCTCAGCTTCTGGTCCCATGTTGTACGGTGAATCTTTCTCTTGGGGAGTGTCAAGTGGAATTTGACTCCCTTTCTCTCCCTTCTCAACATTCCTGCTGTCATCATTAGTCAACCCTCCTCCCCTAGGAAAGTGCTCATTTGATAGGTCATCATCCTTCAAGAGTTCCTGAATCTGTTCCTCTGTGAAACTGAAATGGCCATCATCTTCTCCATCAGATAGCTCCAGCAAGGAGTCATCCAATTCATCCTCATCCAAGGAACTCCAAGAAAAAGGAGCATTGTCTTTAGGCAAGAGAGAGGTACCAGAAGACTGTTCAGAGGGCACTAGTGAGCACATCATATCTGGAGAAATAAGAGGCAGTTTCACTGAGAACAGGAAATACCCTTTTATCAACTCCAATCTGCTTTAGAGAGTTATGGTGTCTTAGTATTTCAAATTCTTTGCACTATGATTTGTAACACGAGAAAGTTTTAAGATATTTAACTTTACCAGAATCATGGAAATAGGTATCAGAACAATGAGATTTTTTTTTTCCTATCAAAGTGGCAAAAGTTAAAACGACACGATAATCTATTTTGGTGAGAATGTGAGAAACAAGGATTCTCACATACTAACAGTGAGAGTATAAGTCAGTACAATATTTTGTGGATAGTAATTTGGCCATAGCATCTGACTCAGCAATTTCACTTCTGGAAATTTACCTTGCAGAAATACCTGTACAAAGGCACACAGATACAGTTATAAAGGTGTTCAGAGCAGCATTATTCAGAATATCCAAATATTGGAAACAACCTAGATGTCCATCACCAGAACTGTTCACTAAAATTATGGTACATTCATCTTATGGAATACTTTACAATTATTTAAAAACAATGAAGTAGATCTGTAT
The DNA here is from genome assembly GCF_049115385.1 of Moschus berezovskii. NCBI lineage: Eukaryota > Metazoa > Chordata > Mammalia > Artiodactyla > Moschidae > Moschus > Moschus berezovskii. The sequence continues at coordinate 15,297,359 of NC_142461.1, read as the reverse complement.
GTACTATCACTGGAATAATATCTGTAACATAAAACAAAACGAATACATATATATAAAATGTTTGGATTTTCACAGTGTATACTTTTTAGAAAACACACACATATTACTTTTGAAATTTAAAAACAACCAACTTTATGTACACAAGAAGAAAAAAAAATGTCTTTCATACTGTGTGGAGCTGCTGGTGTGATCTCTGCCTTTGCCACGAGATCAAATGGAAAAAGGGTTCAGCTCCTGCTAGCTGTTCCTTTCGGGAGACTTGTCAAAATGATTGACTCCCACCTTCCTGCAGGCACAAAGAAAATTAGAGGATCTTCTCATCACTTTCAACTCTGCTAATTACAAAGTCAACTGCATTATGCTTTAAGGTGCTCCATCTATTAATTTCAATCTTGATATTTTTTAAAATACCACAAAGTTGGATTCTGAGTCAAGAACATCAAAGAAAAATCTTTTAGAGGAAAATTATGCAACTTAAGGAACTAGTTTCCTTCCTCCCAACAATTTATACTTTCTTAAGAATATCATTTGCTCTAGTAGGATGAACACGGTCTTGAGAGTCTAAAGACCTGGGCTACAGTCCCTGGTTCTATCACTAACTAGTTGTGATAATTTGGGCAAGCCATTTAACCAGGGACTTGTTTCCTCATTTAAAAAATATGGATGGGATAGAGAACTGGGATTAGGTGATGTCTAAGATTCCACCAAGAGAAAAAAGTTGTAGCCGTGACCATATATACAAAAACCTCATTTTCAATACATACATAAACACAAAGAACAGGTCAGAAAAATACAACACAAAAGTGATGATTATAATAACCTGCAGGGGCATCGAGAGAGGGACAAGGAGAGACTTCGCTATTTTACTTGATATTTATATATACTTAGGTAACTAATGATGGACCTGATCTCTATTTTCTAGATGGCAAAAGTGATAGAAAATTTGGAAAATTCTTATAGCCTTTTAACTGTAAATTCTTCCCCACCCCACTTCCCTCTCTGAATTTTAGTTTTGGTCCATGCATTCTTTCAGAAAACGTTTTCTGAGTTACTATCAACACACATGACGGAGTTAGATAGTATGTCTCTATATGATTTCTAATAAGTAAAAATATGGATTCCACCCTTAAGGAATGTATAATCTTCCAACAGAGACAACACTCAAGTTATGCACCAATATAAGAAAATACAAAATGGTATGGGCAATAAAGTACTAGAGAACTATGTGAAGTAATGTATGTTAATTAAACTCATTGTTGCAATCATCTTGCATTATATGCATATGTCAAGTCATGTTGTATACCTTAAACTAATACAATGTTAGTCACTCAGTCCTGTCTGACTTTTTGCAACCCCATGGATTGTAGCCCACCAGACTCCTCTATCCATGGAATTCTCCAGGCAAGAATACTGGAGTGGGTTGCCATTTCCTTCTCCAGGGGATCTTCCCAACCCAGGGATTGAACCCCGGTCTCCTGCATTACAGGCAGATTCTTTACCGACTGATCCGCCAGGGAAGCCCCAAACTAATACATTGTTATATTGGAATTATATCTCAATAAAACAGGGGAAAATTTAAAAAAAAAAAAAAAACAAAAACCATGCTCATCTTAGAAATGAGACAAATGGGACAAAAGGGGAAAAACTATTAAGCACCTATACTATAAACTATGCACCGTGAGACACATTTTACAACTCTAACTCATGTAACTCTATAACACAGGTCTTATCAAAGAAACTAAACTGTTATAGTTAAACTTAAGAATTGCTATCACTTTTTATTTTACCAATTTTTCAGCAATCGTGGAAGAGTTCTAGGCACTCAGCTTCCCAAGTGGTGCTGCTGCTGCTGCTGCTAAGTCACTTCAGTCGTGTCCGACTCTGTGTGACCCCATAGACGGCAGCCCACCAGGCTCCCCCGTCCCTGGGATTCTCCAGGCAAGAACACTGGAGTGGGTTGCCATTTCCTTCTCCAATGTGTGAAAGTGAAAAGGGAAAGTGAAGTTGCTCAGTCATGTCTGACTCGTAGAGACCCCATGGACTGCAGCCTACCAGGCTCCTCCGTCCATGGGATTTTCTAGGCAAGAGTACTAGGGGTAAAGAATCTGCCTGCCTATGCAGGAGATGCAAGAGAGAGATGCTGGTTGGATCCTTGAGTCAGGAAAATCCCCTGGAGTAGGAAATGGCAACCCACTCCAGTATTCTTGACTGGGAAATCTCATGAACAGAGGAGCCTGGTGGGCTACAGGTCATGGGGCCACAAACAGCTGGACACAACTGAGTGACTGAACACACACTCTAGGCACTGAAGCAGGTGTCTCTATGAAGAAAAAAGTAATTTCTCTGCCCAGTGACTGGGTTACAGAGGAAAGTTATTTCTTTGGGCAGCAGTAGAAGAAAGGTTTACTTTTGAAAAATGTTTCCTTTACTTAATAAAGTTTGTGCTTGTCAAGCACAAGTATGACAGACACTGGGGTTAAGTAGCCACTTTCTGAGAAGCTCTGAGTCACTACCACCACTCTCCTACTCCTTTCAAAAGTCTAGTCCTGGGAGTTCCCAGGCAGTCCAGTTAGGTAAGGATTCTGCGCTTCCACTGCAGGGGGCTTCCACTGCAGGGAGCATGGGATCCCACGTATTGTACGATATAGTCAAAAAAAACAAAAAACAAAGGGTCTAGTCCAAGCACTTGCTTAACCAAATGAAGAATTCAATACATTTTCACTCTTGGGAAACTAAAGTTCAGAGGTATTTAATATACCGAGTATACAGAGCTAATATGCTAGAACAAGGATCCAAACCCAAGTCTAATTTCAAAGGCAATGTTTTTTCCTGCTTTTTCTACCATCCTTGTGATAGACTTGCCCAGAGTCAGTCAGCAAATAGCAATCTTCTACATTCAGTACACTCTCTAATATACTATGAAGGATGCAGACATCAAAGAGGGCTTTTAGTCCCTTGGCAAAAATAATTTAAGCCACTGTATTATGCACAGGCTCCACTTGATTTCCCAAGTGGAATGGAAGAAGGAAGATATGACCTGTGAATGTGGTCAAACCTCAATGGAAAAAAAAATCATTACTTGCTAACTTTACTGTGCACACACAGGACCAATAGTCTCCATAGCCACTGAAAGCATCAATTCCTATGCCACATGACATCTAGAGACACAGAGCCAGTTCTTCTGAGCTTTCTGTACAGAATGCTCCAATAGGTCTAACTTTGCTCTAAATTTGCATGCTCTTAGCATGCAAAACAATACCACAAACATATATTTAACTTGCACAAATCATTCTCTTCACAATTTTACTACCTCATTAAAAAAATTTTTTATTATAATTGAAAACATATGCAAAAACAACGTAATAATGAATATCCACACACCCATCGCCCAGCCCCAACAACTATCAACCCATTGCTAACCTTGCCCCATCCACTTTCCCCTTTACCAGATTATTTTGAAGCAAATCCCAGGCATCACATCATTTCATCTGTAAATAACAAGAATTCCTTATCATAAAATATCCAGTTCGTATTTCCAGCTATTTTTAAAATGTCATATTAAAAAAAAAAAATAGTATGCAAATAAGGTCCATACATTAAAGCTGGCTGATAAATCCTGTATTTTAAACTACAGATTTCCCATGTTTTTTTTTTCTTGCAATTTGCTAAAGAAACAATAACGTAAACTGTGTATGGATACAAACATGGATGTATTATAAAATTATAAAAACATGCAACTTCAAGACAGTGATTACCTCTGGTGGTGAGGAGGGAAGAGGAATGGTAAGGGGGCATGAGTAGCTTCAATTCTTTTTCTAATGTTTTATTTCTTTAAAAATCACTAACAGGAAAAGACCTAAACCAATAAAGCTGAGTGGGGGTTTAATAGTATTCATTATTATGTTATATGGTATAACTCTAACTTTTATATGCTTGAAATATTTAATAATAAAACCATTTTAAAATTAAGAAGCCAGTGGGGAAACAATGATTACATTTTGAAGTTTCAAATGTCCTCTCAAGTAAAAGAGGGACCATCATAGTACCTACCTTTAAGGTCATTTTAAGAATTATAAATGAGATTATGAATACAAAAGCACTTAGCATACTACAGGCACAATGTAAAAAATAATAAAGTGAAGTTCCACAAAAACGGACTTAGTATTTGCCTGTCTGCCATTCTACCATCACCTGCCTTTCCTGGCATTTGCTTTGTAGTAATCTCAAATATGAAGATCCTGGGACTTCCTTAGCAATCCAGTGGTTAAGACTCCGTGCTCCTAAAGCAGGGGGCTCGGGGTTCAAACCCTGATTAGGAAACTAAGATCCCACATGCCACCACCACCAAAAAAAAAAAAGATTAAAATTAAATATGAAAATCGTATTTTTAGCGGAAAAATATATTTCCCATCTCCCGTTTCTCTCTTAATTCTCTGTGACCCTATTCTGTCCTTCCATGTCTCTCTCATCTGTCCACCCCCTCCTTCACACTGCAGTTTACCACCCCCTCGCTCTGTTCTCTAACCTGGTTGCAACCTCAGAAACCAGCTCCCTTTCTATTTTTATCGTACCTAAGAAAACCTACTGCCTTAAAACACAAAGCCTTATATTATTCAGGCCACTAAAACTTCAACACCAAACACAACCTCATAACCCTCTTTCAAGGCTCTAAAACCAAGACCATTACCAAGATGGATCTGACAGGTTTGGCCAAGGGCAAGGATTATTTCCAAAAGATCCACTGATCTTTCAGCTTTGATTTCCAACCTTTCCTATGTGCAATACGTGTGAGACATACAGCATTAAAGACACTCGGTAGCCTTTATCACTCCATGAAACGGGCATAAAGTTTAAGCCAAATTAAACTGAACTGCAATTATCTGTAAGAATTCTGCAACTCCCTTTGAGGTTAACTGTAGACACTGCAGGAAAGAAAAACAACTCGGGCTGCAAATCTCTGCTTTAGGTAACGGCTCACTTAGATAAGGGTGCCAGGACTTTCCTCCCACAGAAACCAAATACTACTCAGCCGAGGCAACAGGTTTCTTTTTAAAAAGAAAATGTTTTTTTAAATGATTTAGAAAGGATTGCTAAAGTCTGAAGCCTCTAACAAATCCATCAAACTGGAAATCAGGTTGGGGCAGCAGATGGGCAATTCAATCACTTCCTCTCCCGGGCCCACCCGGCGGTGCCAAGTGCCCGCTCTCCTGCCCTGGAAGGACTGGTGGCACCTCCGATCCTCGAGTGCTTAATCGCAATTCTCCCAATTTAGGATACGGCTTGGCCGCCCCCAGCTCTCCCTTAGAAGCTCTATAGCCGCCGTACTGCACTGCCCTGCGGGCAGGGCCTTCGCACTTCCCTCCTCCCCAAAAACCAAGAATTCCCGCCTCTCCGCGGAAGGCGGGAGCAGCTCGGGGCTTGCTCCCCATTCCTCCCCCAGCAGGAGCCAAAGCAGCACCTCAACAGAGCGGCGCGGTACACCCTCACCCTGCGGATGGCTGCCCGTCCCACACCTCCGCTCTCCCCTGGGGCGGGCCAGCCTCTCTCCGCTGCCTACCCGCCTGCAAGGCGCGGCCGGAAAGACAGCGATTTTTGCCTAGCAACACCCTCCCCACCTTGGGGCAGGGGGCAGAGGCAACCCCCACCGCCGCCTCCAGTCCCCACCCCCACCGGGCACAGAAAACGGACGTCGTTCGCCCCTCTCGGGTAACCAGACGGCACCCTTTGCCTGTGCAGGGTGAGGGGCAGCTATCGTCCGCCGACGTGAATGGGGGGAGGCACAGACACTCCCCCCTCCCGCCGCCATCACCTCAGAAACGAAAACGAGCCCTTCTCCCAGCAGGGTGAGGGCCTCAACCCCTCAACGGGGCGGACGGCGTGCGCGGCCCTCTGGAGAAGCAACAGGCGCCCCCCTCCCCCTCCCAGCCAAGGCTCGCCGACCCCCACTCCTCCCTCAGCTGTTCACCTCCGGAAGCCGGGCCAAAGCCTAGGCGAACGACTGCGCCTCACTCCGCCCCCTGCGCCATCTTATCGCCCCCTCCCAGACCTCCCCCACCCCGAGGCTGCCGGGCCAGCGCCTGGGGGAGGGCAAAGAGGCAATGATTGGCAGGAAACCGCCCCGCCTCTCAGAAGGCTGTGCCCGGCGCAGGCGCCGAAACCCCGCCCTCCACACCGCCTACCCCACCCACCTACGGGCTCCACCCCTTTCCGTCTCATCGACCCGCTCGACACTTGGCTGTTCCTGGCTGCCGGTAGGCGGAGAAGGGTGCCGGCGGATCAAGCCGAGCGACGGGTTCAGCTGATGCAACCTAACCTGGCCCCGCGTGACAGTTTCCGGCACGCGGCGGCGGCGGCGGCGGCGGCGGCTGCGACCGAGAAAGGGGCCCGGGTGCCGGGCTAACCGTTGGAGACGGCAGCGACAGAGCCATGGGGGACTCTCTGAGCCCTGAAGAGAAGCTAAACCTTATCACCCGGAACCTGCAGGTCGGGCCTCGGGGTTGAAAGTGCGTGGTTGGGGACTGGGGGCCGGAGGTGCAAGTGATCCTTAGCACCTTTTACGGGGTCATAAGTGTATGGGACACGGGATTCCGCGCCGAGGCAGCTCAGAGAGAGATTGCAGTCCTTGCTGCGGGTCTGTCAGTCAATCCATTACTACAGAAATCACAGTAGTCTCACCTCCTGGGTGCCATTACTTTTGTTGAGCCAGGCTTTGAATCCACCCCACCCACCCTATTATGTGCCGGGTGCGGTGCTAAGGTGCTGGGGGGGTAAGTCAGGACCCTACCCTCCCAGAGCATGTCTGGAGGAAATCAGACGTTTGCAAGGACACAGGGTCCATACATTTAATTACGTCGAAAATAGTACTGAAAGGTGCTTAACGCGAAGATCTTTATTGAAAGGAAGTTAGGAGGAAGACGCGGAGAGTGTTCAGGGAAGGCTGAGGCGAGTGTTCAGGGAAGGCTGAGAAATAACCTCTAAACTGCCCTGAGGGATACGGATCACCTCTTCACTTCACCTATGTCCTGCTGGTTCCAGAAACTGCAGTAGTAAAAGTTAACCAGGATGCTGCTGCTGCTTCTAAGTCACTTCAGTCGTGTCCGACTCTGTGTGACCCCTTAGACGGCAGCCCACCAGGCTCGCCCGTCCCTGGGATTCTCCAGGCAAGAACACTGGAGTGGGTTGCCATTTCCTTCTCCAGTTAACCAGGATAATGGGGGTTAAAAACGTGTCAGGTAGAGGAAACCCAGGTCAAGAGCCAGAGGGGAGAGAGAACTCTGTGGTTCTGAGAGAAGGCTAAGTTGGCTGGAGTAAAGGAAGCAAAGTGCAGATCAAGCACTTAGAAAATATTTACATTGCTCATTCTCTTGACTCTCTCAGGCCTCTGTTGTCACATCATCTGTGGCCTTTATTTAAATAACGAACCCCTGCCACCAAAACTGCCTCATCCCTTACTCTACCTTTTTTTGTTATTTCTCACGATCTGACATATGGTACATTTTACTAGTTTGTTTAGGAGGAGCAGGCAAGGACCGGGTCATGAGGGTGTTGTAGGCAATGTTTGACAGTGGGGTTTATTCTGAAAGCAGTAGCTTGCTTTTCTCTTTTTATAAGATACGATTCACATACCATAAAATCCACCCTTTTAAACTGTGTGGGTCAGTGGGTTTTGATGTAGTCACATGGTGTTCAATTATCATCATTATTTAATTGCAGAGCATTTTCATCATCAAAAATAGCCTGTACCCATTACTAATCACTGTTCATTCTTCGCCTCTCCCCAGTCCTAGGGAACCACTAATCTTTCTGTCTCTAATTTGCCTATTCTAGACATTTCCTATACATGGAATCACAATATATGGACTTTTATGTCTAGCTTCTTTCACTAAGCTTAATGTTTTCATGTTTCATCCATGTTGTTACACTTACTGGAACTCTGTTCCTGATTACTGCTGAATAATATCCCATTATATGTTGGATTCCTGGATCGGAAAGATCCCCTGGAGAAGGGAATGGTAACCCACCCCAGTATTCTTGCCTGGAGAATTCCATGGACAGAGGTGCCTGGCAAGCTACAGTCCTTGGGGGTCACAAAGAGTTGGACACAGTTGAGCGACTAATACTACTTTTACATGAATATACTACATTTTATTTCTCCGTTTGTCAGTTGATGGACCTTTGAGTTATTTTCACTCATAACTTGATCTTTTATTTTGTCCACACCACGCAGCATGTGGGATCTTTTCCAACCAGATATTGAACCCGCATCCCTTGCAGTGGAAGCACGGAGTCTCAACCACTGAACCAGAGAAGTCCCATTCTCATAACTTCATCTTAACCAGAGATTCTTGCATGCTTCACCTAAGGCAGATTCTTTGTTTCCTAGCCTCTCTCCTTAAGGAGAGGTTAGGGAGAAACAACACTCAAAGCTAGTAGCATTGATTTACTCAGGTTTTAAAGGTTAAGTGATATGACCTTTCCTTAAGTAGTAAAAACTCCAAGTGTCCACATAGTCAGGGGCTTGAAGGTTGCAGGATCAGCCTCCAACAGGCTTGGAACATACGATTTTAACAAGTCCTGCTAATAGATACTCAAACCACCATAAACAATTTTTTTGTATTTCATGGCTTCCAATAGTTTCCCCAAACCATCACCTGAAGAAACACTAAAATCTCTTGTCGCAGCATACTAGCCTATTGGGCTTCCCTTGTGGCTCAGCAGGTAAAGAATCCGCCTGCAATGCAGGAGACCTGGGTTCAATCCCTGAGTTGGGAAGATCCCCCGGAGAAGGGAAAGGCTAACCACTCCAGTATTCTGACCTGGAGAATTCCATGGACTGTGTAGCCCATGGGGTCGCAAATAGTCAGACACAACTGAGTGACTTTCACTAGCCTATTAGGATTTTTCTAATATTGTCTTAGGGCAAAGGAAATTATTAAATTAAGTATTTAAGCAAATGAGTTAATCGAATTTTGTTCTGAAGACCTCTCTGGCTTCCTTTTGCGATGTGGATTGAAGAAAACAGGAGTAGATTTGGGAGACCTGTTAAGAATCTATTACAGTTATCGTGGTGTGATCTAATGATGGCCAAGATTATGTTGGTTGTGTAAAGGTGGAAAGAAGTAGGACGACTTAAAAGCTGTTTCAAAGTTAACGTTTGCAATTCAGTACCATTTACTGCACTAAGGGAGTAAACTGTAAGTGAAAAAGATGCCTGGGGAGTGAAGGAGAAAGGTGAAAGCATGAGTTTAATTTTGAACATGTGATTGAATTAACTGGGTTGATAACAAGTACATGTTCTATACAGGTGTGAGCAGGAGATTTGGTAGTTACTAGGGAGACCTGGGTTCAATCCCTGGGTTGGGAAGATTCCCCTGGAGGAGGGCATGGCAACCCATTCCAGTATTCTTGCCTGGAGAATCCTTGTGGACAGAGGAGCTTGACGGGCTACAGTCCTCGGGGTGACAGAGAGTCGGACAGGACTGAGCGACTAAGCACAGCACACAGCATAGCTCATAAGTAGTAATTGAAGCAACTGAAGAGGATCAGTTACGGAGAATGTAGAGTAAAAAGAGATAGGCCCCAAGGATTGCTAGCATTTAAATAATTAGGAAGACAAATAGCTGCAAAGAAATCTGAAAGACAGAAGCCAGAGAAGTAGGAGAAAAACTAAGAGTAAAATACAGGAAACCAAAAGAGATTTCTATGAAGTGAGGACTAAAAAGTATTCATTCAATTTAGCAACTTGGAGGCCATCTATGATCTTAGCAAGAGCATTTTCAGTTGTGTGATGCTGTGTGGAATTCAGACTGGAATGGGAGATAAGGATTGGAGAGAAGAAGAGACACCTTTCAAGAAACTGGCTGTGAAAGGAAGGAGCATGAGCTGAAGGTAGTTGGAGGGGAAGATACAGTTAGGGACAGTCTCCATCCCCCTAAAGTCACTGTCATTACGCCGGAGTGGTACTAGCAACATCACCAGCTTCCTTGGTTCTCACTCATCATTGAGAGCCTGGCTAGACCTCCCTGCTGGCTCTGAGTCTGGACTCTCAGTGAAACGTACCTTTGTTTTCCTTGTCACAGGGTAAAGGATGAGCAGGTGGTGGTATTCAGTTACTCAGTTGTGTGTGACTCTTTGGGACCCCATAGACTGCAGCATGCCAGGCTTCCCTGTCTTCACTATCTGCCAGAGTTTGCTCAAAGTCATGTCCTTTGAGTCAGTGATGCCATCCAGCTATCTCCTCCTCTGTCTCCCCTTTCTCCTGCTGCCCTCAATCTTTCCCAGCATCAGGGTCTTTTCCAGGAATTGGCTCTTTGAATCAGGTGGCAAAGGATTGGAGTTTCAGTGTCAGTCCTTCCAATGAATACTCAGGATTGATTTCCTTTAGGATTGACTGTATCTCATTGCTGTACAAGGGACTCTGAAGAGTCTTCAGCACCACAGTTTGAAAGCCTCAATTCTTCGGCACTCAGCCTTCTTTATGGACTGACTTTCATGTTTGTATATGACTGCTGGAAAAGCCATAGCTTTGACTATGTCAGCAAAGTGATGTCTCTGCTTTTTAATACGCTGTCTAGGTTTGTCATAGCTTTTCTTCCAAGGAACATCTTTTAATTTCATGGCTGCAGTCACTGCAGTGATTTTGGAGCCCAAGAAAACAAAGTCTGTCACTTTCCATTTTTCCCCCCATCTATTTGCCATGAAGCAGTGGGACCGGATGCCATGATCTTCATTTTTTGAATGTTGAGTTTTAAGCCAGCTTTTTCACTCTCTTTCATCTTCATCAAGAGGTTCTTTAGTTCCTCTTTGCCTTCTGCCATTAGGGTGGTATAATCTGCATATCTGAGGTTATTGGTTGAGTGAGGTGGGACACTGCCATTAAAGCATCTCTTCTGCTTCCACTACAGGAGGTTCTCGGGGAAGAGAAGCTGAAGGAGATACTGAAGGAGCGGGAACTTAAAGTTTACTGGGGGACAGCTACTACAGGCAAGCCACATGTGGCTTACTTTGTGCCCATGTCTAAGATCGCAGACTTCCTGAAAGCAGGATGTGAGGTAAGAACTAATATTATAAACCAAGCAGTTGCCCTTGAGCAGTGGCCAAAAGAGAGACTTACTCTTACTTGTTTGGAGGTACTCGAACAAATTCACATTTTGATGACCCCTTTATCTTTTCTGTCCAGGTAACAATTCTGTTTGCGGACCTGCATGCATACCTGGATAACATGAAGGCTCCGTGGGAACTTCTAGAACTTCGAACCAGCTATTATGAGAATGTGATCAAGGCAATGCTGGAGAGCATTGGGGTGCCCTTGGAGAAGCTCAAGTTCATCAAAGGCACTGATTACCAGCTCAGCAAGTAAGTGCTCCACCTTCCTCACAGGTCTGGTGCTTCTAGCTAGTTACAGACCTGGGGAGTCAAGGCACTCTAAATTTGGATTCGAAGGTGTTGGGCTCTCCTTATTAAGAACCATTAAAAATTGTATACACTTTGTCCTTTTAATTCATCTATCAATCTACTGACTAGTAAATGCCTAGGTACCGTACTGTTTGCTGGGAATATGAAAGTCACCACAACAAAGTGCTTGGCCTTGTAGACCTCACATACACATATGGGAAAGTGGGAGCCTCCCTTTCTCCTTCCAGACTCAGCAAGTAGTAATAAATGTGAAAAAAAAATCATATTTGTAGCATCAGCATTCATATAATTTTTTGCTCTAATTAAAAAAAAATTGTTTATTAGGCTCTGCCAGGTTTTAGTTGCAGCATGCAGGATCTTTAGTTGTTGGCATTCTGATTTAGTTCCCCGATCAGGGATCGAACCCAGGCCTCTCCATTGGGATTACGGAGTCTCAGCCACTGGACCACCAGGAAAGTCCCTGTGCCCTAATTTTTTAGCTTCCAGTTTCCTAAGTAATCCTCACTGCCTCATAGTCTCCACATTATTTTTTTAATCTTTCAAATAAGCCATGTATCTCTATAATGGTCACTTTTACATTTAAACCCTTAGACCAACTTTTTAAAAGGTAAGCATTGTTCTATCCTATTTCACAAATAAGGAAATGGATTCAGACTTAACTTTCCCAAGTTCATGCAGCTAGTAAGTGTAAGGGCCATGATGTGAACTCAGATCTCTTGCTTACAAGTTGATTTTTATTTCATCTAATATAATTTCTTTATATTCCCCATTGTTGGACATTTAGAGTTTTAAATAAAGCGTATACCTCAGAGATATTGCAGATTTGGTTCTAGATCACCTCAATAAAGGGAATGTCACAATAAAGTGAGTCGCATGAATATTTTGATTTCCTAGTGCATATAAAAATACGTGAAAATATGTGTTGGACTTCCCTGGTGGTCCAGTGGTTAAGATTCCCTGCTTCCACTACAGGGGGCATGGGTTCGATCCCTGGTCAGGGAAGTTCTGCATGCTACAACTAAGTGTGGACAAAAATAATAAATAAAAGTTATGTTTATGCAGTACTATAGTCTGTTAAGTGTGCAATAGCATTATGTCTAAAAAAGCAGTGTGTGTGCCTTAATTTACAAAAACCGTGTTGTTAAAAAATGCTCACCATCATCTGAGCCCTTGGGGAGTCATAATTTTTTTGCTGGTGGAGGGTCTCTCCTCAGTGTTGACGGCTGGCAGCCGATCAGGGTGGTGGTTGCCAAAGGTTGGGGTGACTGTGGCAATTTCTTAAGACAACAACAGAGTTTGTCGCATCAATTAACTCTTTCACAAACAATTTCTCTATAATTTGTGACGCCTTGTGATAGCATCTTACCCACAGTAAAACTTCTTTCAAAGTCGGAATTTGTCCTCTCGAACCCTGCCACTGCTTTATCAACTAAGTTGATATAATATTCTAAATCTTTGGTTGTCTTTTCAACAGTCTCCATTGCATCTCCACCAGGAGTAGTTTCTATCTCAAGAATCCACTTTCTGTGCTCATTCATAAGAAGCAACTCCTCCTCAGTTTAAGTTTTATCATGAGATTGCAGCACTTTGGGCTCCACTTCTAATTCTAGTTCTCTTGCTCTTTCCATTATATCTACAGTTAACTTCCTTCACTAAAGTTTTGAACTCTTCACTTCCACCTGTGAAAATTGGAAGCAATTTCTTCCAAATCCTTGTAATGTTGATATTTTGCCCACTTGCTATGAATGACAAATTTTGTTGCATTTCTAAAATTATGAGACTTTAATGTTGAAATTACTTTTTGAGCCACAGGCTGCAGAATGGATATTGTGTTAGCAGGCATGAAAATAACATCCATCTCATTGTACACCTCCATCAGAGCTCTTTGGTGACCAGATGCATTGTCAGTGAGCAGTAACGTTTTGAAAACAATCTTTTTCTGAGTTGTTGTTGTTAAGTCGCTCAGTTGTGTCCCGCTGTTTGTGACCCCACGGACTCAGCACGCCAGGCTTCCCTGTCCTTCACCATCTCCCAGACCTTGCTCAAACTCATGTCCATTGAGTCAGTGATGCCATCCAACCATCTCGTCTTCTGTCGTCCCCTTCTCCTGCCTCAGTCTCTCCTAGTGTCAGGGTCTGTTCCAGTGAGTCAGCTCTTCACATCAGGTGGCCAAAGAATGGAGCTTCAGCTTCAGCATCAGTCCTTCCAATGAGTATTCAGGACTGATTTCCTTTAGGATGGACTAGTTTGATCTCCTTGCAGTCCAAGGGACTCTGAAGAGTCTTCTCCAACACCACAGTTCAAAAGCCTCAATTCTTCAGAGCTCAGCCTTCTTTATGGTCCAACTCTCACATCCATACATGACTATTGGAAAAACCATGGCTTTGACCATACAGACCTTTGTCTACAAAATAATGTCTGTGCTTTTTAATATGCTGCCTAGGTTTGCCATAGCTTTTCTTCCAAGGAGCAAGCGTCTTTTAAATTTCATGGCTGCAGTCACCATCTGCAGTGATTTTGGAGCCCAGGAAAATAAAGTCCATCGTTATTTCCCCATTTGCCATGAAATGGTGGGACCGGATGCCATGATCTTGGTTTTTTGAATGTTGAGTTTTAAGCCAGGTGTTTCACTCTCCTTTTCACCTTCATCAAGAAGCTCTTTAGTTCCTCTTCGCTTTCTGCCATGAGGATGGTGTGGGCTTAAAATATTCAGTAAACCGTGTTGTAAACAGATGTGCTTTCATCCAGGCTTTGTTGTTCCATTTATACAGCACAGGCAAAATAGATTTAACATAATTCTTAAGGGCCTTGGATTTTTGAAATGAATGAGCATTAGCTTCAGTGTAAAGTTGCTTGCTGTATTCCCCCTAACAAGACAGTCAGCTTGTCCTCGAAGCTTTGCAGTCTGGCACTAGCTAGCTGTGAAAGTCCTAGATGGCATCTTCTTCTAATATAAGATGTTTCGTCTACACTGAAAACCTGTTGTTTGATGGAGCCACCTTCATTAATTTTCTTATCTAGATCTTCTAGATGACTTGCTGCAGCTTCTGTATCAGCACCTGCTTCTTCACCTTGCACTTTAATGTTATGGCTTCTTTTCTGTTAAACCTCATGAAGTCTGAAGTTAGCAAAACCACTGTTGATGTTACTGTTGCAAAAAAATTATAGTTTGATGAAGGCTCAGATGATGGTTAGCATTTTTTAGCATGTATTTATTAAGGCATGGACATTTTTTTTCAGGTATGTACAGTTTTTAGACATTATGCTATTGCACACTTAATAGAATGCAGCATAGTATAAATATAACTTGAATATGCACTAGGGAACCAAAACTTTATGTGACTTACTTTATTGCAATATTAATTTCCTTGTGGTCATCTGGAACTGAACCCACAGTATCCCCAGGGTATGCCTGTAACATGAAAGATCATGTGTGACAATAATGAAGAAGTTTGAAATAGTGCAAGAGTTAACCAAAATGCGACAGACATGAAAGGAACAAACACTGTTGGAAAAATGGCACCAATAGACTTGCTTCATGCGCAGAAAAGTTGCCACAGAAGAAACCCTGCAATTTTTAACAAATACAGTATCTGAGGCACAATAAAGTGAAGTGCAGTAAAATGAGGTCTGCCTGTACTAGGAAATTCACCTAGAATGCAGCTCAGATGCTCAAAAAAGCTTTAAGCATGATTAAGTTATGGATAAGAACTTTTGTTTGCAGCAATCTGACAGACTAGGTACTCTGATCAACCTTCCTGCTGAAAAGTGTTTTTTTAAATGCTGGATAAGATATTTTTTAAGCCTTGTAAATGCTCAAATATGGGCTTCCCTAGTGGCTCAGACAGTGAAGAATCTGCCTGCAAGGCAGGAGACCTGGATTCAATCCCTGGGTTGGGAAGATCCCCTGGAAAAGGGAATGGCTACCCAGTATTTTTTTTTAATCACAGTTTAATCTGGTAACAGTAGGCATGCATGCATGTGTGTGTGCAAAGTCACTTCAGTCGTGTTCGACTGTTTGCAACCCCATGGACTGTAGCCTGCCAGGCTCCTCCATCCACGGGATTCTCCAGGCAAGAATACTGGAACATTTTGCCATTTCCTTCTCCAGGGGATCTTCCAAACCCAGGGATCAAACCCAAGTCTCCTGCTTTAGCAGGCAGGTTCTTTACCACTAGCACCACCTGGGAAGCCCCAACTCCGGTATTCTTGCCTAGAGAATTCCATGGACAGTCAGTCCATGGGGTTGCAAAGAGTCAGACACAGCTGAGCAATGAACACAAGTGTTCAAATAAATCAATTGACAAATTGATCAAGAATACTCAGTGGCCGGAAACCAAGTAAAGGTGGAAGTACAAAGAGATTTGTATTTCAGTTAATCTAAGATGTTTTTTTAAATACTGCTGATTAATGTGCCTTAATTTTTAATAGTCATCTAGGTTTCAGAGATGCTAAATGTTTAAATAAATATGTCTTAAAATCTATAAAAGATGATAAGAGGAACACTGAAGACTACGTGTACCTTGAGGAAACTCCTTGAATTGTAGTTTTTGTGGCCTCACAGACCACAGTGGGAAAAAAGGAAAAGGTAAAACTAGAGTACTAGGCCGAGAGGCACAATAGTAGTAAGTGTTCCAGAAAAACGAAAAAAAGAGAGGGAAGGAAGTCGTCGATGAAATATGTTCAGTTCAGTTCGGTTCAGTCGCTGCGACCCCATGAATCACAGCACGCCAGGCCTCCCTGTCCATCACCAACTCCCGGAGTTCACTCAAACTCATGTCCACAGAGTCGGTGATGCCATCCAGCCATCTCATTCTCAAAGGACATGAATTTCCAGACTGAAAGGGCTCATTGAATGCCAATACAATGAATGAAAATAAACCTACACTGAAGTGCATTATTTTAAAATTTTAAAGCACTTAGAACAAAAAGTAAGGAAGTTCAGTCACTCAGTCGTGTCCGACTGTTTGCGACCCCATGAATCACAGCACGCCAGACCTCCCTGTCCATCACCAACTCTCGGAGTTCACTCAAACTCATGTCTGTCGAGTCGGTGATGCCATCCAGCCATCTCATTCTCTGTCGTCCCCTTCTCCTCCTGCCCCCAATCCCTCCCAGCATCAGAGTCTTTTCCAGTGAGTCAACTCGTCACATGAGGTGGCCACAGTATTGGAGTTTCAGCTTTAGCATCAGTCTTTCCAATGAACATCCAGGACTGATCTCCTTTAGAATGAACTGGTTGGATCTCCTTGCAGTCCAAGGGACTCTCAACAAAAAAGTATATGCAAATTTCCAAAAGAACAAAACTCACATACAAAATAACAACAATCATAATGGTTCTGGACTTCTCCAAAGTAATGCTGAAAACTAAAAGGTGATGAAACAGAGCCTTTAAAATTCTGAAGGAAGGGAATCTCCAACCTAAAAATCTGTACCTACACAAACTACCATTCAAGTGCAAGGGCAAAATATCTGAAAATATTTATTGAAAAAAATTATTTTCAAGTTTTTGTTAGCCATTTGTATTTCCTTTTCTGTCAATCAAGTGTCTAGGCCCATTTTTTTTTCACTTTTTTTTATAAAGTTCCTTGTGTTTTCTAGATGCCAAGTCCTTGGTCACTTATATAGCATGGAGATAGGGAAGATTCTACATGCCTCGGGGCATCTAAGCCTGTGCACCGTAACTCCTGAGCCTGCACACTCTAGGGCCCTTGAGCCACAAGTACTGAAACCCAAGCACCCTAGAGCCCTCAAGCTGCAACAAGAAAAACCACTACAATGAGCAGCCTGTGGTCCACTAGAGAAAGCCCACAAGCAGCAACGAAGGCCCGGTGCAACAAGAAATAAGTAATTTTTTAATATAAATAAATAATATTTTAATGGCAAAACTTTAAATAATGAGAATATTAAGTAATAAAATGATTAAAAGCCATTTTGGAAAATAGTTTGACATTATCTTGAACTGAAGTTCAAGATGCAAATCCCTTGTCATACAGAAGTTCTACTCCTAAGCCAATGTAAAGGAACTTGCACATATGTACTAGGATACATATATAAGAATATTTATAGCATATTGTTTAGAGATACAAACATTCTATAAAACAGGACAGAAATACAAAAGTGCAGGCTAATGGTTACTTTGGAGAAGAAAGACGTGGGGTTGTGGAGCAGTGCACAGGAGCCTTAGAAGTAATTCTTTTTTTTTTTTTTGGCTATACATGCGGGATCTAAGTTCCTCAACCAGGGATCAAACCCAAACCCTCTGCAGTGGAAGTGTGGAGTCTTAACCACTGGATCACCAAGGAATTCCCTAGGTCCCTTTTCTTAAACTAGTGATGGGTAATCTAGTCATAATATTGTTTACTATTCCTTACATGTATTTAAGTTAAAAAAAAAAAAAGACATGATGATAGACTGAGAAATTCTTGTTTATTTAATAGGCATCCAGAAGAAGGAAGTAGAGGGGAATGGCAGAGAAGCCCTATTTTAGGAGTTAAGCAAAGAGAAAGATTAAAGATTAATTTAAATCCATTTTTAAAAAGGAAAAATATAAAAATTAAATCGTATTTTCAGGAGAGGATGGACTTCTTACATTTAGAAAGTAGCAGGAAGAGATGGTTGGGTGGCATCACCAACTCGATGGACTTGAGTTTGAGCAAGCTCCGGGAGTTGAAGGACAAGGAAGCCTGGTGTGCTGCAGTCCGTGGGGTCGCAAAGAGGCAGACACAACTGAGCCACTGAACTGAACTGATTCTTTCTGAATGTCTTAAGATCAGGAGAGTGAATTAACAGCACACTTTTAGGGTTACATTGAGTCCGGGACCCCATCTTAGAGCTGTCTCCTCTTGCCTCCTCTCAGAGAGTACACGCTGGATGTCTACCGCCTCTCTTCTGTGGTCACACAGCACGATGCCAAAAAAGCTGGAGCCGAGGTGGTCAAGCAGGTGGAGCACCCTCTGCTGAGTGGCCTGCTGTACCCGGGGCTGCAGGTATGTGGGAGGGATGGAGTCACCTGTGACCTTTTCTGCTCTGATTCTAACTACTAGTCACAAACCTCTCTCTCAACCCCAGTTAGACCAATGTCCTGGCTGTTCCTTCACCTTGCCGGAGGCCTTCCTTCCCGCCACAGCCCCTCCCCCAGACTTCTGGACCACTCTTTGACTTCTTCCCCTACCTCTCTGTCCTTTAAAAACACTTTTCATCTCACATAGCTTCTTTACAGTAGTCATAATCCCTTAATTGAAGAACATTAATTTCAGAGTGATGAGTGAAAATAAATTTTAGGCATGATCCTATTTCCTGTTAAGCAAAACAAACACGTCATGTTTCATGTGTATGCATTTTTGTATGAGCATGGAGAAAGCATGGGAAAATTCAAACCAATCTTTTGATACGGGTTATTATTAGCTCAGGAAGATGGGGTGAAAATGTCAATAGACTTTTCTTTTCCCTTGTGTATTTCTCTAATGTTTGATATAAGAAAATCAAGTCATACAAACTACTGTATATAAAATAAACAAGGTCCCACTCTATAGCCCAGGAAACTATATTCAATATCTAGTGATAAACTATAATGGAAAAGAATCTGAGAAAGAATATATGTATAAATACATAAAACTGAATCACTTTGCTATATGTCAGAAACTAACATACATTGTAAATCAACTAAACTTTAATGAAATACATTAAAATTTTAAAAATAATAATTCTTTTTTTTTAACTTGAAAGAAAAGAAAATCAAGTTTCTCTTGGTCAGGAACTCTAGATCTGTACTGTCCATTATGATAGCCTCTTCTCATAGTCATATGTGGCTACTGAAATAATTAAAATTTTAGTTTTCCAGTCCTACTGGCTATATTTCAGGTTGCTCACAAGCCACATGTGGCTGGAGGCTAACCTGTTGGACTGCACAGGTGTGGAACATATTCACCCTCACCGAAAGTTCTATTAGACAGTGCTGTTCTGCGTCCTGTTTGCTTACCTTTCTCTTCCTCTCATTCCTCTTCCCCCCACATCCAATCAGAAACTAAATTTTATTAATCCTCCTTGTTAAAAGTCTCTTGAATTCATTTTTGCTGTACATCCCCACCAACTTGAAAGGGAAAGTGAAAGTCGCTGTGTCGTGTCTGACTCTTTGTGACTCCATGGACTATACAGTCCATGGAATTCTCCAGGCCAGAATACTGAAGTAGATAGCCTTTCCCTTCTCCAGGGGATCTTCCCAACCCAGGGATCGAACCGAGGTCTCCCGCATTGCAGGCGGATTCTTTACCAGCTGAGCCACAAGGAAAGCCCCCTCACCAACTTCGTTCATTGTTATTTCTTACCTGGACTCTCACAGCAGCTTTGTAGCTGTTGTCTTTGTCTCCAGCCCTCAGGCTACAACTCTGCACTCTGCCGTCTCGCTGGTGTGATTTTCTGCAGTATGTGAATTGTGGTTCTTCCCTCCTTAAAATCATTCAGTGGCCAGGATGATGCTAGGTAGCCTCACATGACGTTCAGTGTCCTGACCAACTTTTCTAACCTCATCACTCACCACTTCCCACATCCCTTGGAGTTTATGCTTTTTCAGACTGACTCAGTCATAGTTTCCCTAAATATTTCACACCCGTGTGCCTTCTCACATTCTGTTTCCTCTCCATGGTGAAAAACAGCAATATGTTCTTCAGAACCAATCTCAGCCCACAGTCTGATTCTAGGAAGCCTTCACTGCCACCAGGCTGAACAGGTAGAGATAATCATTTCTTCATGTTAGCATGTTCCTTAAATGAACATGTAAGTTAGCCTTTGACATGCTGTATTGAAATGACCTGTTTATGTGTCTTTCTCCTCAGATAGTTAATTGACTTCATGAAGGCAGAATATGGGTCTGGGTCTGATTCACATCCGCAGGGTTGGCACTAGGCCTGGCATGTAATAAGTGATAGTAACTGTTTATTTACTAATTCAGTCTTGCCCCTTCTTTCTGAGCTCTCACAGCACTTGCTTCTTAATGCCAGTTATTTGACACTTGTCGCAGGCTGCCTTATTAATTGGGTACCTTTGATGTGAGTAGAGTTTTGTCTTTTTCCTTTCCTTCCCTTCCCTACAGGATCATGAGCTTCCTGAGAGCAGAGACTCTTCTTATTTTTTTACCCTGTAGTATCCATGTGGAGTGGAGTTCACAACAGGCACTCAGAAAATGTGTGTCCACCTCTGGAAGCCAGCAGGAAGACTGAGTGCTGCTTATTTGCTTCCTGGTTTACTTTTGAAAATTCTAATGGTTTTCAAAAGTTTCTGATTTCTTAGACCCATGTAGAAGAAATACAGTAGGAGCTCATGCTTGTGTGTTTCTTCCCGCAGGCCTTGGATGAAGAATATTTGAAAGTGGATGCCCAGTTTGGAGGTGTTGATCAGAGAAAGATTTTCACCTTTGCAGAGAAGGTTAGCGTCCTCTTTCTTATCTTTTTTCTTTTGAGTCGTAGAGGTATACGTTAGAGTTTCTTTCTTTGTTTCTCTTTGTTTTGTTTTATGTTTTCATCTGGGTCAGGTCTTAGTTGTAGCTTGTGGGATCTTCGTTGCAGTGTGCATTCTCCAGAGCATGTGGACTCTCTAGTTGTGGCACATGGGCTCAATGGTTGCATCTCATAGGCTTATTTGCCCTTCAGCATGTGGGATCTTGGTTCCCCAATTAGGGATCAAACCCACATCTGCCGCATTGGAAGGCAGATTCTTAACCACTGGAACACCAGAGAAGTCTACATTATAGTTTCTTGAATGTACCAGTCCCAACAATCATATGGTACAGTAGGTATTATTCTCCTTATTTTGCAGATAAGAAAACTAAGCATAGAGAATTAAAAAGCTGTCCAGTATCACACAGTTAGTGACTGAGCAGGAACTAGCATTCAGGTCTGTCTGACTAAAAACCCTGTACTCTTGCTGCCACCAAGAAGCTGCCGTCAGACCTGTTGGATTTTCTTCTTTTATACATCCCCCCCCTTTTTTTTTTTGCTTCTTGCCTAATAGCTCAGTTTCCAGGGAAAGGCACCAGATAGAACTACTGTTCTTTCCCAGAGCATTTGGTCCATATTTCTCTGAATCTTACATAAACCACTCCTCTCTGAAATGAGGTTTAACAGGGTTTAGAAGAGGAAATCAGCATAAACCCCTAAGAGTTCTTTTCTGGGAAATAACTTGAATAAGTTGAAAAGGGCTTTTGAAAAGTGGTTGGTATTTTTGAAAGCTTCTCAAAACCTCGTGTTGGCAAGGGAGTAGAGAAAATACTGCCAATGAAAATGTGAATTCCTGGTGGGTGATTTGATGCCTCTAAAATGTTTCTGTGTTTTTTCCTAATAATAATGACACAAATGGGTCCTCAGGAAATAATTTTTAAAGTGCAACTTGGTTGGAGTGGGGAAGGGGGGATGTGTAGCCTGGGAGTTCCGCAGTGGTTAGGATTTGGCACTTCCACCTCTGGGGCCCAGGTTTAATCCCTGGTTGGGGAACTGAGCTCATGCAAGCCATGCCGAGTGGCCAGAATTCTAAAATTTTTTTTAATTAAAAAAATAAAAGTGCAACTTGAGTTCTGTATGGAAGTATTTATCATGTTATCAATTTAAAGCCCACTCCAGTATTCTTGCCTAGACAATTCCATGGACAAAGGAGCTTGGTGAGCTATAGTCCATGAGGTTGGAAAGAGTCGGACACGACCGAGCACACACACCACGATTTAGAGCACAGCTTAGAAATAAATTAGGGCTCAATGCAAGGGATTGGTTGAATACATTAAGATAAATCCTCCAGTGGGATATAATATAACATTTAAAAAATGTTTTATTTATTTATTTATTTGACTGCGCTGGGTCTTAGCTGTAGCTTGTGATGTCTAGTTCCCTGACTAGGGATTGAACCTGGGTCTCCTGAGTTGGGAGTATACTGTCTCAGCCGCTGGACCACCAAGGAAGTCCCTATATAACATTTTTTAATGGTTTTTGGATATGTTTAATAAATGGGGAAATGTTTACAATGTAAGGTTTTTACTATTATTGAGGTATTTTCTATTCCATTTTATCTCTTAAATTTTTTTTTAAAGAAGAAAAAAGGGTTTTAATTTTAGCAAAATACAAAACAAAGCAGTGTTATAGCAACTAGTACATGTAAATATGCAAGGCACTTACCACAGAAACAGCAAGAAGTCTTATCCATGTAAAGAAATTATATATGTATATATGTAGAAGGTCCCCTGGAGGAGGGCATGGCAGGCCATGGAGTCACAGAGTCAGACACAACTGAAGCGACTTAGCACAGCATAGCATGCATATATTGGAGAAGGAAATGGCACCCCACTCCAGTGTTCTTGCCTGGAGAATCCCAGGGACGGGGGAGCCTGGTAGGCTGCTGTCTATGGGGTCGCAGAGAGTTGGACACAACTTAAGCGACTTAGCAGCAGCAGCAGCAGCAGCATGCATATATATATACACACACAAAATAAATTAGCATATTGTTAGAAGTCAGCCATGTAAAAAATAGATATATGCGTGTGTGTATATATATATTCAAATATATTTTCTCTAAGAATATTTTTTTCTTTTTGACTTTTTTTCTTAATATATATTTTATGAAGTATAGTTGGCTTACTTTTTAATCGAACCTTTTATTATTCTAACAGAGATACAGCTGATGGCCTGTTTTTGTATGACTTAGAAGCTCTAAGAATGGTTTTTGTATTTTTTGAAGGGTTGTAAAAAAAAATGAAAAAAGATATGCAGTAGAGACTGTATATCACCCAGCAAGCCTAAAATATTTACTATCTGACCTTTTACAGAAAAGTTTTGTCCAGCCCTGTCCTAGAGGTTACATGTCCTTGTAATTCATTAGAGTTGGATGTTTTTACCCCTTCCCAACAATGCAAGAACCTGCAACAGTTTTACCTTATTTAACGCCCTCCTGCCCTTTGTGCTTTTGTCATATATTTTAGTTTTACGTATATTTTAAATCCCAAAGACCTATTTATAATGGTTTTCTAAGCAGTTGATTTTCATGTATACTTACCACCACTTACCCTTCCAGATGGGCTTCCCTGGTGGCTTAGCCAGGTAAAGAACCCACCTGCCAATGCAGGAGACACTGGTTTGATCCCCGGGTCAGGATGATTCCCCTGGAGAAGGAAATGGCGACCCTCTTCAGTATCCTTGCCTGGGAAGTCCCATGAACAGAGGAACGTGATGGGCTACAGTCCTTGGGGTCTTGAAAGTCAGACATGACTTGGCGACTAAACAGCAACAACCACCCTTTCTGATACTAATGATTCCTTCGTTTGGTTTTGTGCTTCCACCCGAGATCAGTTTCCTGCAGCCTGAAGACTCCTTTGTATTTTGTGTCTGCAGTGCAGGTCTCTCAGTAAGGAGTTCTTACAGCTTTCTTTTTATCTGAGAACATCTTTTTTTTTTTTTACTGTCTTTTTTTGTTTGTTTGGTAAGTTTTTAAAGAATATTTATTTATTTGGCTGTATTGGGTCTTAAGGGCTTCCCTGGTGGCTCAGCAGTAAAGAAACTGCCTGTAATACAGAAGATGCAGGTTTGATCCCTGGGTCAGGAAGTTTACCTGGAGGAGGGCATGGCAGCCCACTTTAGTACTCCCGCCTGGAGAATCCCATGGACTGAGGGAGGAGCCTGGTAGGCTACAGTCCATAGGGTTGCAAAGAGTTAAACATGACTGAAGTGACTAATCATGCACACATGCACACTGGGTCTTAGTTTAAACATGTGGATCTTTGTTGTGGCAGGTGGGCTCAGTAGTTATGCCCCGGGGCATGTGGGACCTTGGTTCTCCATCCAGAGATCAAACTCTGAACTCGTATCCCCTTCTTTGTTCCTCTGTGTTTTACTTGGGTATTATCTGTTGACTTTTCTTCCATGTTCATTAATCCTGTCTTTTGTCAAATCCATCCAGTATTGTACTGTGCCATTTTAGAACTTCCATTTGTTTGATTTTTTTTTAATAGACGCCAGTTCTCTTTTATATTTCTCCATCTTTTATCCATTTCACTCATCTTTTCCTTTATTTCTTTTAACACACCAATAATAGTTATTCTGACATCCTGATCTGCTTATTCTAGTATCTGGATTGTTTCTGTGTCTACTTCTATTGACTGTTTCCTCTTGTCTGTCAGTCACTTTTTTTCTGCTTCCCATTTCTTGTACCTTTTTATTGTATCAGGGACACCATAAATATGCTGTGGTTGCTCTGGATTATGTATACAGAGTGCTGTGTTTTACTGACCCACCACCTTGATCCTGTCAAGGGTGGATTTTAGGCTCGCTAAGGGTCGGACACGACTGAGCAACTTCACTTTCACTTTTCACTTTCACACATTGGAGAAGGAAATGGCAACCCACTCCAGTGTTCTTGCCTGGAGAATCCCCGGGACGGGGAAGCCTGGTGGGCTTCCATCTATGGGGTCACACAGAGTCGGACACGACTGAAGTGACTTAGCAGCAGCAGCAGCAGCAGAATAGGTCTATTTCAGTTTGCTCTTACTCCTGTGAGGTAAACCTTATCTTAGGATGTGGCCTTTCTGGGGTCTCAAACTAAAATGAAACCTCAGGGTATTCACAAAGCCCTCTGTGCTTTGATTGAACCTAAACTTCAACTTCTGCCTCCCCAGCACTGTGCAGCCCCTAAAATTTGATCAAGTCTCCAACCTCCCAGAGCCTATTCTCTTCTGGGCTTCCCTATGTCTCTCCAAATTCTGGCACAGTTGTGATTCAATTAAGAAAGCAATGGAGGGGCATCCCTGGTGGTCCAGTGGTTAAGAATCTGTCTTGCAACGCAAGGGACACTGGTTTGATCCCTGGTCCGGGAAGGTTCCACATGCCATGGAGCAACTAAGTCTGTGTGCCACAACCCCTGAGCCCATGCCCGGCAACTACTGAAGCCCATGTACCTAGAGCTTGTGCTCCACAACAAGAGAAGCCACCACAATGAGAACCCCTTGCATTGCAACAAAAAGTAGCCCCCACTTGTTGCAACTAGAGAAAGCCTGCATGCAGTGACAAAGACCCACTACAGTCAAAAATAAATAAATAAAAATTTAAAAAAAAGAAAGCATTGGCGCACTTTGGGATTTTTGGAGGGCCTGTTCACTTGAACCCTTTCCAAATCCTTAGCCTCCTTACATCCTCTGTCTCCTCTGCTTAGTCAAGACTGCTGCTCTCTGCTTTGTCTCTTTTTCTTAGCACTCAGTTTGAAAACAGAAATGTCCTCAGGGAGAAAGCCAGGGTGGGTATAGGGTCACCTAGCTTCCCTGCTGTGCAGATTTGTGGCCCTACACTGCTGCTGCTGCTAAGTCGTTTCAGTCGTGTCCGACTCTGTGCGACCCCATAGACAGCAGCCCACCAGACTCCACCATCCCTGGGACTCTCCAGGCAAGAACACTGGAGTGGGCTGCCATTTCCTTCTCCAGTGTGTGAAAGTGAACTGCTTGCTATCTAATAGAGTTGTTTATGGTGGGTAGAGTAAGTCCAATAGGTTCGTGATGTAATACTAATAGACAATAGGGGAAAAAAGCTTTGTTCATATTATCATCACCATTGAAAAGTTATATTTTCAGTAGAAAAAAGATTGGAAGGCATATATCAAACTGTTAAGTGAAAGGCCAAGTTAGATGAGATTGGGGCACTGAGGAGGAATTTATACTAACATCTGCTTTTGTGTGTTTCTTTCTAACTCCTTAGTACCTCCCTGCACTTGGTTACTCAAAACGAGTCCATCTGATGAATCCTATGGTTCCAGGATTAACTGGCAGCAAAATGAGCTCTTCAGAAGAGGTAGGTTACGAGCTGTGACTTGAGTTGAGAAATCTTTAGCAAAAGATGAAGAAATTGAGGACTAGAAAGAAAAGTAACCTGGCTAACTAAAACGCACAAATATTTAAGCTAGAAGGAATCTTAAGTTATCCAGTTAATTCCAGTGGTTCTTGAGTATTGAAGCAGTCCTGTTGGAATCCAATTATAATTTTTTAAGTTTTACTGCTACTAATAGGAAGTACAAGCAAAAGTAGTTTCTTCAGCCATACAACTATGACAAGGTTCAGCCTTATTAATGAGGAGGCCACAGTTGAATTTCAACAAGTATCATATACTTTATTTAGTTTTTAATTTATTTTAGAGTATAATTGATTCACAGAGTTGTGTTTCAGGTATATAGCGAAGTGATTAGTTATATATATATGCCCATTCTTTTTCAGATTTTTTTCCCACGTAAGTTATTACGGAATATTGGGAAGAGTTGCCTGTGCTATGCAGTAGGTCCTTGCTGATGCTAGTTAGCACTTTGATTCTTACGGTGGTATTTAATGTGATGATTTTGATAAATATGATGTCTTAACATTTAAAAGTCCTGCTTGGGGAAGATACACTTTTGTTCTGATCACTAAGGGCACAGAATAGAAGAATTGGTAGTACCCAAAGATGTGGAAGTTTTGGTTCTAGGTTCACAAACATGGCTGATCTTTAGAATCACCTAGGGAACTTTTATAAAAGAGAGAGGGTGTGTGCAGAGTAAGGCCCTGTCCTTATTCTTTTTTTAAAATTATTATTTATTTATTTGGCAGTGCCAGGTCTTACAGCACACGGGATCTTTGATCTTTGTTACAGCTTGCAAACTCTCAGTTGCAGCATGTGGGATCTAGTTCCCTGACCAGGGATTGAATCCAGCGCCCCCTGCGTTGGGCGCACTGATAAAGTGGTTCTGGGGAACAACTCAGGAATCTTATTTTCTTTCACAGCCTACTAGTTGATTCGAATTGAAGTCATTTTTGGACATTTGTCTAGTTCTTTAAGTCTTATTTCTAGATTATCCTATTTGGTCACGTTTACCATGTCTTCATCCTAGAAATAGCACCAGCATCAGTTCCAAAACGTGACTGCATCGGAACCACATGGAGAGCTTTTAAAAATGCAAATGCCTGGGTGAACCCCAAGAAATTTTGATTTATTAGCTTTGGGTGGAGCCCAGTAGTTTATGTGATTTTAAGCACCCCAGGTGATTCACGTCCAGTCATATGTTGACTGAACTTGGTAACCACTGGACACAAATGAGCATGAGCTCACTCACTCCAAAATAAGAAACAAAGCCTATTGCCCTATAAAGGACAAAGGCTCTAAATAATACCTGGTGTTGGTGATTGCTGGGAAACGTCTCCCCACACATGGCGGATGGCAGTGTCGCTTGGTGTGTGCCTGTCAGAAAACAGTTTGGGGCCCAGCAGTGTTTGGTAGCTTAAGGAAGTAATCCTAGAGAAGGCAAGAGGACCTCTGCAAAGAGGTTCATCATAGCATTGTATATAGTTTGTAAAGATGAGAGCCAATCGGACAGTTTAGAAATTGCTAAATTATATTGTCACTAAAAATTAGGAATATAATACAACATAAAATCTACAAGTGAAGACTAGGTAGCCACTTGGAGGTACTTACGATATAGTCCCAAGGACATTTATTCTCCAGATACAAATTTGCGATGATTCCGTATGCTACAAACAAGGCCTGGGAAGAACAGAGAAAAATTAAAATATTTTTATGTAGTATTGTGAGTGGTCCTTGACTCCAATTAATTCTGCTCTTATTAAAGTCATTTAATGTTTACATCTTTGTCCAAAAAATTAAAATACAGATGAGTTGAGCATATTGTCATTTTCAACCACAAGAGGTCCTCCTCTCCTCCCTGGCTTCTAGGAGTCCAAGATTGATCTGCTTGACCGGAAAGAGGATGTAAAGAAGAAACTGAAGAAGGCCTTCTGTGAGCCAGGGAACGTGGAGAACAACGGCGTTCTGGCCTTCATCAGACATGTCCTCTTTCCCCTCAAGTCTGGTAAGATACCCCCTGTTTTCTTCTCCGAGTTTAGGCTGAAATAGCAAAACCAGTGCTGGGTCATACCTGTGGCTTATCACAGTCTTCCTCCAGAGACTGGCTTCTCTGATTCTCTGCTCTGATTTCTCATACGTTAATGTGTGATTGAAGTGGGGATATCATTGAGATGTCTGTGTGTTTGTTAGCAGAGTAGGTTCTAAGTGGGGTGCCAGAGTGGGTGTGAGTGGTAGAAATGAAGGGGGTAGGCATGTGGAGTGGAGGAATACAGAAGAGATATAAGACAATTGTTTCCCCTGAGCTTGGATGCTAGCTGGGTATACAGGACACCACTGATTAAAAAAACAATAAAATACTGTATGGTTAAGTTTAAAATACATGGCAGAAACTACAAATACATGTTTGGCCCAGGGATGCTGACTCGCCATTGTCTGTGAGTTTGTTGGCATGGATCCTTTTTCTTACAGAGTTTGTGATCCTTCGAGATGAAAAATGGGGTGGAAACAAAACCTACACAGCTTACTTGGACCTGGAAAAGGACTTTGCTGATGAGGTAATACCAGAGGAGGATAATCCCAACGGAACTCATTCTGACAAACCTCTCTGTGTGGCCTCACCAAGTTTCTCTCTGCCATAGGGCTCTGTCATGATGATCTCGAGGCTGTATATTTTGTTAATGGCTCAGATGAGGATTCAGATGGTTCGTGGAGTAGATTAGCAAATGACAGAAAGCTAGTATGTTGGTGTCTTAATCACTCTCCAAAGGACTTAACCTGGAATGAAGGACCAAACCCAACAAGATGAAGCATTTCAGGTACCAAATCAAGGTTCAGAAAAGAGACACAGCTATGAAAGAACAGAAGAGAGAGTACTATTCATTTCGACAATTTAACAAAAGACCTACTAGGTGCCCATGTGTTTGGCCCTATGCTGCTGCTGCTGCTAAGTCACTTCAGTCGTGTCCGACTCTGTGTAACCGCATAGACAGAAGCCCACCAGGCTCCCCCGTCCCTGGGATTCTCCAGGCAAGAACACTGGAGTGGGTTGCCACCTCCTTCTCCAATGTGTGAAAGTGAAAAGTGAAATTGAAGTCGCTCAGTCGTGTCTGACCTTTAGCGACCCCTATGCTAGGGGTTGACATTACAAAGAGGATTAAATCTTCATGAAGCTCATAGTCCATAGGAGAGGATGACATGTAAATAAATGTCATTTACTGGTTACTGGACCATGTATACATAGTCCAGAAATAGAACGGGAGGAAGTGACTAACTGGCTGTCTGGGAAAGCTTTGTGGAGGGGATAACGTTCACACACCGTCTCACTCATTAGGGCTTCTTCAGGAAACCCGTGAGGGAATTCATTGTGTGAGACATGGTAAGAGGAAGCAGTGTGGTATCTCAGGACTCACAAGTGGTTTAGAGTCTGATTGGAGTCAGCAAGGCGAGGGGGCCACTGTGGGAGAGGAAGACAGGGCCAGATGCTAAAGCAAACGCGTAATGACAGCGTGTATAGTGGATGAAATGGGGGTCTTGACTGGCTCTGAACATGGGCTGAATCAGCAGCATGACAGGGCTATCGGAAATGTTCATGAGGTCTTGGCTTCATTGTCAGAAATGTGGAGTCCAGACCGGGGACTTGATCATTCAGTTTCCAATGTTCTGAGTACCTTTGGGTTGTGTTGTATTTTTTTGAGGTTTTTGGTCAAATAAACCTCACAAAAATAAATTTTGTAATGTTTATTTGACAATCTGGAGTGCATTGATGGGGAGAGGAAAGATGTCATGACAGGGAACAGGTTGCAAACCAGCTCATAAAGCACAAGTTGAGAGAGCTCGGCGTGTTGAACTGGGATGCAAGTATGTGTTCACCTATCCTCAAACCCAAGAAAGACTCTCCTGAGTTAGAGATGAGGTTGCTTCCTGTGGCAACAGAGGGCTGAACCAGGACTGCAGATGCAGACTGCAGGGAGGCTTGCTTAAGCTTGAAGAACTTTGTAATGACCTCAGTTGTGTGGTGATGGACAGGGCTGACTTGCCTGACCTTGCATTCCCCATCACTGAGGTGTTCAGGCAGAGGCCAGAGGGCCACTGGAGGCAATGTCATATGAGAGTTTGAGCATATGGAAGGAAGAAAAGACTTAGTGACCTCTGAGTCCTGAGGTTCCTTCAGGCCCATTTTTTGGATATTTGGCAGCTGTTGCTCTGAAACCCTCTGTCTGCAGCCTGAGGCAGGCCACGGAACCCACACTCAGCTCTTCAACCTCATGAGCAGTCCTTTGTGGAAATGATAAGAAGGCTTCCCTGGTGGCTCAGGTGGTAAAGAATCTGCCTACAAAGCAGGAGACCCAGGTTCAGTTCCTGGGTCTGGAAGATCCCCTGGAGAAGGGCATGGCTACACATTCCAGTATTCTTGCTTGGAGAGCCCCACGGACAGAGGAGCCTGACGGGCTGCAGTCCACGGGGTCACAGAGCCGGACTCGATTGAGTGACTAACACTTTCACTTTGTTTCAGTAAGAAAGAATAGAAGAAATGTTTCTGAAGAAAGAGCCTGACAACATAACTAGCAGCACTTCCTATGATGGTAGACATGTTCTTATCTGCACTGACACAGTTACCACTGGCCACATGTGACCAGTACAACAGAGGAACTGAATTCTAACTTAGATTTAAATATCTGCATGCAGCTTGTGGCCACCATGTTGGACAGTGCAGGTCTAAAACTTTTCTTTGGTTAAAAAGGAAGGACTTCCCTGTTGGTCCGGTGGTTAGGACTTGGTTCTATCACTTCTAAAACCAGGTTGAACCTCTCGTCAGGGAACTAGATCCCACATGCTACACAGTGTGGCCAACAACAGCAAAAACGCCATTCCTGAGAAAAGGAAGGAGTACCATCAGAAACGAAAACATAGGTGTTATTACATATATTCACACCTAAGGGACATCTGCCAGAATACCTTAGAAGATCCTTTCAGGCCAGATTTGGGATGTAAAGGTTCTAGTCGTGGGACACGAGAAGAAAAAATGGAATTACTGAGCTCCTACCATGTTCTAGCACTACGCATCACTTTCACCCATGTTAAGTGATTTAATCCTCATTCCGACACTGGAAGATAAAAGTATTGTTATTTTCATTTATTTTTTTTAAGTGAAGATTCCAAAGCTCAGAGAGGTTAAGTGCCTGGTTTGAGATCACCCAGCTAGCTGGGACTCTCACTTCAGGTGATCTATCTCCAGAGTCTTTGTTCTTCCTTCTTGCTCACTCATCTCTCCCTCCTAGGCTGTCTGTAGCCCCTGGGTTCCCTGTGTGAATGTTTCCCTGCATATAAATAGTACCTGCTTTATGCCACTACTCAGAGTGTAAATGGAGGAATTTAAATCATCCCAGGTGGCGCTAGTAGTAAAGAACCCACCTGCCAATGCAGGAGACTCAAGAGACTTAGGTTCAATCCCTGGGTTGGGAAGATCCCCTGGAGAAGAGGACAAACACCCACTGCAGTATTCTTACCTGGAGAATCCCATGGACAGAGGAGTGGGCTATAGTCCATGGGGTCGCAAAGAGTTGGACATGACTGAGCGACTTAGCACGCACAGAGAAATTTGACTGATGAGAAACATTTAGCCTCTACAAACTCTCAAGTTAGTATGGAATTCAGCATCGGAAGACCTGGGTCTCTCACAAACTAGATAACCTTTTGAATCTGTGTCCCCTTCTCTACTCTACCAGCTTCACAAGGTTGTTCTAAAGTTCGGATGAGACTCTGCTGGGAAAACACCGTGCATTCTGCCTGCACATTTTTCTCAGGAGATCCTGGTGTCCTGTACCCCCTTCACCTGTTCCAGCGCCCCTTCTCACCCGGCCTTGTCTACTTGCAGGTTGTACACCCTGGAGACCTAAAGAATTCTGTTGAAGTTGCCCTGAATAAGTTGCTGGATCCCATCCGGGAAAAGTTTAATACCCCTGCTCTGAAGAAACTGTCCAGCGCTGCCTACCCAGATCCTTCAAAGCAGAGTAAGGCCAGCTGGGGAGGGCCCGGGAAGGGGGTTATGTGTGGGGTGCTGACACGAGAGAGCGTGAGAGGCATGTAGAGAGCTTGTCAGTGCCTCAGAAGAGGGTTTGTCTTCAGTTCAGGCCCAAGAAGCCGGGACGGTCTGAAATGCAGGAAAGTCATGCCCCATTGACTGCTGGAATGGAAAACTCCAGTCATCCTGAATTTGGTTTGGTCAGTACCATGAAGCAATTTTGCTGTTGTTTTAGTCGCTAAGTCATGACCAACTTTTTTGCGACACCGTGGACTGTAGCCCCACCAGACTCCTCTGTCCATGGAATTTCCCAGGCAAGAATCTGGAGGAGGATGCCATTTACTTCTCCAGGGGATCTTCCCGACTCAGGGATTAAACCCACATGGCCTGCATTGGCAGGTGGGTTCTTCACCGCTGAGCCACCTGAAGCAGTTATACCTTGCTGTACCAACACTGCTGTCAGTGCTGCTGTGAGGCACATGCTTTGGTTCTTTCACGAAATCCACATCTTCAGTTGAGGAGAGAGGTTGCATTAGACCCTGAGGCTGACGTAGCTGCTCAGGCAGGGCCTGCACAGCTCCTTAGGAAAGCCGATCTCTAGATTCACCCAGTTCCCTCCCACATTTTTCTGACTGGTTCTTAGTTGACCAGCCATGTAGCCACGAAGCTGAGATGTTAACATTGATAGTCTTTGTGGGGGCCTCCCAGAAAAGACTCAATACTTATATATGGAACGTGTGAATGGCGGCAAAGCTACACCAACCCCTCCTCTCCCCTCCAGCCCAATAACCTGAGTGGGGGAGAGGTGAAATCTGGCATGCTCTTGTCAACAGTGGCTGCCTCTGTTTTAATTCAGTGGGTAGATTCTGGGGATTCTGCACTAAGTCCTGCTCGTATCCTCATTTGAGGGCATCAGCAGCTGACCTGTCGTGGGAAGGAGGAGAGCTCTGACCCTTGGGTTCTTCTCATCCCCAGAGCCAGCTGTCAAAGGCCCTGCCAAGAATTCAGAACCAGAGGAGGTCATCCCATCCCGGCTGGATATCCGTGTGGGGAAAGTCATTAGTGTGGACAAGGTACTCATTTTCCACCACATCCTGGAGAGGCAGACAGGGGTCAGGTTTGTCTGCTTCCATCTGGAGGAAACCTGGCCTGGGATGGAAAGCAACATCCCTTAGGTCATACTGCAAGTCAGCACCTAAGCATCTAGTTCGAGGCATCAGGCTTTTCCCTTGGCTATCTCTGGACCTAACCAAACACAGCCAGGAACTCAGAGTACAGAGCGGATGTTAGTCAGAAGGAACTTGTTTATCTATCACATCCAGTCTTGTGGACTCACCTGGTGTCTCCCAGCTTGTCTGGACTAGTTGCAGGTCTTATCGTTGATCAGCTACTTTGTCCTCCCCTGTCCCCACCCCAGAAAATGGTGAAGGGAGAAAGAAGAACTTCCTCTTTCCCAGAGGCAGAAAGCTTTGTAGCCAGTGGCCTAGGACCAGTGGTCTGGGTATTTTTTTTCTCCCAGTATATATTTGCTTTTCACCATATAGACCAACCACCAAAACTACCTTGAAAGAGCTACTGATGCTCTTGTTTCAGATGGTGAAGCCATTGCCCGTCCTCCATCTTCCAGTCCCCCCCAGGATTGGGGTTGATCCATCACACATTTGGCCATAAGGATGGCCACCCAGGCATTCCAGGCCATTTTAATCTCTGTTAGAGACTCCTTTCACCTCTAATGCACGTAATTAGCCTCATGTTACTCAAATCTGCCTCTTCGGGGCCCCTTTTCATGTCTGCTCTCTGAGACCTGGAGAGTTAGCTCTAGAGAGTTCCTCTGGGGCCCCTGTAGGGAGTGGATGTCCCTTTCTGGAGCCAGAGGTGATCCCTGTGATCTGTTCCACTGGGATACTCTCCAAGACTTGATATCTCTTGCGGCAGCACCCGGATGCAGACAGCCTGTATGTGGAGAAGATCGATGTGGGGGAAACTGAGCCACGGACTGTGGTGAGCGGCCTGGTGCAGTTTGTGCCCAAGGAAGAACTGCAGGACAGGCTGGTGGTGGTGCTGTGCAATCTGAAACCCCAGAAGATGAGGGGAGTCGAGTCCCAAGGCATGCTCCTGTGTGCTTCTGTGTGAGTGAGAACCGGGGGGTTAGAGGGCCTTGGGAGGCCAGGAAGAAGGGGGGTGGCCCACATGCTGCCCTTCCACATGCCAGGTGGAGGCCCTGAGAACACTCCCCAAAAGATTATGCACGGAGGAATTACTTACTATACAGGAACCGTGGATAAAGCACTTTACCTGAAGTTAACTGTATTAAAATAGAAATTGAAGATTCAGAGCTGTGTGCATGCT